>NC_082397.1:28140281-28479031 GCF_031168955.1 Gadus macrocephalus
AGGTACACACAACTACAGCAGCGCGCCGTCCAGACTACGTCACACACGCGCGTCCATGAGAATCTCGCGGACTCGCAACCGGCGGGGGGAGTGAGTGTGTTTGTGCCATTGCATGTCTTTACCTTTTGTGGAAGAGGGAGAGACGTCGGAGGCGCACAGAGCTTTTGGCCGTGATATTATACAATTATATTATATTATATACTATTATATATAGAGCTCCGGGAGTCGCAAACGGCAACAATCACTTTCTCCTCCATGCTGCAGTTCACCCCGGACTGCACTGCACTGAGTTTGACGGTTGAACGCTGATTGGCTGTTTACGTTACACATGTCACTCAGTGGCCACGCTGTTGAACGCTGATTGGCTGTCATCACGAGAAATTAAAATACATTTCAACTCGAGCGAATTTGTCGCGCCACAAATCCTCGTGAACGCGCTCGCCTGTGCACGGCGAAAGTGTGGCGCGACAAATCAAAACTTGTTGCCGGTTTTCTCTCGCGAAGAATTCGCCCGATACGCGTCTACATTCACTTTATATGGGATTTTGTCGCCCCGTCGCGTTTGGTGTGAACGCACAATGAGTATGCCGGCGGCGGCAAAAATAAACAGATTACGTGCCAATTTGTATTCGATGTTCGCGACAGGGGCATTTTATACATCCCCTGGAGAACATCTCGCGATACATCGCATATATTCGATATATCGCCCAGCCCTAATTGCAACGTATTTTTTCAGAACTGACTTTTCAGCATTGACTTTTCAGAGATTTGACCACACAGGCGCAAGCTTTGAGTCACGTGAATATTGACAGTGTTCTGTCGCGCATATGTTTTGAAACTCCTGACAGTCAAGTCTGAAGAAAAAAAAACGTTCCTGGGGGCGGGACCATTTAGCTTTAAACCTATTGGTTGCTCTCGGCTGACGTACATTCCAATCACATTCTTGTCATCGGCAGAGCACTGTCAATCACGCACAGCCTGGTGAACGGCACATGTACATCCTTCGTCCCTCCCTTATCCCCATGCGGGTGTTGGCGGATGGGGGAGTCTGGGCGGTGGACTGCGACGGCATGATAGTTGTCTGACCCCTTGGAATGTACTGACGTACATTCCAATAACATTCTTTTCATCGGCAGAGCACTGTCAATCACGCACATCACGTTTACAGATGTTTTTACAAGGTGTTGAGTTTTCAAACCCAGACTTACAAGCCTTTGAAACTTTTTTTTTCAGGTTTTAATTATGGCAGGAAACTGGCTCCATAAAGATGAACCATGAAAGTAAGTGTGACTGTCAATATGCTTAATATAGCCTATTGAGTAATATTCATGTAAAAGTCGTGCCGTGGTTTATTTATTTGCTTAATTCGAATATAATAGTACTGCGCCCTTTTTGAAAAATTAGCTGCACTTCGTTCATGGAAGTAAGTGAGAGGTAACCTGTTTATAATAATTATTAATATATTGAGTAAAAATCATGTTAAAGCCGTGCTGTGGTTTATTTAGTGTCATCCGTAATCACCAATGTGATACAGCAACACGATTTAGCAAAACTGTCATGCGTTTTTTATTGTCTAACTTTTAAGGAATAAATTGTTTTTAGATGTTTTTCTAATATTATGTTCTACCTTCATGGTTCATGGACTTCCACCACAGGTATATGGGAACGACTGTGGGATTTTCATGATTATGGTATACTCAGTCGCAGACAAAAAATGTACTGAACACTAAGATATAACGACGCGTGTGAATGTTGTCACCAATTATATTTTTCCATCACAGTATGCTTGGTACCTTGCCATGGAGGCACCGTTTGACTTCACTGTTGTAAGTAGGCATTACATTAAATGAAAAAAGAGGTGACGATTGAAAAGATACGTTTAAAATAAGAATTGGATTTTTTTTACATATGTAAGGTTACAACATCGAAAAATTCATACTTGTATACATATTTTATCATTGTCAATTCTTGGAATATCCCCTTACTTTATAAGACATGCCAGTTCTCAGAAAATGGTGATGCACAGTACTGCTTGAGAACTTCCACCTGGATGGGTATGTTTTTGTTTATTTCAAATATGAATATATACCTCAACCCCAATATTAACAAAATATGTATAATTCCTACAATAATTTCTCTTTATTTATACAGGCACGGCACTGCAGAAGGTTCCCACACTTTATGGAGGAGGCCAAACAAATGGCGGCTGGACTACTTCCACCAGTCTTCAGACTGAAGCGAATAAGAGAAGTGAATGACGTTTCCAGTGACAGAATACAAATAATATATTGTATAGGCTTAATATTGATTTGACTGTTTGATTATTTTGACAGTGAGTTGGAGCTGATGGCAGTCAGCATGAAGAAGCTATATATTTAAGCTTCTGTAGATTATTTGTTGAATAAATTGTGGGGAAACTTTGGTGTGGTTGTTCCTCAATGTATATTTATATCAAATTATGATGATATACTTTAAAAAATATATATTTTATTCTATTAGACATATTAAAACAATTAATTAATTATAATTACTTAATTCTAATACTTAAAGGTTGGGTATGGAATTCTCTTTTTTGGCCATTTTTGCAAAATTACTTGAAATCCTTATCATAACCCACTGACAAGTACTGACATGAAAATGAAACAAGTCAATCATCTGTGGAACGGGCAGGGCTTGAAAAACTCCAGCCAATGATTTCCAGACCCACCGAGTGGCATTGGACAGTAAGTACGTCAATCAAACGGTCCCCTCCCCGCGCGACCCCTTCGTGCACGTACTCAAAGCTCGTGACCCAGAGCAAACTTCTGTTGTTATCCTGCGGTAGCTACTCGAGCTAGCTAACTTGCTAATGGCTCACTCTCGCGCATCTGTTCGCTCGTGCATGATTGCGCGTCCATGTACGTCCATGTCAGAATCAGCGTTGAAGGAGAAGGGGTAGGACCATTTGAGTTGTGTATTTTCAAAATCTGCTGGCGAAATCTGCTACCTTTAATGAGTAAAGTGTATAATACACAATTCCATTAAATAATTGTCTACACACTAAATCAGTTTATTCGTCTAAATAACGTTAAAAAAATTAAGCTATAAAAATGCTTACTGACATGTCATAATATTGTTTTATTTAAATCTTTTGGTCTAATAAGTTTAATAACGCAAAGAAAAAATCCTGAGGTATTTGTCTAAATAACGTTAAAAACCTTTTTAAGCTCTAAAAATGGTTTTTAGAGCTTAAAATATATATATTGCTCAACAAAATATTTTTTTATTTCTATGTTATGTTAATTCAAGCGATAAATACGTTTATTTGTCTATAAAAAAAAATATCTGAGGTAACTTCCGTCCAGCCACAGTACTTCCGTCCCGCCTGGGTGTTCTGTCACGCCAGGGTGCTGTTCTCCGGGGCTGCAGCTGGATACTATTGGCAAAATCTTTTGCAAAACATATTAGCCAATCACGGGAACTACGTCACTTCCTCGTCAGATCAGCTGATCATCCACGACCTAGCACTTGGCACTTTCTTTTCTATGCCTAGAGTTGTGCCAGGTTTGACTGGGTTGACGCACATAGTAATAATGTGAAAATGGCGGAAAAGACGGTCGCGAAGCTGCTGCTGTAGAGGAGCAGCCGGATGCAGGGTCCGAAACAGCGACCAACATGCCTGCACCGGATCGCACCGGAGAAGGCCGCGCAAACCGGTGTTTCAGTTCAACTAGTGACCGTGTTAACTGGTTCGCATCAGCCGAATGCGTTGCTTGTTGTTGTGGCTATGGCAGCTGTTAGAAATCTGGAAAAGACTTGTAGCGGTCCTTTCCATAACAAAATTATGTTAATCGCTCTTTCGCTATCATTTCGGTCGCCTGATGTGGTGTAGTCTCTTGCTCTGGATCGTCTCAAAGCAAGGCTGCGAGCACAATAATCAATGTGACGCAAGGCAGTATCACTCTGAGACACATTGTTTATTCAGATCAACAAGGGATGATTACGCCCCTTACTAGTTATTTCAGTAAAGTAGCCTTTACTGAAGGGCGCGGTTTGCGCGCCCTTCTCCGGTGCGATCCGGTGCAGGCTAGTTGGTCGCTGTTTCGGACCCTTATGGCGCGTTTCCACTGCAGGGTGCAGAACGGATCGGATCGCCAAGGTGCGGGTCGGGTCGCGTTTCCACCGCCAAAAGTGGGCGTGACCCGGACTTTGCCGTACCCGTTCCGGCCCCATTCTCGGGACTCCTCCGTTGCGGTACCCAAAACGAGACCAGACGCCTGAAAGGGTCCCGTGAAATTCTAGCTACACCCCCCCTCCGTTGATTGGTCGACAGAATCGTCACTTCCGGGTGACGCGGGGATAAAAACAAACAAACAGTAGCCTCGAGGTATTATTCTTTACAATTAACATGTCGCGTAAAAAGCTTGCTTGGGCGAACAAGGAGGTGGAGACGTTCGTCTGCATTCTTGGGGAGGAAGACGTTGTTTACGATGTTTACGTAGCTGCCGCGGCGATCGACATCCGGCCTACCACCAAGGGTACTGTCGGCAGTGGAAACGCGACCTCGGAACTGAGCTGGGCTATACCGCCCCCTCCCTACCGCACCTTTGCGATCCGATCCGTTCCGCACCCTGCAGTGGAAACGCGGCATAAGTGCTAGGTCGTGGATGATCAGCTGGCGAGGAAGTGACGTAGCTCCCGCCCAGACGCGATTGGCTGATACGTTTTGCAAAAGATTTTACAAAACGTTTTGCAAAATCTTTTGCGAAGTGTTTTGCGGATTGAAATGGAATTTGAATTTCGCAACGCACGGAGCGTGGCGAAGTGCATTGAAATCACAGGGACGCCATAGATTTTCAATTTGAAAATTTTGACAAAATGTTATTCTATTTTTATTGTTAGAACTTTTGCAAATTTAATTTAGGATTTTATTGTCACTTTGCATATTAAAGGCACCCAGTGCAACTTTCGAGGCTTAAAAATAAACATTCAATTTCTAGTCTTTTTTACACGTAGTAAATTTCAATAACTCCATACCATTACATACCGACATTTAAGCAGCAAAGATGAGACGTCGTTGTGTGGTGAGAACTGATACAAAATCGATAACAACAACAATGCCGCCATTTTCTTTATTTTTTGTAACCTACAATAAATAAAGCAGGCTTCCAGTCAATGGAAAAATGGCTTCTCCCCACCAGCGATTGTTGTTGTTTACGATTTTCTATCAGTTCTCACCACACAACGACGTCTCATCTTTGCTCCTTGAATGTCGATATGTAATGGTATTGAAACTTACCACGTGTAAAAAAGACTAGAAATTGAATGTTTATTTTTCATTGAATGTTTACATAAAGTTGCACTGGGTGCCTTTAAAATACACTTTGAATAACGTATTTACAAATTACATTATTAAATCACATAATGAATTGTCCATTGCATAATGTAATGATGACTTATTGAATTGCAAATTGCTAAGTGCATTGCCATTTGAATCTTGCTACATATATGCTTCCATATACTCGGACAAGTTGGTGAGTGCGCAATCTGCGCATGTGCCAAGCAGCCTGCAGCTCACACACTCACCACGCATGAACGCACACACACACACACACACTGCACGCACATGCAAAGCACACACGCACGCACACACACACATGCATGCACATACACACAAGCGCCTGTGGATGCAGGCGTTGAAAGACAACGGCAAGATCGACCCGCTCCCCGCAATGGAGATCTTCCTTGAAGTCGGATCTTCAGATATTCATGTCGGTAAGTAAAAAGGAGTGGATTAACAAGAATGTTTTTTGGGTTTTTACAAGCTTAATGAACTCTAGAACTAGGGCGGACAACTTGTGGTTGTGATACTGTTTAATATTCTTTACGAAATGTTCGAACGCTTAGGCCTACTGTTTTAACGTTGGAAGAAACCCCAGCTTTCGCCACCTCGGTGAAGTCAGTTCGATGCACACGTTTGAGATGCACACTGAACAGTCACAAAATACTCTATACTGTACAGGCTAGTAGATGTTGCTTGCTTCTTTCTGCCCCGAGTTTGCACAGTGCAACAGTGATGACGTACCTGAGAAATCCATATATTGAAGACCGGCAAATATATATAAAATGAGGGCTTGTAATGTGAACGCTTTAATATGAAGGCTTTCTCATAAGTATCCTCATGTTAGTGACATTGTTCTTGTCTTGTTTCTATCAGTAATATTTATTTTAATTCATTGTTTTCTATCTCATGCAGGACCATGAAAACATGCAGCATGCGATCAATAACAATATGTATTCAATACAATTATTTGAATTATTATTCTGCTGTCTTTAATTCTTTGAATTATTAATCTGCAGTCTTTTTGTTAAAGGTATAAAGGGATTAAGTAGGCTAAACTTAAGCAGGTTCCCCACGTTAAACTGCTATATGCATTACATGTCATTGTAAAATTGTAATAGGCTTCTTTTCTTAAATGCATATGACTCAGGGATGTCAGTTTCAAGTAAGGCTATGATTAAGCTAATCAAGAGCATATCAAGATTAAGCTCATCAAGAGCGTATTTTTAAATGAGCGGGTCGGGTGCATTTATTTTATATAAGGCCTAATATTTGAGGTCTGAGTTGCGGTCATTTGTGATGGAAAATCTACATGTTGTATTGTTTTGGTCTATATGAATTTAAGTTTTGTTGCTATTCTGTGTAATTTTATATAGTGTCTGCCTTCTGGGCTCCTTTTGGGTCATTTAAAGTGTAAAACCATCAAGGGTTGAGTGATGCATTTTGATTGCCTGCTCTTTCTGTTATCCTTAAATCAGCTTCCAAACAATGCTTTGATGTCCTCGACACTCTGGCTAACGTCAACAAAGCCAGAGGTTACATTGCACGGCCGCCGACCTCACCTTAGCCTCGGTGGGGGAAATTTAAACTGTAAAGATAACAATCTGGTGAACAAAGACTTTTAGTATTGGGGGACCACCCCCTTCAGGACCCAAACGAACTGAATAAGAACTCATTGATTGGAAGACTCAGTGGACTTCTGCAGCGTACCTTCAGAGAGTGAAGTAACACGCAAAGAGAAGCTCCCATCTGAGGCCTCAGATTATTGTAATGTATGCCTGTTATGTTGTTTGTTGGTGCATGTTGTGATGTATCTTTGTTACAAATATATGACCACTAATTGTCAACAAGTATTTTGTGCTTTTTCGCATCTAAAGATCTCATCTGTCTCAGACGCAATATCTAATAGAGAAATTGTCACGACAGTTGGGGGCTCGTCCGGGATATCTAACCTGAAGATTCTACGAAATATCGCTCCAAAACAGGTCCGAGTCGGACTCGGTCCCAAAGCTCTACCCCGCCTCCAGGTGACTGTAACCAGACTAATGGGGTCGAGGAGAGAGTGCCTGTGGGGGATAAACTAGTGGTTCTTCAGTACGGTATTCAAAAGGAAAAATAATTCGAGCAGGTGAGATCAAAATACTTGTTTAAGCTACAATAAATCCGTTACGAAAACGGTATATACTGTTTTGGGAACGTATATTCGAACAAATCGGCCACGATTCGAACTTTGTTATAGGAACATACGGTAAAGCAACTCCGGTAAAGTTCCGTCAATATATATATGGTATATATATGTAACAGAAAGGGCAGGAGGGTCTGTCAAAACGGTAAAGGGAAACCCGTTAAGCGCTGTTGGGGTCATATATAAATAAATAATAATAATAGGCATTCATTAATAAATATATGTATATGTGTGTAGTAACAAGAAGGTTTCGGCGATATTAGATAATTTGTTAAATAATAACTAGTGTAAAAGGATCTAAAATATGGGGAACAAATCTGGAAAAACTGAGATAACGGGACCTGCGAAGGTGATGTTGAAGAAGCATGGTGAAGCGGCTCTGGAGGGTTTAAAATATTGGTGCAAACTGGGCTTTCCTGAAATGGGGAGTTTTAGCTTAAAACGGTTGTTGAAGTTTTAATTATGTTGGTGTGCATTTCATTTGAGGGAAAGAGAGAGCCAGGATAGAGAAAAAAAATAATCAGCCAGGGACAGAGAGCGTAGAGAGTGTAGGAATATTTTTATCTCAATTTCACCCGAGATGTAGACCCGGACCTGGACTGCAGTCCGGCGGACCGCGTGCGAATCCCCCTTCACCTCCACCGTATGACGACAACGCCCAGGCCGCCGCCCCATCAACCTCTATCCAGACCTCACTGCAAAGGAGGCACCCGCTAACAGCGCAACAGGGGTTATGGCAGTCCGGCATACGTTTTCCGTGCATGGAGACCCAGTGACATTAAGGACATAGCAGAATGTCTCCCGGACCCATCTGCAGTGGGAGGGGAATCCCTCGCTACAGCCAGTCTGGAAATGGCCCATCACCCATCGGCGAACCACGCCAAGTCAAACTGGGCCTACGGTGGGGTCGTATTCAAGGCGACATTCCCGGGAGAGACCAAGCTGATATTATGTTCGTGGAGGCGCCGGACGGCAAGGACGACCACAGGAAAGTGGGGGAGCACAGAGGCAGGCCTGCTTTCGTTGTGGCGTCATGGATCCTTGGTTCAACGATTCTCCCAAAAGAATCGACAAAGACAATGGAAGGGCCGGCTGGCAGTTCGCACCTTCCCGTGAAGTGACTGTGAATCATCCAAGAGGCGGAGGTGGAAGGGGGCATTCGCATTGACGGGACGCGGGAGCAGACCAGGTCCAAGTAGCAGGTATGAGCACCATAACACATAACACAACCAACCAAATGATTGTTATATGGTTCTCACCCGCATTACGCGACCTGATCAGCTAAATGTAATATTATATATAGTTATGATATATATATGGTTATTTTAAACAAACGGGCTATTGTAGACAGTGGATACTCAATTTTTACAATCTAGCACAACCAATTTAATGGTCAACCATATCACACAGCCATGACATGACCCCAACTGACCCAGAGTAACCCCGACTGACCCCCACTGACAACAGAAGTGTATTGCCTAATATTGAAAATGCAGATTTTTATATTATGATATTTTGTTAATGTTTTATTGCCAAAATGGCAACAAGGTGAATTAATGAACGTATGAGAGAGATTGAAAGAAGTATGTGTTATGGAAGGAGAAGAGATAGATAAGAACGTAAGGCAAGGCAAGATAAGGAAAGGGGTGGGGAGAAAGATAACCCATCTGCATCAAGTTTTGTTCAAATAGATCCGGACCTGGACAACGCTCCTCCTCCTCCTGCTTTCAGCCCGACCAGTAGCCCAATACAGTGCAAATACCCCACGTCACAACTCCTCTGCATCAGACTTTATGAAGTTACAGACCATGGGAGGCCCACCTGAAGAGCTACGGAACGGTCTGCTGGACGACGCAAGGAGACAGTCCAGCAGGACCAAAGCACCATAGTGGTGGCCTCCATGGTGCCTGTGTAGCCACATTGAAGTGGCCTGAACATTGAGACAAAGGAGGGTCTCAGAGACGGGAGAGACGTGGGGACAGGCACTTCAAAGGACAGCCCGTGATGCAAATGAGAGGCAGAAAGCAGAGAGAGAGAGGTGGAGGCGTGTCCAGGCGGATGGAGAGAAGAGCAATGTCCAGGCGGATGTAAAGTATCGCACTAGACACAGCATACATATTACAAGAGAAAGATCTAATGTGTAACTAGGACTGTGTATAAATTGTGTGATAATTTCTTACATCTGAAAGGTTTGAAAGTCATCAGGAAAAGTGGTTTGAAGAAACATAGACAAGTAGAAAGTTGAAGGTTAAAGAAATGTGTTAGACAGAGTTCAAATGTACGACAGCGGTAGAATTCATTAAGGCACAAAACGTTAAAATTGAACCCCAAAAAGCATAACCATGATGTATGCTACAATGTTTTTCAGAATTAAAGTAGAAGGTTTTTGGTGCGCTCGCAACAGCAAGCCATGCTTACAGGCCTGGGCTTTCCCTTATTTATGGTAAATTGACACATGGGAGAATCATGCGTCAAGAGGGGGGATGGAGAGCCCACAACAACAACCTTGGGTATACCAAAGCAAACCAAAGGAAATAATTACTAAAAAAAAAAATTTAACAAACCCCATGTAGGTCCCTCAGAGACATCATGAAGGACAATGGGAAAGAGAAAAGGAATACCGTTTAAATGTTGGGTTATACTGTGTGTTATTAATGCTGACTGGATTGACAATTAATGTTTAGAGTAGTAAACATTAAGTGCTTGCCAACTACTCATGTGTTTGTATCACGGAAGCAGCATTAAGGACACATCAAATAAGAATATTTTTGTTTAGAAATGTTTTTAAAAGGTAGCCTTGTTTCTTTGTTTTAGTTTTCTTTTCTGTTTTTATTTTTATGACTTGAATTTATGGAAACAGATGACTTGATTGTGATGTTAGGTGATTTTATGCTACCTTCTGTAAAAGCGAACGGTGGTATAAATAGTCTGAACAACCTCCTATAAAAGCGGAGAAGTGCTGATGGTCGGGCATGATAGATTTTTGAATTTGTGATTATAAAATAATCAAAGGGGGGATTGTGATGGAAAATCGACATGTTGTATTGTTTTGGTCTATATGAATTTAAGTTTTGTTGCTATTCTGTGTAATTTTATATAGTGTCTGCCTTCTGGGCTCCTTTTGGGTCATTTAAAGTGTAAAACCATCAAGGGTTGAGTGATGCATTTTGATTGCCTGCTCTTTCTGTTATCCTTAAATCAGCTTCCAAACAATGCTTTGATGTCCTCGACACTCTGGCTAACGTCAACAAAGCCAGAGGTTACATTGCACGGCCGCCGACCCCACCTTAGCCTCGGTGGGGGAAACTTAAACTGTAAAGATAACAATCTGGTGAACAAAGACTTTTAGTATTGGGGGACCACCCCCTTCAGGACCCAAACGAACTGAATAAGAACTCATTGATTGGAAGACTCAGTGGACTTCTGCAGCGTACCTTCAGAGAGTGAAGTAACACGCAAAGAGAAGCTCCCATCTGAGGCCTCAGATTATTGTAATGTATGCCTGTTATGTTGTTTGTTGGTGCATGTTGTGATGTATCTTTGTTACAAATATATGACCACTAATTGTCAACAAGTATTTTGTGCTTTTTCGCATCTAAAGATCTCATCTGTCTCAGACGCAATATCTAATAGAGAAATTGTCACGACACATTTATGTACCCGCGCACCACTGCTAAATACAGATCACTTCCGCGATTCAGAAAAGTACTAGACACGCCTCCGACTACAAGTTACGCCTCCGACTACAAGTTACGCCTCATTCTACAAGTTACGCCTCCTCCGACTACAAGTTACACCTCCTACTACAAGTTACGCCTCCGTCTTGCAGGACGCAGACAGATACTATTGGCAAGAGAAGGGTCCATCTGCAGGATGGACCCTTAAGAACGCCCTTTAGGCGTTCCTGGTAGCGTTTCATCGACCAATCACGAGGTGTTTCGAAAGGCACACTGGGTTTCGCAAGGCATACTGCGAAGCACAGTCGCAAGGCATACTTTCCTTCCTTAATGGCAATTTTACCTCTCTCATTAGATTTAGCAATCATGGAGCCCCCACTTGCCTAACGTTAGTTCTATGCTACCCGTACTTACTACTAGATCTTATTTTGAAACTTCTGTTTGAGGAAATCGAACTAACAAATGTTCCGGATGTTGACAGCCATGCGAAGAAGAAGGGGTTCGGTGTCATTGACCGGCAAAAAATGAGGAGGACCGAAAATTTTAAATGTCCCCGGTCAGAATGACCAATGGAAATAATTCTCTGCACAATTTGAATTGTGTTTAAATATGCTACAGTGGTGATTTGTTTAGCCAATTCATGTTAAACAATGAGGGTTTTGATTAACCCGACCCGGCCCGCCGATATTTCCCATCACTATCATTGAGCCGGGTCGGGCCGGGCCTTTGATCGAGCGTTTGTGTTTTTTTTGTTTTTGTTATCATTGCTTTATTGGCCTAATCTGAGGAGAAATCTATGCCATAAACAGAAATATTATTGGCCTTTATTACACAGGTCTTCTCAATGCCATGGTGGAACGCTCCGTTCACTTGCATGGGTAGTAGTCCGGTAACTTGTCAACCCCCGCGTCTTCGGTTGCTAAGCAACATCAACGTCTTTGGCTGACTATTCAACTGCTGATCAACTCTACGAATGCTGGTAACGAATAAATTGTAAAAAGACACACCATGTGAAGTTATTTTCCAAATAAGATTTGAAAAGCTTTGGAAGTTTATTTACACACTGTAAAAACGAAAACTTAAAATTGTTGGTCTCATTATGATTTCTGAGTAAAATGAATATAAAAATGTGGTTGATAGGGTTTACATGTTTAAATGTGGTCGCTAGTGTTTACATGTGGTCGATAGTGTTTAAATGTGGTCGATAGTGTGTAGGTGTGGGCGAGAGTGTTTAAATGTGGTCGATGGTGTTTGGATGTGGTCGATAGTGTTTAAATGTGGTCGATAGGGTTTACATGTTTAAATGTGGTCGATAGTGTTTAATTGTGGTCAATAGTGTTTAATTGTGGTCGATAGGGTTTACATGTGGTCGATAGGGTTTACATGTGGTCCATAGTGTTTAAATGTGGTCCATAGTGTTTAAATGTGGGCGATAGTGTTTAAATGTGGGCGATAGTGTTTAAATGTGGTCGATAGGGTTTACGTGTGGTCCATAGTGTTTAAATGTGGGTGATAGTGTTTAAATGTGGGCGATAGGGTTTACATGTGGTCGATATTGTTTAAATGTGATCGACAGTGTTTAAATATGGTCGATAGTGTTTAAATATGTTCTTTTCACTCACTCTCCACCTCATCCCTAACTCTCCACCTCAAGCTGGTGTGTAGTGAGCGTTCTGGCACCGATTGGCTGCCGTGCATCACCCAAGTGGGTGCTACATATTGGTGGTGGTTAGTGAGGTCCCCCCTTCACTTTAGGCGTCTTTGAGTGTTATTAATTATTATTATTCTTCATGTTTAACCTCTGTTTTCCTTTTATTCCTAGTCTGTTTTACATAGTTTTGAATGATGACTATATGCTCTGTAAGGTGACCTTGGGTGTCTTGAAAGGCGCCTCTAAATTAAATGTATTATTATTATTATTATTATAAAACATTCAGTATTCATGTCAACTGTGCAATGCAATTTAGTCCAACCAACAATGTTGAGTTTTGGGTCAAGAGTTGGGCTCACTGTAGTCTCTTTGTTAGCAAGACACACGGGTTTAAGTCAGACTCTTGTCTGAGGCTGGGCCAACTACGGTGCACATGCGCATTTCGACACTACCCCCCGGCAAGGCCGCCTTAATGCACGGGCTTGCCTGGGCTGAAGCCCCAGGGCCTACGCCGATCGGGGGGCCTATCATGAGCTGCAGTAAAAAAATAAAAAAAACTGGCCCATGATAGGCCCCCAGATCGGCGAAGGCCCAAGACAATGTGATGTTTTGTTTGGGGTTTACAAAGATCAGAGGCCTATCAGGGGGCCTACGAAACCTCAGCCCCAGGGCCCAATTGCAGGTTAAGGCAGGCCTGCCCCCCGGGGAGTCTGGGTATTCGTGATGCCGGTTGGGAAAAAGGGGTTTATTGCCTTTTGCCAATTTGTTTCTGTTAGGTTAAGTTGGGTTAACGGGTTTGGGGTCTTTATTGTTTTTGTGTTGTTTATTGTGCGTAGTGTTGCCGCCACCGTTACCGAGACTTGCATGTCCGTTGGTTGGCTGTGCGGTGCGCTGTGTGTTGCAGGTGTGTGTTAAATAAAGGCAGCTCTCGGGATCGTGCGGTGTACGAGAGTTGCTTCACCGCTTAACCTGGGCTCCCGTCTCGTGCAGAACAAGTTTGACCATAATGTCAAACTTGTTCTGCACTTTGGTTTACTGCATTTAGACAGCGATTCTCTGCTGCTGAACTAGCTACATGTTGCTAATTGTTCTATTGCTGTCTGGCATTCAGAAATGTAAAATGGAAGTTTCAAATTATTAATTTTAATAAAGTGAACTTAAAACTCGTTTTGCATTCTTTTAAATGTTTTTTTTTTAAAATAATATTAACCTTAATTTGAAATATTAATATATCGGTATGCGCCGCCTTAAATACAAGGTGCCGTGGGAAATGTGGGCCACGTTGATTGGTGCATAGTTGGAATTTTAAGTGTGCGTGAGCACGCTCACGGGACAAGCCCATAAGGCAAAACCTAGACGGCGTAGCCTACATGAAATGGAACAGATAATTACAGGGATTATAATCTCTGTCATTTATAAGGATGACAGAGTTGCCACAGACCACTCACTATTGACATTACTTTTAGTCACGTTGTGTCAATTCATTCCAATTAAATGGCTTCAAGTGACAGAAAATGAACTTGCTTACTAACCATTAGATGGGTAGACTACCAAAACAGCTGTAGGTATTGTTATGAGGGGTATTTTACAGCTGTTGATAATGTTATAGTTTACAGATGACCTTGGGTGTCTTGAAAGGCGCCTCTAAATTAAATGTATTATTATTATTATTAGATGTAGGTAATGTTATGTGGGGTAGTTTACAGCTCTCTGATTCTTGAGAGTCGGGACAAAACATGTTTTAAAAAACTTTTTTTTTTTTTAAATTTCTATATCTTTTAGAGTTATATGTTTCTGCAGAGAAAGGTATTAGCTATTTAACCATGCAAAGGAACAGGTTCTGAATAAAAACACACTTTTAACAAATAAACATGTTTCCCTTCAGAACTAGATTTGTGTCAACTCCATCAGACACACTAAAAAGTATAACATTTTAATTATTTCAATCCAACAAGAATCTAAAGTTCTGAAGTATGTTGTAATAGTGTTTAGTAACTCTGATATGTAATAAAATACAATATATAAACTTAAGTTGTGATTTCCCACTATTCTGAAAACCCAGCATTTCTAAATATTTGCATTTTCAAACTTCTTTTTAATTTCAATATTGTAAAAACAAATTCCTTAAATAAATAAGACACAAGAGGATGTAGATCAGATGGTCCTTTATTACAAAAACAACATAAACTGAAGGAAGAATTTTTTTTCACCAAAAAATTAACAAAAACATAGGTCTGACACTGTTGACGATTATCTATTATCTACCTCCCCTACACCACTTCCTCCTCTCCTCTTCCTCTCCTCCTTTGTCAGTAGTCATTTACTTGGTCTTCATCATGAATTTCTTTTTTAAAGTGGCGTGTGTGTGTGTGTTTGTGTGTGTGTGTGTGTGTGTGTGTGTGTGTGTGTGTGTGTGCGTGCGTGCGTGTGGCTGGGTCCATCACATCAGGGGCTATGCTGTAGATCTCTCGTGTTCTTAATTTGACTGGTGATGCATTTCCCATTAGTTTCACTATGATGTCTTCAACTGGACAGAAACAGACATCCTTTGTGAGAAGCTTAGGCTGATAATTTGCTGTTGGACCATGGGGATGCAGAAACTCCACTTTCACATCGTGATGCTCAGTATCCACAGCAATGGTCTTGGCTAGCCACCAGTGGCCATCATATACTACTGCTAGCCAGTCTCCATTATTAAGGCTGCTAACAGTCGTAACTGTCACAGTACCCTCGGGACCTTTCAGAAGCTCCTCATCCAACTCCTCCATCACATCTTCCATTTCCAGATCCTCTTCCATCTCCCCTTCCATCTCTTTTTCCATGTCCTCCAACAACATGGCCAAAGGTCTTTTCTTCGCTGCCCTCCTTGTATCACTGTGCTGTTTCTCTGGGTAGCCATGGAAATAGAAGGTAGCTGGGCAGAAGCACTGGCAAACCAACGTCTTGCTGCAAAAGCAGGATAGTTGTCTGTGGTGGATCCTGTTATCATGTGGGATGACCTGATGTATTTGTCTTGTTGAGGGAACCTGTTTGAGAGGATGCATGAGAAGTGTATCGTATCTTTGCATGTCTTCTTCTGCAACGTGGTACAGCTGAACGCTCTTCAGACTGTTTGAGACCTTTTCAAAGAATGTGTGTCCATCTGTCATATCATTTCCTCTCAGGACCAGGTTGTCAGCTGTTCTTTTCACTGTACCGCCAATGCCGTCTGGTGCCCCCTTACCATGGGAAGTGGGGAAGAAGTTCCATGTTGCTCTTTCAAACCCCAGTGTAGGGGGGGGATACAAGACAGAAGGAAAAAATTCTTCTTGTTCTTATACTGTTTACTTGGACCATCAGACCAAAAGTGCACGGTGGTAACCTGCGGATATCTCGTTTTGATATCTTTTAGGACTGGATCCATGTGTGTCCAGATTGCTGCAGCATCCTGTCTCTTTGACTCTGAAAGTGTGCAAAACCCTGCCTTTCCACCCTTAATGTAATACATTCCGGTATGTAGCGTTATCTGTGGCAGATTTTGTCCAAAATGGCAGGCCTGTACTTCAGATTGATACTTGCATCTCCAGGATTCTGAAAAGTCAACGTGAACAATTGCTGTACTTTCTTCACAAGTCTCAATTGTGTTTCTGTATGCTTTTGACTGGTTTTGTGGTTTCATTTCTGAGTATTTGCTCATAGAGTTTGATGAGCTCTGAAAGACTGCCACTGTGTTGGACGAGTTTAGTGTTGATGTGGATTCCATTGACTGTGTCTTCTTGAACTCTCTCCCACTGCTTCCACTGAACATGGATTTTGTCTTGCTCTTGGGTTGTAACTGTACCTTTGTTTAGACATCGTGAGCAGGTGCGAAGAAGGCAGGCCTCACTTGCTGGAGAGCAACAAACTAATTGAAAACTGTCATCCAGTTTGTTTGACTTCACAACACCAGACATTCTAAGGACCTCGAGCATTAAGTATGCATTTTCATGCTTTTGACACAGACATGTCTTTTGATCAGATGCTTTTGGTGCTGTAATATAGAATGGCTTCAGAGTACAGAAAGAAGAATAGCTCAGCTTCACAGTGGGGTTCCTAATGAGGAAATCAGTGTGGAGGTTGATCATGGAGTCTGTCAGGATCATTCTCTGCTGCTTCATCTTATTCCTAGTGATGGTGTCAGTCTTATCAGTGGTCACATGTGCAGAGTTCAGGAAGAAATCCTTAACAGTCTCTGTTATACCCTTTAGGAATGTTGGCTTTTTCTTTGTCTGTTTCTTTCCTCTCATTAACTTGTAGGTTATCCCAAACTGGTGGATTTGGTGAAGGAGACGATACTTTTTTAGAATCTTGCCTGATGACACACTTAGTGCTGGTTCCTGACGCCGTGGCCCAGGAGTTTGTTTGTTTTTCTTCAGCTCTCTTCTTAGGATGTTGTGGAATAGAAGGGCTTTCTTGATTTTTGGATTCCTAATTTTGCTTCCTGATAGCATCTTCTTTGTTTCTGTTCCTGGGGAGTCAAGTGGTGTTTTAATTGTAGCCTTTCTTCCTCGACATATTCTTTTTCTCAGTTTGTTTCGTTGCTTTGTTACCTTCTTAAGCTTCTCTTTCAAAGTTTTTATTTCTCTTGAATGCCTTTTTCTCGTTTTACTTCTCTCCCTTTCCTGTCTGAGAGACTGTCTGCTGTGTCTGGCATTGTATTCTTGAATATTCTGATCTTGCGGACTATCTGGAGGGGTGTGAGCCTCCAGCACTGCATCTTCATTGGATCTTTTCTGTCTGGACCTTTTCTGTGCCTCTCTCCAATACTTTCTCCAATTCCTCTTTGCCCTGTCTCCCATGTCGTCTATTTGTATTACTTTTTTGTCTGTAACTCTCTTCTTCCACCTTTGTCTTTCCTTCTCTTGCATAGCATGTTTGCTCTTGGTCACTGTTCAATTTTTCCCTTCTCTTTCGTTGGTACTCTCTATTTCTTCTCCTTTGCTCCTCAACTGACAATTTCTGTCTAGCCATGCTTTCCTACAATACAAATTGAAATAATAAACATTTTACTTAAATAAGACTATAGAATCAGATTTCTATTTACTTGACATGATTGATTGATGGATGGATGGATGTAAAATCCTCAAGGTGCGGGATGTAGTTTTCATAACCAGATATTATGAAAATCTACACACTGGCTTCTCATCTCTCTCTCTCTATCTCTGTCTCTACATATATATGTAGAGACAGAGATATATGTGCTGGGAAAGTTACACGTTATACAATAATAATTAGACCACTGCCTGCCCATTCTCTACAAGTCAGATGCGTATGGTTAAATAATGTAATGCATGCTATGCTATGTATGTACATTTATGTGTAAATAAAACCCTGAAATAACATTTTAACCCTTTAGTATATTCAAAAATGATATTATATTAGCACATTAAGAGGTTTTGGGGGATTTGTCAACTCTGTCAGCTTATAGGTCAACTCTGTCAGACATAAAACCTGACGGATTTGACGTCTGACGGAGTTGACGTAAGGGCATGTATTTTCCCGCCAAAACGTATATTGTACACGGCAGCTAGCTAGTTTTTCCTCAGTTGCTAAGTGTCCCAATAACCACACTAAAATGCTTCAATTCAATCCTCTATGGTTTAAAAAAAGTATCTTAACAGAAAGATGGTATTGACATGGTCCAGCTGTGACCAAAGGAATATTGACATTGATTGTCTAAAATATCAAAAAATGTAAAACGTACCAGAGCATGTGTGGTAGTGTTGCATTCACCACAGGCAGGGAGATGAAAAGGGGTCCTCAGGGATATAGCTGACCATGCTATTTCCTGATTTATTGTGGCTTTCCTGATTTTAAATCTGACGGAGTTGACAGAAACTGAGGACACAACTTTGATAGGCAGATTTTTATGGAAAATATTGTTTGACGTTCACTTCATGCATTTTTTTTATATTTATACCCCTTCTTTTTTATTTGATACATATGTTTTCACAATTGTAGAGCTTTTTTAAAGGTTTTTTGGGATGGTCAACATGTTGACCTCTTGCTGAGGACAAGTGCAATAACATTGACCTTCTAACCACAGACCATACATTTAAACAAATTTTCCCCAAAAAGATAAAAAAATATATTCTAAAAATCACATAGGTACATACAATTCCTTTAGATTTAAATTTGTAAGTATGTCAATCATGATGAATTTCTTCATTTTTGATATAAAGTAGACTTTTCTATGTAGGACATGTTTTGTCCCGACTCTCAAGAATCAGCGAGCTGTAAATAATGTTATGTGGGGTAGTTAAAAGCCATAGATAATGTTATGTGGGGTAGTTTACAGCTGTAGATAATGTTATGTGGGGTAGTTAAAAGCCATAGATAATGTTATGTGGGGTAGTTTACAGCTGTAGATAATGTTATGTGGGGTAGTTAAAAGCCATAGATAATGTTATGTGGGGTAGTTTACAGCTGTAGATAATGTTATGTGGGGTAGTTAAAAGCCGTAGATAATGTTATGTGGGGTAGTTTACAGCTGTAGGTAATGTGATGTGAGTTAGTTTACAGCTGTAGGTAATGTGATGTGAGGTAGTTTACAGCTGTAGATAATGTTATGTGGGGTCGTTTACAGCCGTTGTTAATGTGATGTGATAGTTTACAGCTGTAGGTAATATTATGTGGGATAGTTTACAGATGATGTGATGTGGGGTCGTTTACAACAGTAGATAGTGTTATGTTGGAAGTTTACAGCTGTAGATATACCTGTAGATATACCTGCCCAGGCGGTATTCACATACTACCAGCTCTCCAGAGAGGCTTGTCTGGTCCATATTTCTCAAAGACTGTATTTAATACAGATTAAACTGATTTAACATAGAATTGATAGAATACAGGTTCAACTGACTTAACATAGACTGTATATAATACAGGTTGAACTGATTTAACATAGTCTGTATACAACAGGTTAAACTGATTTAACATAGACTGTATATAATACAGGTTTAACTCTGACTTAACATAGGCTGTATTGAATACAGGTTAGTTAACATCAGGTTAAACTGACTTTCCGTATGTGTGCATTGGTGAAACTATCGCAGACTTTTTTTGCCTACAGAATAGTAGAGTAGGACTGGTTGAGGTTTAGAGATACAGTTCTTTGGTATTTCTGGCATCCCTCAAACGGACAGACAGAGAGACAGACAGACAGACAGACAGACAGACAGACAGACAGACAGACAGACAGACAGACAGACAGACAGACAGACAGACAAAAAGAGGGTTATACAGGCAGTTAGACAGAAAAACAGATAGATAGACAGACAGACAAACAGACAGACAGATGAATCCGTTGACAGGTGTGTTACCTTGAGAAGGCCATACAGCCATGGGGCCCGTAGCAGCGTGTGGAGAAGCTGAGCTCCACTGATGTTCCTGGTGACTGCTCGACGGATCTCCTCCACTACACTGGTCAGCATCTTACCTGGAGGTCAAATAACATCTAAAGATACTATATCCTCCACCACGCTGGTCAGCATTTTACCTGGAGGTAACATAGCATCTATAGATACTAAATATATCTATTTATATAATATACTTATATAATATAGATCAGGGGTCACCAACCTTTTTGAACCTGAGATCTAATTCATGGGTACTGAGTCATACAAAGAGCACCCAGTTTGATACACTCTTCTGAAATTACAAATTTGCTCAGTTTGCCTTTAGTTATATATCATTATTAATGATTAATAATACTCATCTATGTGAAGACACTGATCATGTTAATGATTTCTCACAATAATTACCAATGACTTAAAAAAGGTGGGAAACTAATTATATCAATATTCAACTTATTTATATTAATCTCACCAATTGTTTACATTTTCAGATATAAAAAAATAAATAATCACTAGCCAGTGACAAACCCTTTTAACATATCATTAACTACGTTGCATCATGTTTGAAAAAGTTATAAATTATGTAATGTTTAAGAAAAATCAACTTTTTAAATAAATCTATCACATTTTGAACTATTGACCAAATCTGCTTAATTTTTAACATAATGATATGTTACATCATGAACACTCTTTTGAATTGAACAATCTTTCCAAATTTTAATTCACAACATTTCATAGGAAAAATCTCAGATTTTCACTAGCCAGTGACAAACCCTTTTAAAAAATCACTAACTATGTAGCACCTTGTTTGAAAAAGTTATTAATTATGTAATGGTTAAGAAAAATCAACTTACATATTTTTAAATAAATCTATCACATTTTGAACTACTTACCAAATCTGCTGCATTTTTAACAAAATTATATCTGTTTCATTTCATGAACACTCTTTTGAATTTAACCAAATTTTGATTCAACTGAGAACATCTGGTATTCAGATCGGTTCTTTGTTAGTGGGAAGACTGGCATTGCATGCTGTTCACCAGTGTATTGTAATCTGGTGTGTACCTTGACACTGCAACTCTGAGTGAGTCTTGCAGATGTGCATCAGTGAGGCAGGTTCTGTGTTTGTTCTTGATGAAGTTCATGTCAGAAAATGCTGATTCACAGAGATAGGTTGAACCAACCAGGCTGGCAATCTTCATAGCTGCTGTGCTTACACCACTGTTATTTTCTGTGTCAACAAGGCTCCAAAAGTTTGGTGCAGCCTGGTGGGCTTTGAGGTGGAGGTCATTTTGCAATGTTACGATTTCAATCTCCACCTGTTATGTCCACGTTCATTAAAGAATTAGAGATCAATGAGACACATGGCTCAAGCTGATCAAGGTCACAAAACCTATCCTCAAACTCTTGCCCAAGTCTGTTTATGACTTGACAGTACTTTTCTGCAACTTTATCCAATGTCTCAGATGCAGAAGCATTGTCTTTCAGCACCGACTACACAAAGGGAAAGTGCAGCATATAAAAGAGACAGAGATAATGTTAATCTTGGCTTTAAATGCATTTAAAGCACTAATCATATAAACAACAGTCTTACCTTTGCCATGCAGCTCGCAGTTCAAGCGGTTTAGCTTCCCAGTAATGTCCGTTAAAAATGGTCAAGTGTCCTCTAGCAGCGAGACGTCTTCGTCTTTGGACTGCACAAACTCTTTGATTTCACAGAAACCTGTCTCAACAGCAACGTTCCGGATAGCGCCATGGAGCTAGCAGAACAATACACTCTCTATGCAGACAGAACGAAGGAGTCTGGTAAGACTAGAGGCGGGGTCTGTGTATTTATGTGAATAAAGCTTGGTGCACGGACACTACCACCATCGAGAGTCACTGCTCGGGTAACATAGAATATCTCTTGTTGAAATGTAGACCTTTCTATCTGCCAAGAGAGTTTACATCCACCATTGTGACTGCAGCCTACATTCCCCTGGATGCTAATGCTAAATTTGCAATGAAAGAACTGCACATTGCGATTAGTAAACAACAAACTCTGACCCCCGAGGCAGCCTTCATTGTTGCGGGTGACTTCAACTACTCCAATCTAAAGTCTTTACTCCCTAAACTCCGCCAACATGTCTCCTGCCCCACTAGAGGAGACTTGACATTAGACTATGTTTACACAAACATAGCTGATTCTTACAAAGCCGTCCCCCTCCCCCACCTTGGACAATCTGACCACCTCTCTTTGTTCTTACTGCCTAAGTACTCCCCACTCATCAGACGGGTAAAACCCACAGTGAGGACAGTCAAGGTCTGTCTGGAGGGATTTTGCCACTCAGGCCACCATCGACTCCCACACGGACATTGACCTATACGCCTCCTCTGTTCTGAAACGTGAAATCAACAGTCTCACCACCCTCAAACAGATTACCGCATTCCCAAACCAGAAGCAATGGATGAACAGAGAGGTCCGACTCCTATTGAAGGCACTCAACAGTTCGCGTGCCTTCAATTCGCCTTCAGTTCAGGTGATGCTCGGGCCTATAGCTCATCCAGGGCTAACCGGAAGAGGGGCATCAAAGCGGCCAGGCACTGCTACAAGCTGAGGATCGAGGAGCACTTCATGAGCAACTCTGACCCCCGACGCATGTGGCAGGGCATCCAGGCCATCACGGATTACAAACCTGCCAGCATCTCCCCCCCCATCCAGCGACGCCTCCCTACCTGATGAGCTTAACCACTTTTATGGACGCTTTGATAGGGACAACAGGGAGGTGGCCACCAAGGCTGTGCTCCCTGCAGACCACCAGCCCCTCACACTCTCCCCCACCGATGTGTCTGCAGCACTGAGCAGTACTAATGCACGGAAGGCTGCTCGACCTGATGGTATCCCCGGACGGGTCCTCAGGGCCTGTGCTGTGCAGCTGACTGAGGTCTGGACTGACACTTTCAACCTGTCACTAGCCCAAGCAGTTGTCCCCGTGAGCTTCAAAACCACTTCCATCGTGCCGGGGCCAAAACACTCCACTGCAGCGAGCCTGAATTACTTCCGCCCAGTTGCACCCCCATCATCTCGAAGTGCTTCGAAAGGCTGGTCCAGGCTCACCTCAAAACCTGTCTGCCACCCACACTGGACCCCTTCCAATTCGCCTACCGCCAGAACAGGAGCACAGAGGATGCCATCTCCATCCACTCCGCCCTCTCCCACCTTGACAACAACAACACCTAAGTGAGAATTCTGTTCATTGACTTCAGCTCAGCCTTCAACACCATCATCCCCTCCAAACTAATCACCATGCTCAGTGAGCTGGGCATCAACACCACCCTCTGCAACTGGATTCAGGATTTCCTAACCAACAGACTGCAGTCTGTCAGGTTGGATAACCACACTTCCTCAACCCTCACCCTGAACACTGGCGTTCCACAGGGCTGTGTGCTGAGCCCCCTCCTCTACTCCCTCTTCACGTACGACTGCACACCTAAACATGGTTCCAACACAATTGTTAAGTTTGCAGACGACACTACGGTTATTGGTCTCATCAGCAACAACGATGAGACGGCCTATAGGGAGGAGGTCCAGCACCTAACTGTGTGGTCCGCCAACAATAACCTGGCTCTCAACACCAAGAAGACGAAAGAGCTCATAATTATCTAAAAGGTGGCACACACACCCCATTCCGTAATCAACAGGACGGAGGTTGAGCGTGTCACCAGCTTCAGGTTCCTGGATGTCCACATCTCTGAGGATCTCTCTTTGACCCTCAATACCTCTACCTTGATCAAGAAGGCTCACCAGCGTCTCTTCTTCCTGAGGAAATTAAAGAAGGCCCATCTGTCTCCTCAGATCCTGGTGACCTTCTACCATGGCACCATTGAGAGCATCCTTACCAACTGTGTCACAGCATGGTATGGCAACTGCTCTGTCTTTTACCGGAAAACACTGCAGAGGGTGGTGAAAACTGCCCAACGCATCACCGGTTCCTCACTTCCCTCCATCGAGGCTGGCCAGAGCAAGCAATGCCTACGAAAGGCGCGCAGCACCAGCAAGGACTGTTCCCACCCCAACCCTCCGGGAGGCAGGTCTCTCCGGACCCGGACAAGCAGGTTCAGGGGAAGCTTTTTCCCTGCGGCTGTCACCCTTCTAAACTCTATCCCCCCTCCCCCCCCCCCCCCCCCGGGATACCCCACACACACCAGTGACTGACCCCCCCCGGCCATTGCACTAGTCCATATTAGTTGACTGAACAATTATCCTCTACTTGAATTTACATATCCCCTGTATCCAAACCCATAGTACTCTTTGGGTAGTATTATATTTATTATATGCTGCACTTTCTGTACCTCTATGCTGCTCTTATACTATTCCAATCATGTACACACTGCACCTTACTGCTCTTTTGCACTTCTGGTTGGACGCTAAGCCTCATCTTGTGGTCTCTGTACTTGTACTCTGCACAATGATAATAAAGTGAATCCAATCCAATCCAATTTCACCCAAAAGTGATAAAAAACGAAGTAAAACTTGTCCCCTGCTCAGCCATCGGATTTCTGTGTGTAGCAGCAGGTCACCATATTCTGCTGACATCTCCTCCAAAAGCACCTTGAATATCCTGTGCTGTTTCGCTTTGAAGCGGATGCTGTTGATGATTTTCACAACGGGAGTCATCACATGCTCAAAGCCGATCACTTTTGCAGGTTAACGCCTGTTGTTTAATGATGCAGTGGTAATGCAGAATTTTTAGGAAGTCTGGGTCACCTTTAGCCTGGTCCTACTAGACTCTCGTACTTCATTTCATTTGCACAGAGTGTCTGGACCCACTCAATTGACTAACGTTAACTCACTTGAAGGCGGGTGTCTGTTGAAGTTTAAAACTATTGGATCTGCCCAGTGCCACTCTGGATCTGCCATAACCAATCGCTCACGTTTGGCCGGGACGTTGTGCGCAGGCTGTTAACAAACCAAACACTGTGCGTGAAGATGTCCGTCAACGAGAGCTGACTTTAACATCATTGTTCTCAGCCACTCCCTCTGTTTGCTGATTGGACGCACAAAAATTGGACGGAGAAAACCCACTGATATACCGCAGACCCAGATGTAGTACTGGAGGGAAATTAAAATTGAGCGGAAGTACTTAGGTGGGCGGAGCCGGGCTAGGTCACCTTTACAGTGAGCGAGGAAACCTGCATGTCGGCCGATCATAGCAAGAGCCCCGTCTATAGTCACCGCTACCGGCTTTCCAATGGTACCTTTTTCTGTACGAAAAAACTTCACCGTGTTGTAAACTTCAACTCCCCTCGTAGTTGTCTTTAAGGGCAGTAGTGTAAGGAGTTCTGCATTTGTGGAGAAATCTTCAAACACCATCCAGATATAGACCGACAGCTGCGCTTTACTGCTGTAGTCTCAGTCTGAAAAGGCCTTCTTCTTCTTTATAAGAAAATGTGTAGCGAGGCTTCGGTTGCTTTTTGGGAGTTTTTCACCGGCCTGCTGCTTTCCCAAAGCTGCCTTTAGCTCAAAGGCTTTTTCTGCCCGTAGCAAGCTTCCCGGTGGGTAGGTAGCATTGTAGCTTTCGTGTGTAGCCCCGCAAATGAGAAACTCTGGTTTATTTTATAGTAGTAAAAATTTACTCTTCCTCCCATTCACTGTGAAAATGAAGTTCTCTTTCTTTTTTCTGCCATGTTTTTGGGGTAAGAAGGCGCATTCAGCTCACGCACACAATACTCACCTTTGAACTAGAATAGGTCAGAGTTCGACTAAACTTATCTAACTAAACTTCATGCATTGTACAAATATTTGTAATTCTTTTATTTTTAAGATCTTGTCATTTTGATATCAATATAAATGCATGTGTGATTAAAAAATTATTAATGAATTTTTTTGGACGGAGCTCACTGGCGAGTTGTGCTATTTTTAGAACAGGCCTGCGGGCGCCTCATATGGTCCGTGCGGGCGACCTGGTGCCTGCGGGCACTGTGTTGGTGACCCCTGATATAGATGTATTGATAATATGTATAGATATGCTAAACATAAAATATCTAGATCTAAAGATATACAGTATATATATTTATATAGGCCTATATATATTTATATAACATATATATATATAGGTATACTAAATATAAAATATCTATCTATTCAATTTGAAGGTTCCATTATCAGGCCACTTCAACTCTTCATGCACCAGAATATCTCTCTCCATAGTAATGTCGACGATAGTCGGTTGTACCTTCTTCAAAACCAAATCAACAATGCAACCCTGCAGTACTTGGGTACTGCGAGCTTACATCCAAACATATATATATATATATATATATATATATATATATATATATATATGTTTATGTATAGTATAGAATTACTTCTGAGGTAGTAAGTAAGGACACACCGTTGTTCACTCCTTACATACTGGGTGTTTCTGTGTATGTTGGTCTCACCTCTGTCTTCCATAGATGGCCGCAAGGTGGTCATGTAATCTACACACTGAGACACTGACACACACACACACACACACACACACACACACACACACACACACACACACACACACACACACACACACACACACACACACACACACACACACACTCTCTTAAAGACAGGTATGACAGTTGGTATTCGAACCGCCTCTAAAATATCCTCTAAAACCTTTCGTTTAAACTGGGAGCATGCCTATATTCCCACAGCCCTATGTCCCCACGGCCCTATGTCCCCACAGCCCAATGTCCCCACAGCCCTATGTTCCCACAGCCCTATGTCCCCACAGCCCTATGTTCCCACAGCCCTATGTCCCCACAGCCCTATGTTCCCACAGCCCTATGTCCCCACAGCCCTATGTCCCCACAGCCCTATGTTCCCACATTTCTATGAGATTTTTCAAAATGAGGCCCTATGTTCCCACAGCCGGATTTTTTTTTCTTGAGCTCAACACCGCTACTCCAGCATGGGGTTACTATGGAGTAACAAGCCCTCATACCGAAACTCACCTCCATGAGTTAGTGCAATTTAGACACAGCGCACATTTGACTTTCTATAATTATTTAATGAACAGTACAAATTCAAACAATCTAAATGAGTAAAATTTATGCAGTTCACTTAAAACTGGAAAGCCCTCTAGTACTTTTCAACCTTTTATGTGCCAGGAACAGATAATTGCTTAAGAATACTGCATTGAGAATGTTGTAAGCAGATGTTAACAGCTGTTACAGCTGTGGGCCTTTAACTCCTTGCCTGTCATTAAGAAACAATATGCTGTGATCTGGTCTAGTCTAGTCATCAACAGAATATTAACGGGAGAAATTTTTATTTTGGCGTGACATTTCTTGCATGTGTGTGAGAGAGTGAGATTGAGGCTGAAAGCGTGAGTGTCACGCCAGATGCGTGAGAGTTGGCGACCCTGGGGGTCGGTCCTTCTGCAATGCTTTTTCACAAAATATTGTGGAACAAAATTACTCATTCATTTACTATCGGGTGGGAGGATTAGGCATAAATTGAAGGGTAATGTACGCACTTATTGTACACACTTAATCAACATTACACTTATTCATAGTACTTAATTGTGTAACATCTGCATTAGCTGCTAGCATTGCTGTACACGGGGAATGGGTTAGCCTAGCGATTGTTAGTACTTGCAATTGGCTCTATGAACATATTTACTGTACTGACAGCGATATATTGTTTCACTTCTTATGACAAATGTACTTGCAAGTCGCTTTGGATAAAAGCGTCTGCTAAATGCCCTAAATGTAAATGTAAATGAACACAATACCTAATTTTGAAAATGTCCTAGAAATGTGGTAACATAGGGCTGTGGGAACCTAGGGCCTAATCTTCTAAATAATCAGTTACACAAAATCCTTAGTAAAGTGGGAAAATAGGGCTGTGAGACCATTGGGCTGTGGGAACATAGAGCTGACCCGTTAAACTATTAGGCCAAGCTAAAGTTTAAAAAACTCAGCAAATCCAGATTTTACAGATCACTTGACTCCATTCTAACTTTTCCAGAACAATGCATGTCTTGCTGGCAAAACACTTCTTAGTGAGTAGATATTTGGTTCAGCCTCTGGCCTGCAGCCTGCCTGCTGACAGGAAGCTGGAAGCTTGCATTTAAGCTGCGGAAGCTAGCGTCCCAAAGCTTTCTGGGACCCAGGCTATCGCTTGGGTTGTCCGTTGGTGGTGTGTTGTTCACGTCTTTGTGTGTTTGCGTTAACGTTGGCCCTGATTAACATAGCAGACTCTTTATAAAATAAATACTTGTAACATGAATAAATAAGATGACTGAATTGTGTTCTGGTTGTTGCTTCTTTAAAGGGCTTTGAGGTGTTCGGGTTCAGTCTGGATGAAACCATTTCGGCCGGTTTTCAGGTGGTGCTGTTTGATGCCGTCACCTGCTGAATTGGCCTTCCTATGTGGTGCAGACCTTCATTAGGACTTCTAACGAAGCACTAACACGTGCTAATGTTAGGTTACATTTACATAAAACTTGCGACATTGATCTCCTTTAGCAACAAATAAAACCCTGGAACAGTGATGCAAACTTTTTCTAATTGAGAAACTGGAAGTTAATAAATCATTTACCACTCTCCTATTCCTGTTAGCTGGTTATGTAGAGCGACAGTGTTTGTTATATGAAACACTTTATTAACACTGTATTAACACAGTGTTAACAGTCTATTAACCAGTCCCTCCAGGATTTCGCGGGCCATTTGCAGCCTAAAATGGCTGATGTCGCGTGAGCTTTTCCAAAAAGCTGCGATGAAAGTTGCAGTGTTTTTGAGGTTTTCGTTGCGATTACAGTGCGAGAGGAAGTGAAAGTTGCGATTTTCCTGACGTTAAATATTAAGTTATTACTGCAATTTTCCCCGAGTAATTTGTTGAATATGAAGTTATTACTGAAAAACACATTAATTAAAAGAACAAAAAACACTGAGAATTGGTCCTATGAATAATTGATTCATGATTCTTTCCACGCTGGCAATTTACTTGGATACAACAGCCTGTGTCATAGTGATCTGACTCGTCGTCTGACGTCCTGCCTGCAGTTCTGCAGTTCTGTAGTAATGTTTCGCAGTGGCAAATGCTTATCATTGGAAGATTTATGCTTATGTTCCACCACAATGTTGCATGCAGTGAAAAATAATTTTCCCCAGCTTTCATGTAGAATACCAAGATACTGCTTTTTCGCAATCTTTCGCAGTTATTTTGGTCGTTAAGTGTGAAACGTTGGACGCGCACATGCTGCATGAATGCTTGAATCACTTGAACGTAGTAAACACGGAAGTAAGGCGGAAGGTAGTTTGTCGACGTCAGTTCAAGACTACGCCACTGATTGGTCAAATTTGCAGGAAAGTTGTGGTGGTTGTTTAAAATTGCGAAACCGCCCTGAATTCGCGGTGATCGTTGATGTTGCGTTGAAGTTGCAAATCGCAACATCGCGAAATCCTGGAGGGTCTATCACTGTATGATCACTGTGTTAACACTGTATTATCACTGTAATAACACTGTATTAACACTTTATGATCACTGTATTATCACTGTATTGTCACTGTGTTATCACTGTATTATCACTTAACACTATAAGTGATAACACTGTGTTATACTGTATTATCACTGTATTATCCAACCCGGTATCACTCGATTTCGTGCTCATGCTCACGAACGTTACTCTATTGAAGGAGAGCACGAATGTCCGACTTTTATCGTGCTACACCGAACGAAATGTAAACCCATGCATTTTGTATGGGAGCATTTCGTGCTGGACTAAATGAAACGAGAGGGAGACAGAGACAGAGACAGAGACAGAGAGAGAGAGAGAGAGAGAGAGAGAGAGAGAGAGAGAGAGAGAGAGAGAGAGAGAGAGGGGCTTCAGAAGGTCGCAGATTTTCAGATGTCAGTGTTGTTCCAAATTGAATACTTGGTGGTGCATTTACCGGAGATGACGATCGGTACTGCCACCGTGGCACATCACCCGCTTTGAACGGTGAACCATTTACACCTAGCAGCTATAAAGAGCTAAAAAGCTATAAAAGCTATAAAATGACTCCATTAATGCAGGCTATGTTGTTCCAGTAGCCTTTTTTTTTTTAGAGCTGAGCTGCTGGCTCAGCCTGGCTCCGCCTCTTCCGCTGCGTAGCTAAGATTTTCTACGTGAAAAGTGTACATTGTTCCACACTCAGCATTTTGTCCGTATGAAGGGCACCATCTGGGTCCTTTCTTTTTTTCGCCCAATCGCAATTGGAACCTACGTACTCAAACTAAGTAAAGTAAGTAAGGGAGGTATGGATATCAGAACACACCCCTGGACTTCCTGACAGACAGATCACAGGTATTGAGAGTGGCCAACCTCACCTCCTCTGCACTGACCCTGAGCACTGGAGTCCCTGAGGGCTGCATACTCTGCAGCCCTCAGAGGCACCCTGTACACGCATGACTGTGTGTGTGCCACACAAAGCTCCAACGCCATCCTTAAGTTTGCAGACGACACCATCATCCTTGGTCTCATCTCCAACAATGATGAGACCGCCTACAGGGAGGAGGTCAGGGACCTGGCGCCACCCCTTCTGAATCCTCTCTCTCTCTCTCTCTCTCTCTCTCTCTCTCTCTCTCTCTCTCGTTTCGTTTCGTTTCGTCCAGCACAAACATAGTCTGAGAAACACTCCCAATCAAAATGCATTGGTTTACATTTTGTTCGGTGTATCACGAAAACTTTGTTTTAGTTTTTGAGGAGGTCTGCCACAAACATTTGCAATTTTGACATACATAACTAGAGGGTGCACTGTACTCTCTGCACACACCCCTTCTGAAGCCCCCCCCTCTATCGATGTCTCTCTCTCATTTCGTGAAGTCCAGCACGAACAAAGACTGAGAAACGCTCCCATTCAAAATGCATTCATTTACATTTCGTTCTGTGTAGCCAACCCAGTCGCCAAGAAAAAACGTTGACGGTGTACGTTTCCATGAACACTGGAGACGTACTATTACAACGTAAAAACAGCGTGTTATACCTACAGTATCCACGCGTGCCGCTGTGGAGGCGGGTTTCGGGGTTTGGGTTTCACGGCTTTCGCGGCAAATTGTGGACACGATTGTTTAGGGGGGGGGGGGAGGTAGACTGTTGTTGACCGGGGAGGGTGGGGGGGAGACACGTTTGTTGAGGGGGGGACGACGACACGATTGTAGGGGGGGGGGGGGGGGGAACACGTTAGTTGAAGGGGGACGACGACGACGACACGTTTGTTGAGGGGGGGGAGACACGTTTGTAGGGGGGGGGGGGCACGCTCGACAACGAGAGTTGGTTTTTATTGAATGCTCGACAACGAGAGTTGGTTTTTATTGAACGAGACATCAACACGGAACAGCTGCACGAAACGATGGTCACGTCACTCTCGGTGACGGTGTCGACAATAATGAACACACGAACAATGTTAATAGAACAACACACAACCACATAACATCCCGAACCCATCAACCCCACTTAATCCTAACAACAAAACAAGTTAACAAAAGCCCCATTTGTCAACTGACAACCCCAATTCCCAGAATCCCCCGCGGCACCGGAACACGGCGTAGCTTATATTAGTCTTTATTATCCGAATGGGAAATGCAATATTTTAGGACCGATTCACCGTTAAACGTGTTTCTAATAACATTTCTAGCGAGAAATATACTTTTTACTTGCATAATCTTCAGTCAGTGATTGTGTCTGATCTTTAGTTTTATAGTTATTAGGATTTGATCGGATCGCTCGCATGTTTCAACATCAGGTTGTTAGGCTGCTTTCGCTAAACTAGCAGCTCACGTGCTTCCTGCGTTTGTGTTATTAAACTGTTACTTTATGTAACTTTTAATGATATCATCTTGTTAGAAACACGTATATCTGAGAGGCAACCCAGTCGCCAAAAGCATTCGTTGACAGTGTACGTTTCGTGAACACTGGATTACGTCGCATTTCAACATAAAATAGCGTGTTATACACACACACGCACGCACACGCACGCACACGCACGCACAGACACACACAGACACACACAGACACACACAGACACAGACACAGACACACACACACACACGCACACACGCACACGGTGCATTTCGCTGCTAAAACAACAACAACAAAATATTCCCTCAAATATTATTACTAAAGAACCGTTTTCCAAAGAACGAAATGTAAACCAATGCATTCTGAATGGGAGTGTTTCTCCGATTTTTCCATGCTACACAGAACGAAATGTAAACCCATGCAAATAAAGACTTCATGGTCATAATAATTTAAATATCATTAATCTCCGTGTGTTGGGTGGTATTCTATTTTTTTCAATGGGGCTGGTGCCGCCTCCTTTTGACCTTTTGACCCCAGACTTCTGGGGGAATAGCTGAATCAATTCATTAGTCAATCAGAAGCATGTAAATATCTTCCCGGTGGCGTAGGAGAACGAACAAGGTGTCCTTCAACATCTACAGGCGATTGCAACGGTGCCACACATGAGCATATTGAAACATGTTTAATGGTAGTAATTAGCTGTCGAAATTGGAGGCCTTAATCAATAATGAGCAGCTATTGATTTGCTTCCCGATAAAGAATTGTGACAAATGACATGTTATTTAGCATCTACACGTTGAGCTGAGTCCAATGACACCAAGCATGACACTCTAGCTAATGGTAACATGTATTTTACATGGTACACCTAGGTCTAGGACATGATCTCGGTGTAGCAAGAGGGCGAGCTTGATCTCATTGGACTCAGCTTAACGTGTAGATACTAATTAACATGTAATTTGTCAAAAATCTCCATCGGGCAAATCTATAGCTGGTCATTATTGATAAAGGCCTCCAAAATTGACAGCTAATTACTACCCCGAAACATATTCAAATAGGATCATGTGTGTTACTGTTGCAATCGTCTCGAAACGTAGATGTCAAAGGACACCTTGTTTGCCCTGTTGCACGACCGGGAAGATATTTTCATACTTCTAATGGATTGATTCATATTTTAAGGTTCTCGGAGTGAGACTTTAAGCGGCTGCAGCAGAAGTGTTGAGACGAAAGATGATATCAAGACATTAATAGAATATTCCCATTCACATTATGATTCTTCGTCATAACATCCGACCAAACATCCTTTACATTCACCGAGCGAAGATTATGAAAGTCCAGGCCCCCCCTTCCTGCACTCGGGGTCCGACCGGGCCAAGTTTCGGTGCGGGGGTCCCAGTTAGGCCCTAGAATATGGTATTCAAATTTCACGGCGGTAGGACCTTCCTATCTCAAAAACTGTTTTTCCACCACATTCTGAACCATTAGGTCTCGCAGCAACACTTCTGAAGGGGCTTTGTCCAAATGACAGTCCATTTGGGAAAACTTTTTTTCTCTATGGGCTAGAACTACAAATCTTGGATATGTCGTTCTCGGGGCCCCGGGAAATGTGTGTAAACATTTTAGCATCCCTATCTCGAAAAGGCCGGAAAAGGGGCGTGACCTCCAACAGTACAGTCAATGTACATAAGACAGAGGTTAGTTTCTAGGCCCCATTTTTTGAGGGATGGAGGTGTACATTTGTGGCTTAATGTGTGTAGACACAGCTGGCCTGTGGCCACGTCTTTGAAGTCTGGGGTCAAAAGGTCAAAAGGAGCCGGCACCACGCCGCTTATGAGATAACAAAAAGTGAATCTGTATTTCTCTCATAACATTTTGTCATTATTGAAGAGAGGCCTGATTCTCAGATATGCATGTTGGACTGTTAGGGTATAGGTCTGGGAAGAACTTCAGGCCAAAATCTTGCAAGCGAGCCGCTGGGTGCAGGTGCAACGAGATGGAGCACTTGCTGTGTCATTTCCTGTAGGGCTGGAGCCACAGGTTGAAGCGTATGCGCCCTTTGAAACCCCCTTTGATATATAAGAGACCCCAAGGTACAGTTTACTTAAATGTTCTCGCCTCAGTCACCTATTGCATCACTTCCTTTAGGGCTTCAGCCTCCTAATTGATCATTGTAGTATAATTGAATGCCCTCTTTCATATTATATGATACTTCCACCACTGGGACGTGGCAACAACTCTCCAAATCCATATGGGGAGGGGGGGGGATGCTTTTGGACAGTAGGGGTGTACACTAGACATAAATAGGAAGCAAACTCAGGAGAAGGAATGACCTCTCACAAATATTTATTGAATAAATTGTTTCAAATAACCCTGCCTCGTTAAATCAATGAACTTGGTGTTTTGCTTTCAAAAATAGGTTATAGAAGAAGTCTAAACTGCAGAAAATAAAAACATCCAAGCTGCCTTTTAAGGATACCTCGGAATATCTGTCTATGTTTTAACCGTCGGACCCCAGTTTACGACAAAAACAACACAATTTACGGCAGCTCCTTTGCCGCGTGGTTTTTAGAGCCATGTAAGGATTAGAGGGGGCGGTCGATAGCAACCACCATAGCAGCATGACGGTCAAGTGACTGGATGCAGCCCCGTTGAAAAAAATAGAATACCACCCAACACACGGAGATTAATGATATTTAAATTATTATGACCATGAAGTCTTTATTTGCATGGGTTTACATTTCGTTCTGTGTAGCATGGAAAAATCGGAGAAACACTCCCATTCAGAATGCATTGGTTTACATTTCGTTCTTTGGAAAACGGTTCTTTAGTAATAATATTTGAAGGAATATTTTGTTGTTGTTGTTTTAGCAGCGAAATGCACCGTGTGCGTGCGTGCGTGTGTGTGTGTGTGTGTGTGTGTCTGTGCGTGCGTGTGCGTGTGCGTGTGTGTGTGTGTGTGTGTGTGTGTGTGTGTGTGTGTGTGTGTGTGTGTGTGTGTGTGTGTGCGTGCGTGTGTGTGTGTATAACACGCTATTTTATGTTGAAATGCGACGTAATCCAGTGTTCACGAAACGTACACTGTCAACGAATGCTTTTGGCGACTGGGTTGCCTCTCAGATATACGTGTTTCTAACAAGATGATATCATTAAAAGTTACATAAAGTAACAGTTTAATAACACAAACGCAGGAAGCACGTGAGCTGCTAGTTTAGCGAAAGCAGCCTAACAACCTGCCGTTGAAACATGCGAGCGATCCGATCAAATCCTAATAACTATAAAACTAAAGATCAGACACAATCACTGACTGAAGATTATGCAAGTAAAAAGTATATTTCTCGCTAGAAATGTTATTAGAAACACGTTTAACGGTGAATCGGTCCTAAAATATTGCATTTCCCATTCAGATAATAAAGATTAATAAAGAACACATTCACTGACTGATGATTATGTAAGGAAAATGTACATTTCTCGCTAGAAATGTCATTAGAAACGCGTTTAATGGTGTATCTGTCCTAAAATATTGCATTTCCCATTCGGATAATAAAGATTAATATAAGCTACGCCGTGTTCCGGAGCCGCGGGGGATTCTGGGAATTGGGGTTGTCAGTTGACAAATGGGGCTTTTGTTAACTTGTTTTGTTGTTAGGATTAAGTGGGGTTGATGGGTTCGGGATGTTATGTGGTTGTGTGTTGTTCTATTAACATTGTTCGTGTGTTCATTGTTGTCGACACCGTCACCGAGAGTGACGTGACCATCGTTTCGTGCAGCTGTTCCGTGTTGAAGTCTCGTTCAATAAAAACCAACTCTCGTTGTCGAGCATTCAATAAAAAACAACTCTCGTTGTCGAGCGTGCCCCCCCCCCCCCCCCCCTACAAACGTGTCTCCCCCCCCCTCAACAAACGTGTCGTCGTCGTCGTCCCCCTTCAACTAACGTGTTCCCCCCCCCTACAATCGTGTCGTCGTCCCCCCCTCAACAAACGTGTCTCCCCCCCACCCTCCCCGGTCAACAACAGTCTACCCCCACCCCCCCCCCCTAAACAATCGTGTCCACAATTTGCCGCGAAAGCCGCGAAACCCAAACCCCGAAACCCGCCTCCACAGCGGCACGCGTGGATACTGTAGGTATAACACGCTGTTTTTACGTTGTAATAGTACGTCTCCAGTGTTCATGGAAACGTACACCGTCGACGTTTTTTCTTGGCGACTGGGTTGGTGTAGCACAAAAAACTTGTTTCAGTTTTTGAAGAAGTCTGCCGCAAAAATCTGAATTTTTGAAATACATAACTAGACGGTGCAGTGTGCTGTCCGCGCACACCCCTTCTGAAGTCTCTCTTGCTCTCTCTCTCTCTCTCTCTCTCTCTCTCTCTCTCTCTCTCTCTCTCTCTCTCTCTCTCTCTCTCTCTCTCTCTCTCTCTCTCTCTCTCTCTCTCTCTCGCTCTCTCTCGCTCTCTCTCTCTCTCTCGTTTCGTATATAGTCCAGCAAGAACATAGTCGGAGAAACAATCCCATTCAAAAGGCATGCGTTTACATTTCGTTATGTGTAGCACTAAATAAGTCAGACAATCATGCTCTGGGACATGATTCAATAGATTAACATTTCGCTAAATCGCGATACCGGGTAGGTATTATCACTGTGTTAACATTTTCACTGAATTATCACTGTATTATCACTGTATTTTCACTGTATTTTCACTATGTTATCACTTCAATAACAGTGGTTGAACAAGCAGCTCCTGGTGTCCAAGCAGAGAGGATATGCACACAAACAGAAATACATATCTTACCTTGTCACTGTGATCGGTGGGACAGAAGCACACCACGTCTGTAGTCACGTCTGTATGAAGGACTTTTCCTCCACAAAGCAAACTAATCTCTTCTAAGCTACTTACCCTCAAACCACCCACCCCCTCTCTCTCTCTCTACTCTCTCTCCCTACTCTAACAATAGCTCGCTCTACCATTAACCTCTCGCTCTCCACTCTACTTAACTGTTTAACTCTCCACTCTCTTCTCTCTCTCTCTCTCTCTCTCTCTCTCTCTCTCTCTCTCTCTCTCTCTCTCTCTCTCTCTCTCTCTCTCTCTCTCTTTCTCTCTCTCTCTCTCTTCTGTGTTTCTACCATGAACACACACTGTTACACAAAGCTCCTTATCTGACTTTAGCTACACACACACATAAACACACACTAACAGATCTAAATTCACACACACTAAAGCCCACAACCGTTCCTGAGCAGCATCTGGCTCAGCCTCACCAGATGTCTATAGGGGTGGATAAAGGGGTGTGTGTGTGTGTGTGTGTGTGTGTGTCTGCTTAGGATACGGTGGGTTTGACATCTTTGGGTTTGAGCTCCTGCTCAGGGATCTGTGATTGATCCACACACCAGGGGGCAAACACACAACATGTTTCTTGATTGTATCTAAATCCTTACCCCACGGACGTCAACAATAAGAACCTTATTTTCTTCTACTTATTATTAAATACAAAAACAAAACTTGAATTAAACGTAACATTAATTGCAAACTGTAAGCTAGCATCAACTGTCAATTAGCCTGTCCTCCGACCTAAAGGACAGAATAGTGTCAGCCCCCCACTGTTATCGACTGGGCTAACACGTCACGTAGGGACCGGCATTAAGTTAGTTTAATATTCAACATTCATTTAACATTCAAAATACAAACCTAATTTGCACTTCAACCATTTGAGTGAATGATGTCAAACCAACTGTACAACATACAGATTAATGTCCCCCATGTGCCACAAGGCTTATTTTTCAAATATATCATTTCGGCAATTTTTCACAAATAAAATAAATAAATTAACGTATTATGCTCCTGGACCTTTTGACCTCAAGATATCAAACCAACTGTATAACACAGATAATAATAACATCCATGTGCCACAAGGCTTATTTTTCAAATATATCATTTTACATACGACGAAAACAAAATATAGAGTTACGATAGAGATCGTCAATGATACATTTTGATGTGATTTTGAAAATAATTGATTGATTGATTGATTTCATTTATTTCAGACTTATCAAAATACAAATCAAACATCGCAAATAACACCAAACAAAATAAAAAGCATGACACTACAATAAACAAAAGCGATGTGCCAATTATTTCACAAAAGAAAAAATTACATACATTCAATTGATATGTCTGAAAAGGAGTGTAACACAAGTGTAACACTTATTTAATCCTACCCCTTTTCCACAGTTCAATAATTAATATTTATTTAATATATACTTCCTGTATTCCTCATAATCTCTCTTTATACTATATTTGATATATTATTTGATATATATTAATATTATTATTATTATTATTTTTTTTATATTTTCCTTCTTACTTCTGTCCCACATCCCTGTACCTTTTGAAAATCATTGCTTTGAACCTTTTTTTAAACTGGATCATGTTTGGACATTGCTTTAGCTCCTTGCTCATCCCATTCCACAGTTTCACACCCCCAATTGAGATGCAATGACATTTTAAAGTCATGCGTACAGCCAGTGTCTTAAAGTTTAACTGTTCCCTCAAATTGTAACCCCCCTCTCCGTCAAAAAGAAGTTTTTGAATGCTACCTTGTAGCAGTTTATTTCTAGCTTTGAACATGATTTGTGCAACTTGATATTCAACCAGGTCATTGAACTTTATGATACGGGAATGTAAAAACAGGAGGTTGGTGTGATCATAATATCCAGCTTTATTGATTATTCTTATGGCTCGTTTTTGAAGTGTGACTAGTGGTAGCAGTGAGCTTTTGTAAGTGGTCCCCCAGACCTCCACACAGTAATTTAAATAAGGTAAGATCGTTGAGCAGTAAAGAATATGCAATGAGTTGTGATCCAATATATGCTTTGCTTTACCCAGGACTGAGATGCTTCGTGACAGTTTAGATTTAACATGTTTTATGTGAGGTTTCCAGCTGAGCTTATGGTCTATTGTCACACCCAGGAATTTATATACATACACTCTTTCAATATCAACACCGTCAATCTTAACATTTACGTCATTATTTAAATTACAGTTTCCAAACAACATGATTTTTGTTTTACTTAGATTCAATGACAATTTATTATTGTCAAACCACTTTTTTAATTTGCTCATTTCAGTTGTAATTAACTCCAGAAGCTGCTGTAAGTCCTCTCCCGTACAGAAAATATAAGTGTCGTCAGCAAATAACACAAATTGTAAAATCTTTGATGTTTTGCATATATCATTGATGTAGAGAATAAAAAGAATTGGCCCTAATACTGACCCCTGGGGGACCCCACAGGCAATGTCCAAACAAGATGACATATGTTCACCCATCTTCACAAACTGTTGCCTGTTCTGTAGATAGCTCCTCAGCCAGTTTAATACAACCCCCCTGATACCATATCGTTCTAGTTTATTGATTAATCTGTCATGATTTATGGTATCAAATGCTTTTTTGAGATCAATAAAAACACCAGCTGCATAATTATTTTGGTCCAGGGAATTTGTTATCTTTTCAATTATCTCAATGACTGCTAATGAAGTGGATCGGTTGGGTCTGAATCCGTATTGGCTGTCAGTTAGTAAATTGTGTTTATTGATGAATTTGTTAAATCTGTCAGTAAAGAGTTTTTCTAAAATTTTTGAAAATTGAGGAAGCAGTGAAACAGGCCTGTAGTTTGTGAAGTGGTATTTGTCTCCAGTTTTGTACAGCGGTATGACTTTTGCAATTTTAATTTCTTTGGGGAATTTACCAGTTTTAAATGATAAGTTACAGATATGCGTTAATGGCTTCGAAATTCCGTGAATTACCTCTTTGACTATTTTCATGTCAATGTCACTGTAGTCAGTAGAAGTTTTGTTTTTGCATTTATGAGCAATCTCTATAATTTCACTCTCTTCCACTGCTGTTAGAAACATTGATTTTGGATGAATGTCTATGAAATCATAATTGCTATCATCAGATCTCACAGGAACAGGGATTTTTTCAACCAGTATTGGTCCCACATTTACAAAATATTGGTTGAAGCCATTTACTGCATCATCCATATTGTCAATAGTCATATCATTTTCAATAAACTCATGTGGATAATTAACTTGTCTAGAACCATTTCCAATAACATTATTTAGTATATTCCATAGACCTTTAATATTGTTTTTATTATTATCTAATAATTTTCTGTAATATTCTTTCTTACTAATTCTCATAATGTTAGTAAGTTTATTTTTAAATTTCTTATATTTATTTTCTGCGTCTTTGGTTCTAAGCTTTATAAATTCTTTATATAGTGTATTTTTCTTTTTGCAGGCATTTTGTAATCCTTTAGTTATCCATGGACTATCTGAATATTTAAATTTCATTTTAATTTCTTTTATTGGGCAATATTTATCATACAACAATTTAAATATCCCTAAGAATATTTCATAACCTTTATCAATATTTTCTTCTTTGTATAATAGTTCCCAATTTTGATTTAATAATTCATTTTTTAAAGCGTTTATTGCCTCTTCTGTAATAATAAATTAAGAGAAAGTCTGATTTCTTAGCCATTTATCGGAACTCAGGACAATCAGCCCAAATAGAAAAGGATACTTTTAAAGCTATGTGCAGAGGGTGGATAATAAGTTATTGAACTGCAAAAAATAAGAAAATGCTGGACAAAAAATAATCTTATGACTGAATTAAAGATTTTAGTAACTCAACCAATGTTTCCAAAAACGTGCTACACTTAAGATTTCACGATTACTGACAAGATCCGCCTTGCAAGCAGTTTTACATGGGAAGTGAAAATTTACTGTTTCAACTTGGCATGTTCCATACTACCCACATACTAAAAAGCTGAAAAGATATATTTGAAAAATAAGCCTTGTGGCGCATGGGGGTTATTATTGTCTGTGTTATACAGTTGGAAATATCTTGAGGTCAAAAGGTCAAGGAGCATAATACGTTTATTTATTTATTTTATATTAATTGTAAAAAATTGCTAAAATTATATATTTAAAAAATAAGCCTTGTGGCACATGGGGGTTAATATTATCTGGTTATACAGTTGGTTTGATATCTTGAGGTCAAAAGGTCAAGGAGCATAATACGTTTATTTATTAATTTTATATTAATTATAAAAAAATAATGAAATGATATATTTGAAAAATAAGCCTTGTGGCACATGGGGGTTATTACTATTCTTGTTATACAGTTTGTTTGACAACTTGAGGTGAAAAGATCAAGGAGCAAAATAAGTTAATGCATTAATTTTAATTGTGAAAAATTGCCGAAAATATGTATTTGAAAAATAAGCCTTGTGGCACATGGGGGACATTAATCTGTATGTTGCACAGTTGGTTTGACATCATTCAATCAAATCGTTGAAGTGCATAATAGGTTTGTATTTTGAATGTTAAATGAATGTTGAATATTAAACTAACTTAATGCCGGTCACGTAGGGCAAGGTTTTGTGTTGCGGAAAATAAAATGGATGACATTTATTTTATTTTCAGTGGAAAATGCAACATTTAAGATGGTTTCATCATTTACATGTGTTTTGATACATTCACTGACTTCAGTCAGTGAATGTATATTATGTTTAGAATGTTAGTTGATGCAAGCTTTTCCATCATTGCCATGGTGTTCATTAGGGTGCTGCCAGAGCCATTAAAGGAGCATTTCACCGGTGGAGACATGAATATGTATTGAAATTGGGTCCTATATGCAGTCGAATAATAAAATAAAATTCTAATTTGGTGCCGTCTTGACCGAGAAAAGGCAGATACATATTTATAGATATTTATTTATTTCGTTGAAATCCGCGAGCTGCTGACCATCATGGCAGAGAAGGTGATGCAGTCGCATTTAACAAAGACGTTGAAAGATGGTGCGATCTACGAGAAAGACGCAGAGGAACGTTCCTTTGTGCCAAGCCGCGACCGAACCGGCTTGGCAGTGTGAAAGGCAAAATATGTATTTTCATATATATATTTAAAGTGCATCAAGCTATTATGCACCGATAATATAACACTATATTAGTCAGTCATTTGTATTAGGTTAAACAAGGATTTGATAAGGTTTTTAATTGAAGGACCACCCACAATTGGTCTTTCCCATCCACAACTGGAAGCCTGGCGCTGTGCCTGATGGGCGCTTAACTCAAAATGCGTGGTGGCCTCACGGAATCACTTAAATTTTCTGTGATATGCCAACGGAATTTGCTCCAATGCAAGTTATGACACTCATATTCAGTGGCACACACACACACAGATCCCCGTCTCAACAACCGAGTCAACCTGGTCTCACAGGGATCCTTGAAATGACCATAGCATATATATATATATATGTGAATGAAATTCATATTGACGGTATGGCACTATATCCCTGTTCTCGCCCATACACCCATCTTTAATTTAATAGACCATTTTCGTTTCTTCGAGGAGGTCTGGTGGTCTCTGCATATAATTAATAAATAAATAAATAAACATCAATATATAACGAAATAAATAAATAAATATCTATAAATATGTATGTGTATTTATATTATACATATATATATATATATATATATATATATATATATATATATATATATATATATATATATATATTATACATAGGCCTATATATTTATTTATTTTGTTGCTTCAAGGAGGTCTGGTGGTCTCCGTATATAAATAAATATGTAGCCTACAGTATATACCTTTTTACATACATACATATTTATATATATATATTATAAACGGAGACCTCCAGACCTCCTAGAAGCAACAAAAGTGGTGTATTAAATTCAAGAAGGGCTGGCGAGAATATGGATATGAATGAATTTCATTCATTTCCCACAGGATGGTCAATGGTCAGATACAGATCTCGTTATTAGGGCTGGCCCGAATTATTCGAATAGGAAGAGGAAGAATAGATATGTTTCCCTTTACTTTACAACACAACATTAGCGGGATCTTTGGAGGAAAAGTAATGCTTAGCGAAATGCTAAGTTGTTTGTTTACGTTCGCTTTACAGCGCTGCGCCAATCAACTGTGACTGGCTTGCTGCAGAGCGTGAGCGTCTTGGGAATACCCGGTCAATATAATGGATATAATATGGACACATAAGACAATCAATATTCGGTATTTGTTATGGATTTATTGTACAAATTCCCTGCACGTAAAGATGGACGTTCCAGGATGCATTGAAAAGATCCCCTAACGGCTGAGATGGCAGAGGACAGCTGATTTGGAACGGAACGTTAGCTGTCCGCTTCAACGGGGAACTCCAACTTACTTGGGCCTACTAATTAACGTTCAAAAGCTATTAAATCTTCAACAAAATATGCAGATACTGTCAAAATTGTTTCCAGGGAGTATATAGGGATTATTAATGTTGTTTTTGATGGTGTGTTTTTCTAGTACGAATATTTGAATATTCGCTCGGAAAAACCAACGAGTATTCGAAGCCTGAAAAATGGTATTCGGGCCAGCACTACTCGTTATAACAATAATTTATATCGATGTAACGAGAAAGGATGTAATGATAACGCCTTGAAGATAAAGGCTACTTGGTTATAATAATTTAAATATAATTAACTTATAAAGCATATAACAAGACAAGACGATTTGTGGGCAAGCAGAGGCTGCATTTTAACAGAATTCGGCCTATAACCTTATACAATAGTCTAACTCTATATGTCAAATGTATGATATGCTGTAGGCCTACGTATAGGCTAGTTTTTTATATTATAAATATTTAATAATTGTCATACCTAACCTGAACCACATTCCCCATAGAAAAAGTACACTTTGTTACTTGTTTGTTTTTTTTCGTTTTTTTTATTATACAGGAAAGTATTACAAGTTAGCCTGACGATGTCATGCTCATAATTCTAGTCAGAATATGAGTCTGAGACCGAACCATTGGGCTGTGATTACAGGGCGGAACCAGGAAGGAAAATGCCTCTTCGCTCAATTGGATAGACCTAAAACCAATCAGAGCAACGTAGTATGTGACGTATGTTGTGCGACGCACAGCTATTCTCAAACTAACTCAACTGAGCGCACGTTCGAAGAAGTAGAAAAAGAAGATGGACAGAGGTCTTCTAAAACAGACTCAATGGCAGAATCTACCCTTCTTAGCTCTCCAGCGGCAGCCATGTTTGTTGAACACGAATTCGAACTGAGCGCTCTTTGGTGACGTGGTTGATTACGTTAATGTGTATCATCTGTCCATCAACGTATAAAGCCCGCCCTTACAATTTGATCGGTCAGATCACTTTTTCGAGGCCTTGAATACCTCCCAACTAGCTCAATTCCAGACTGAATCTCCCAGACCAAAAATTTTGTGGGCGGAGTTCAGGCTGGTATCCAGGCTAATTACAAGTTACAAAGTTACAATATAATCGGGCCTGTCTCAGTTAAATAACTGATTTCCAGCAGGTTCCTGTTTTGCAGCACACTATAACATACAGGGACAAGGCACATTGCACGTCACATTTACACACAAAACATAAAACAGGGACATAGCATGTGTAAGTCAGTGTTTGCAAGTGTATGTGTTGAGGAGTAACAATTTATATGCTTTTTTGAACTGTGTGATGGATTGTAATACTCTAATGTGATGGGGAATTCCATTCCAGACACTGGTGAAAGTGTGGATGAAGGACCTCTGTCCATAGCCATTATTGAAAGCAGGCACTGGGTGGAGGGCCATGGAGACAGATCTAGTGAATCGCACTTGGGGCATGTTATGTGTTGGTAAGAGGGAGATGAGTGTTTGTGAGGTGCTGTGTTGGAGGTGAAAATAAAATGTGATAGCATGACTGTAAATACAATTTTGAAAGGACAGAGCGTGTGATTGAGTGAGTGCAGTGCAGTGGTGTGTCCATTTTGGAAGATTACTGTGGATCTTTAAAGCTCGGTTGTATAGTCGTGCGATGGATTCAGTAACTTCCTTGGTGGTGAGAGACCATATTGGTATACAGTAGGAGATGGTTGAGAATACAATCGCATGCAGGTAGGTTTCGGAGACAGTTGAGGATAGGTATGGTCTAATTTTGTTACATACATATAGTTTCTGATGTAACTTTTTAGTTAACTTGGAGGTGTGTTTGCGGTAAGTGAGGTGTGAGTCAAGTAACACACCCAGATACGTATATGTATTGGTGATGACAAGATTATGATTTGAGAAGATGATGGGACTGGTAAAGGACAGATGCTTTCTGGATGAGTGGAAATACATGCATTTAGTTTTTGTAACATTAATGGTTAAGTGATTGTCAATTAACCATCTATGCAAAGATTGAAGATCAGATGACAGTTTGGAGTTTATGGTATCATGGTTTGAGTCGGACAGAAAGAGCACGGTGTCATCAGCATACATTAGGCATTTAGAGTAGTTACACACTTGCGGGAGATCGTTAATGTATAAAAGAAAAAGCAAAGGCCCAAGGATACTTCCTTGTGGAACACCCATGTCACATCCTAAGGGCTGAGATGTTGCATGGTCAATTTTGACAACTTGTGATCTGTCTGTTAAAAAAGAGGAAATCATATCTAGAACAGAGGGTGATAGGTTAAAAGAGTGAAGTTTGGATAATAAAATCAGTTGGTCTACTGTGTCAAACGCTTTACTAAAATCAATAAAAATTGCTCCAGTGGTGTGTCTTCTATTTATAGAGTTCCGAATTTCCTCAGTGAAGAGTAGTAGAGCTGACGTAGTTGACGTAGCTGACATGTTGGCAGTCACTTGGCCTGTTGTTGCTTTCAAGATAGAAGCTTAATTGATTGTGTATGGTTTTTTCAAGCAGCTTAGATATTGTTGGGAGTATGGCTATAGGTCTATAGTTAGAAACCAGACAAGGGTTGTCAGCTTTGAAAATTGGTAAGATTTGGGCTGTTTTCCAGCTGGAGGGGAAAATGGACAGCCTAATACAAAGGTTGATTAAGTGGTGGAGAAGAGGTATAAGGCTGTTAGCATGAGTCTTCAAAAACATAGTGTTTAAGCCATAACTATCACGACTGTGGGAGTTTTTTAGAGCGTTTATATTCTTTATCAGATCGTCTTGTGTGATTTCAAAGAAAGAAAACATATCAGTTGTTGAGGGTGGGGGAGATATATTGTAAAGCCACATTTAATCTCAGAGATAGATGTGGGACCATGGAGTTATGTGGTATCTGCATTTGCAACCAAGAGAAAGACACATCTATTGGCACATGGATCCATTCAGGGAAAGATCCCTCTTTACTTGAACTTCTGGATTCTTAAATTATTTCCCCCATTCTGATTATCTGCATTTTATTATTAATGAAGTTAATAACAAAACTATTCTTTCCCTAGGTTTTTTCTGGAGGTTTGCCTGCGGTTACCACCTGGTCCTGCTTGACACCCACGCTTTGGTTGAAATAATGCTCTCTAAGCGTTCTACAGTTTATGTATGCTACACAGGAATATTTTATGAAGTTCTAATCCTGTATCTTAGTTTTGTTGCTGTGGTTAATTTTACGTTTAAATTTGTATTGCAGTATGTTCCTTTTGTTTTTAAACTGCAAGAACTAAATATTAAAAGAAAAGAATCATTAAATGTTTCTATAAAATAAGACATTATTTTTATTGACTGTCATTTAAATGAGGCCACCCAAAACCTTTATAAACCCCATGTTCCTCTGGAAACTGCCGTCTGATGGCAGACACAATGCATGCAGGTAAGGGCTTCCTGATGTGCCTGCCAAGAATTCCATAGGCCCAGCGGACAACCTGCCTGTATGCGGTGTAACGATACTGCCTTTAGGATAGGGAAACAATATCGACAGTTAAACTTAGTGATAAAAGGGTGATATTGTTAATGGTATTAATAAGGTAAATTACAATAGAAAAAAAATCTATTGAGTTCTGATATTGCTACCAATTAATGTATTTAAATGTTTAATGTTTTCAGTTATATAAAATTGGTAAAGTCCATTCAACATATAAAACAAGTCACAAATTCTGGGGTTCAGCAGGTTTCAAAACCCCAGAATCTGTGACTTGAGCTCTATTTACTTGGTAAACTAGGATCTTTTTATAGTTATTTTATTAAGGAATGTGGACAACTGAACATACTCGTGTGTGCTGGCCTGCAGAGGGCCATGCTCCTGTTTGAAGGCCAAGTATGCTACCTGGAGCACAAAGGGGTTCAGACAGCATCCCTCAAAGCCTGGATACAGTGTCAGGCATGTTACGTCTGGTCTGGGGTTTAGCGTCTCCACTAGAGCCTGTGGTAGAAATTAGTGAGTATTTTCTATGGTAAACCATGATTATTAATAGGTTTTATATTTTAAATAGTGGAAAGCATTGTGTTTGCAGAATCTGGATTCAGAACAGATGGTGCACAGGAATGTATAGGGAACTGGGGGGAAGCTAAGTTGACCTCAGCCTTGGGTCATCTTGGCTAATGAGGTTGATCCATGCAGACCACTGAACTGGGCAGTTGATAACATGCTGTGACGAAGATTGACGGGCGGAAACCCCGTTGTGACTCCATTGTAAACAAAGAAATTCCTATACGTGTATAAGTGAGGCTGCAGCCCAATGTGGGGCCAGTGACTTTGCAAACCTACTCAGGCTGTTGTCGTTGTTGTTTTTCTGCACGATAAAGTCTTTTGTCAATTCTTGCTCCGGACCCCTCGATTTCTTTTGCACTCTCTCTCTTAAATTAGTCTAAGTGTTTTAAATCTCGATTAATCTCCGTTATATTGGCGTCACGACCAGGAGGAAATAGGGACTCGTCAGCTGCCGGGCCAGAGGACGGGACGCGAACGGATCATACGACCAGAGCTCAAGGGTAAGTTGTCTTGCCATATATAGGATAGAGTCGTTTGATCTGTTCTTGCCCCGTCTGAACGCCGAGCAGCAGGTAAAGTGTCTCTTTGATCAAACGAACTAAAATTATAGATAAACGAGCGAGTGAGAGAGACGGGAGCTCCGGAAGAGATTGACGTGTGCGCGCACATATGCCCTAGGCGCTGTGGTTCTAAATGACCAAGACGCATTGTGGTTCCCTATTTTGAAACGAGTAAACGAGTTGTTGTTATTTGGTGTTTTGATATTTTGGTCAAATAGACCTATTATAAAGTCCTGTGGCTGTATTCTAGAGGATCGAATTAGTGGGAAAGTTCCAATAGGACAGTAACAGGTCCGCAGGTCGATTGAAGTGCCTGTTGGATGTTTGAGAGAATCACAGAGAGTTGAGTTGGAATTCATTGCCGTTGATGAATTCATTTTTATTTTAGAGGTCTGCTTGGGATGTTGACTGGTGAATTTCTAGTTTCGATGTTGGCATTTTTGAGAAAGCAGATTCTCGCACTTTTGAATAGATAAGTTTCTTGTCTGTTGGAATTCATTGCCGTTGATGAATTCATTTTTATTTTAGAGGTCTGCTTGGGATGTTGACTGGTGAATTTCTAGTTTCGATGTTGGCATTTTTGAGAAAGCAGATTCTCGCACTTTTGAATAGATACGTTTCTTGTCTGTTGGAATTCATTGCCGTTGATGAATTCATTTTTATTTTAGAGGTTTGCTTGGGATGTCGACTGGTGAATTTCTAGTTCCGGTGTTGGCATTTTTGAGAAAGCAGATTCTCGCACTTTTGAATAGATACGTTTCTTGTCTGTTGGAATTCATTGCCGTTGATGAATTCATTTTTATTTTAGAGGTTTGCTTGGGATGTCGACTGGTGAATTTCTAGTTCCAATGTTGGCATTTTTGAGAAAGCAGATTCTCGCACTTTTGAATAGATAAGTTTCTTGTCTGTTGGAATTCATTGCCGTTGATGTATTCATTTTTATTTTAGAGGTTTGCTTGGGATGTCGACTGGTGAATTTCTAGTTCCAATGTTGGCATTTTTGAGAAAGCAGATTCTCGCACTTTTGAATAGATAAGGTTCTTGGTTGGAGTACCGTTTGAGTTGGTATTTTGAAGAGTCTCTTGTTTGTTCGTAATCTGGTCGAGTGTGTATGTGATTAGCCATTATTTTGAAGGAATAGACTAGTTGTGCGAAGCATCGTTTGTATGAGTTCATTTAAACTGCAGATATTGGATCTGGAGGTGGGGCCAGTCTTTAATTCTGATCTTGGTGCTTTGTGGCAATCATTCTTGTTTGAAGTTTTGATTGATTCATTATACATCCGACCGTTCATGTGATTAACCAAAAGGCCAGTTTCTATGCTCGGTCAACTTTTTATTTGTAATTAATTACAAACAATTCGGACATTTTTTAATATAAGATAAAGAAATTGTATGAACCGGCTTATTGTCTGTATTTAAGTCGTGTTAGGATTAAGTCCTCGGAGGTTTTTACGACCCGGTTCATTTGTTGTTGATTCTGTCATAAATAAATTAGGTGGACAGAGAATAGTTAATTTGTTTAAATTAGTTGATAATCATAAATAAATTAGACGGATAGAGAATAGTTAATTTGTTGAAGTACTGAATAAATGTGTAAATCCTCTTTGACATCACCGCGCTGACTAACTGCACGTGCACGAGCAATCACACAGGGGACGAGCAGGAGCCTGCAAAGCAGGGAGGGAGACGAGCGCCGGGGGGGGAGTTCACGTTTGTAGCTTAGAGATAGTAAAGTATTTAAACTAACTAGTAGAATAAACTCAAATAAATTGTATTAATAAATAATGTAATTCAGAAAGAATAAATAAGGTAATAAAGTAATAATTAAAAATGGCACCAACAGCGGTAGAAGTTTTGAGCAGAGACAATCCACTCCTCAGAAATGAGATCAAACGAATTTCTGAGAAGTGGGAGAAGCGGACAGTTAAATCAGGTACAATTTGGCCCGCGGGAGGGACTTTTGATCCAATAATGTATCAAGACATGGAGGTAGTAATAAGGAATTACATAGATAACAGAAGTGGAAAAACGGCCTTAGCGAAGGAAGACAGGAACAAGGAGGTAGCTACCAGGCAGGTCCCTTTATGGGTCAGGGATACTAGGGGTGCCCAGAGAATCCACAGGGGGAGGGTCAGCTTGTAGCAATCACAAAACAAGCTGATGAGGAACCAATACTGCAGGTTCTGATAAATTATAGAGGCACGCCAATGATGGCCCACACTGGAGCCACTTACACTCGCGTAGGTCCAAATTATGCCTCTCACCTCACCCTGGCAGGAAAATTCACCAAAACTTTAGGATTCTCGGAACACACGCAGTTAATGCCTATGACAGCTCCAAGGATGAGAATCGGTGAATTCCTATTTTAAGTTGTATATGTGAGTGAGTGAGTGAGTGAGTGAGTGAGTGAGTGAGTGAGTGAGTGAGTGAGTGAGTGAGTGAGTGAGTGAGTGAGTGAGTGAGTGAGTGAGTGAGTGAGTGAGTGAGTGAGAAAGAGTTAACATTGAGTTAAGTTAGAGGGGACAGATGAAGTGATTTGTGAAGAGTGAGACAGAGAAGAGGAAGAGTGTGTAGATTGGCAACGAGAAGTGGCGATGAGATTGGAGAAGGCTTTCCGGTTAGAATTTTCTTTGGGGAGATTCATATCTTTCGATGGCCTTTTTAAGATTAATAAATCTAGTTTTGGAGAGTGTCCAAAAAACGAATAAACCAGAAAGGAAAGGAAAGGATTACTGAAAGTGAAAATGGTTATGGAGATTTGTGAAAGCAAAGGAAGTAGATAAAGAGAGGTAAAGAAAGTTAGAGAGAAGGAACGTAAGTAATGAAAAAACCCGCAGGTGGGGGCTGGACAGAGAGACAACAGAGAGAAAGAGATTGAATTTGCATTGTGCCTAATACATTATTTGTGCGTTTGGATGTACCTACTCTGTAATTGGTTCCTGTATGTAACCCATGTCCACTGTTTTAGAAAAAACCTAGAACCACCGCTGGGATTGGTGATTCTGTGGCTCTTGGAGACTCTCCATCGCGTCGGAATATCATGTGGTATATATCATTACATCTTGGTACACAAAGCACTGGTGAGACAACGGGTTGGATCAGAGAGAGAAGGTGTTTGGAGAAGGGAGAGGAATGTATAGAAAGCAAAAAGGGCGGATGCGGACCGACCCGGAGGTAATAAATCAGCGGAGAGGTGGCTGGGGTCGTTTAGCTCAGGAGGTAGAGCAGTTGTCTAGTAACCAAAGGGTTGCTGGTTCGATCCCCATCTCTCCTAGCTGAGTGTTGCTGTGTCCCTGAGCAAGTTACATGGTGATTACAGGATTTAGGAATAATTATTTAGACTCCAAAACATGAGCAATTAGCGTTAAAAAATTGTCTGCACACCACACTCCACAGGAGTCAATGGGTTCAATGGCGCCAGGGTAAAGTGACTCATCAAAAGAGGAGCAGATCCAACCCATGGACTCTGCGTGGATAGGTGGATGTTATTTTGGTGCTTGGACCTGACGAGGTCTAGGTGCCAAGATAACAACACAAATAAAATATTTCCCTCGAGATTATGATAAGTAATAGACAATTTATTAAAAGTGATCTTATAATTTAGAAAAAACAATCGGCAATACTTAAAAAATTAGACCGAATAAGTATGATAAAACGTTATCCAAATTTCTAATTTAGGTTATCCACAATGACATGTCATTCAAAATAAATAAGTAAAATAAAATAAGAAAGGATGCGTATGTGAGTCTGTTCTCATGTGTGTGTCAGGGCTGCCGAGGTAGGGGAGAATCCTCTCCTACTCCGAGTGATGGAGTACACAAGGGGATACACAAGCACGCTTCAGATAAAACAAAATGATTAATTACTAAATAGAAACAATGTATCAATTCAATGTTGAATAAACTAGTTAAGATCAACATAGAGGATTTGGGTTTGGTATAGTAGTGAATCAAAATATGGAAAACATTAAATGCAAGCAATAGGTAGAATAAAAGGTTTAATTAGGTCGTTCAATTTAAATAGATAGTGAAGGGCAATCGGGTAGGATTATGAAGAGAATTATGATTTTGAGTAATGGTTAAGACAAAAGTGAGTCGCACAATATTGAAAATGCAAGTTTTAATATTGTGATTTTTGTTTTCTTTCACATCTCCCTAGTAAAGGACAGTAGGTGGGTTGACGCCACATCTGCTGGGAAGGAGTCATACGTGCTATGTTGTCAAATTGGATTCGGAAGTAGTGGGTTTACCTTCAAATGCCACTAATACTGCTGCAACACTTTAATAATTTTAACTCTGATAAATTATCTTTTGTTTTATAGTCGCCCTGATTTGTATTCATTACGCACACATATGGCTGCATAAGGCAGATGCGGCTGATGACTCTGTCTCCATCCCTCCACTTTGCGATCTATACCACCATATAGGTGGGGATTGATCGTATCCCAGGTACGGCATCCTGCAATAAGCCAGTATGGAAGGCTGGTTAGCCAACGACGGGTAAGATCCCACCTTGAAGCCCGGGACAACCTAAATCAGGCACAGTCACGATTACTTGGCAGAGTCACTGTGAGCACTGGCTCACTTGATCATGGAGTGACGGACTGCAACCATCATAGGAAAAGCCGGCTGATGAAAGGTGGAGGGGGAACAGGAGTCAGATATGTCAGCTATGGCAGCAGAAGTGGTCTTGGAACGGGCCATGTTGCGTTTTACTTTTATTTTATTTTTCCTTTGTGGTGTAGAAGGCCACTAATGCATGTACGTTTTTTCGGTTTAGTGCATGACTTTGGAACAGCGTGGTTTCAGGCGGCTGATGGTAAACCCACCCATATTGGGCTTTGGATTTGAACATACAGGTTTCGGTTTCCCTTCCCAAAAGATTGGTTTCAGTTTGCTGATGCTTAAGGTTACACGTTTCGACGTTGGTTGCACCAACGACGTTATTAGATTTGTTTATCATTTACTGCGCATGGCTTTGACCATTGCGCAAGGGGGGAGGTATTGAGGAGAATTAGGAAAAATTTTGAAAACAAGGTTTTTCTTCACCATACTTGCAAACAATGATTGACATCCAGCTAAATGAGTGTGAAATATTTGAAAAAACAGTGTTCAACAGATGGGTAGAAGCAGTCCCATCAGAAGACCAAAGTGCGGTTACGGTAATCAAGGTTCTGACTAGAGAAGTCATGCCAAGGTTTGGAATTCCGTCACAAATTAGCTCAGGCAATAGGGCAGCGTTTATTCAGAAAACACTCAAACAAGTGATTTAACATCTGCATGTCAAACAAAGATTAGGCTGTGTCTACATTCCTCAAACCACAAGGTATGGTGGAGAGAGGAATCGGACGCTTAAGACAAAGATTAACAAAATTAAATTAGAGTACTAATTTAAAGGACTAATGCACTACGACTGACACTAATGAGTTATCGCATGAAAACTAACAGAACCACGCATCTAACCCCGCATGAAATGCTTACGGGTCGACCCATGACTTCGCCTATCATTCGAGGGCCTCACAAAGGACCTCCATTGGAACAATTGGAAACTGAATTAAGACGCTATATGGGACAACTAACTGGCATACACAGGCTTATTTACTAACAGGAGAAAGACAGAGTTCCAGAGTTGGAGAAGGAGCCACCAAGGGGGGTGGAGCCAGGTGACCACGTGTATCTCAGAGTCTTCAGGAGAAAGTGGAACAAACGAACCCAGGAGAGAAGGACCATACAAAGTCACCAAAGCAAAACACCAACAGCCATCCAAGTGGAAGGAAGTGCCACGTGGTATCATCTCAACCACTGCACGTGAGGAGTGAGGAGGAGGAGCCAGACGCAGACACACGTGGGGCTGACCAGCTGCCCCAGGACCAGATCCAGTCGAGCCAAGAGATACAGCAGCATGGTGATGCTGAAAACGGGGAGCCTGTTTCTGATCCTTTACGGGTTGTGCCAGATTCCGCTGGCACAAGCACAGACCCCGAGGAAGGATGAAACCACGGGGGCAACACAAACCTGGAAGGGCCAGGAATTAGGGGGTGGTAGGCCTACTGAAGAAAGCCCGAGAGGAACACAGGATAATCCGGCCCAAAATCATTCAGGACTGGTTGACAACAAAGGGAAAATAGTCTTGTATGCTCAGATACCACCGCAAGACCAAATCAATGACTTTGTCTATACTGTTATGTCGGATGACGAACACCTATGTGCATTAACCCTCCGCCAGAATTATGAACATGCACATAGGAAAGATCGGTGTAAATTACATATCCAATTTGATTCAATGAAATGGTGTCTAAAAGTAACGTCAGGAAGAACATGGGACTACAACGGAAATTATCAATTGAACGTGAGAGAATTTATATTTTTTAAAGCAGTGTCAGACAGAACGTTTAATTTTACATTAGAAGCAGAAGATCCTAGTGTAATCAAAAATAAACTATGGCGATAAGGATCTTTACATCAACATCCATGTCTCTTGAAGAGACTCTTGTAGAACGAACAACTGTTAAGCATTGGTCGCCGCTCTACAGCGTTTGAATTTTGCTTAGAAGAACGGACACAGCAGGAGTATGATATAGAGGTCAATTTAAATACAACACGAACAGAAGGTATTCCATATCAGAAAAAGTATGTTATATGTTCAATGAAATGTTTTCTGCTGTTAGGATCAAGTCAACATAACAAATATCTTGAAGATAAATATGACGGAATGCCATGGAATGTAATCATGAAAAGATGCCGAGAATTTGATATAACTCTATCACAAGAAATAGGCGAAGTAACACGACCAACACAAACCAATTTTCAAATTGAAGAAGGATTAGAATGCTTTCAAAATGACGAAGGAAACGAAAATGCCAGCGATGTAGGTAGTATACCAGAGGAACAATGTAACATAATTTGGAATGTCACGCTATTCGATATAGACGGGAAACGAATGTTATATCAGCCACCTGCGATTAAAAATGTTCAGCTTTTACCAGGCTCTCAGCAGAAGTCTAGAGAGAATTACATGTCAATACTGTGGAGTGATGGAGCATTCGTGAGCCAGGACAGAGTGGTGGCAGATCAGTTTTGGCTTTGCGGTAATAACATTCTTCGTCCCATACTTGCTAAAATGTGGAGAGGACGATGCGCGAAAGTCCAAGTGGTTACGGAAATTGCAATACTACCATCAATAAAAGATGTAGTCGATAACTTAGAAACAGATAACCTAAATAGGCGGAAGAGAGCATACGAGGCAGACGAGAACATACAAATTGATAAAATAGGACAACCCAGGGGAATACCCGATAAATTTAAGGCGCGAAGTGAAGTAGCAGCAGGATTTGAGGCACTACTGCCAGCAATCGGAATTGCTAAAAATGTGGAATGGATCAATTATATCTTTTACAACCAACAGAGGTTCATTAACTACACAGATGATGCATTATCTGCATTGGGCGAGCAGCTGACAGCCACAAGCGCTGTGGCTTGGCAGAACAGACAGGCTTTAGATTGGCTTTTAGCAGAAAGGGGGGGAGTTTGTGATCTTATTGGTGAAATGTGTTGTACCTTCATTCCAAATAATACTGCCCCAGATGGATCATTTACACTTGCAATGAACAATTTAAAACGTTTAAGAAAAGAGTTAAAGGAAAACGCAGGCCATGATCAGGGAATGTTTGGATGGCTTGAAACAAAGTTTGGTATGTGGGGAATGATGTTCGCAAAGATAGGGGTAGTGCTCCTAATAGTACTAACAGTGATGGGTCTGATCTTCTGCTGCTGCATTCCCATAGTCAGATCCGTAATAGCATCCAGGCTTTCTAAAGAGATGGCCCTCATGGTGACTGGCATAGAGGAGTCGGGGGAGTGGGAGAGGATACTCTATGGGGAGATAGATTGGAGTGACACTAGAAAGGAGACCGGAATGTGAGAATCGGACATCAGGGGGAGTTCCTATTCTCTTAACTGGTGACCTCTTCATGTGAACCACAACCATTTCAGACTGTGTGAACAAATGGACATTGGACTAATGGGTTCCAGGCTACTACGGTGCCCAAACCCCCCCACGTTATATAGTATACCGGTACATGACAATAATCAGAACTATCCCAATCCATGCAAGCTTGTTGACAGTTTTCAGTTTTTAATTTCTTTTAGTTTTTAATTCCTATTGTTTACTTATTTTTTGAAATGTCATTTTTTGAGTTTCATATTTTTATGTCATATATTCTGAAATGCTAATTTTCAATGCATGCTGAAAATACTGTGTTATGTGTGAATTCTAGTTAGACATGTTAGACATTTGATAGATCTTTTTTGCCTTAAATCAGGTTGAGACTCCTGAACATGTTTAAAGGTTTTTAACGATGATCAAATGTAGTGCAAAATATGACCCAAACGACTGTTATGCTTTTGTTGTGACCTTAGTAGTCACAAAGGGGAGATGTGTGGTAGAAATTAGTGAGTATATTCTATGGTAAACCATGATTATTAATAGGTTTTATATTTTAAATAGTGGAAAGCATTGTGTTTGCAGAATCTGGATTCAGAACAGATGGTGCACAGGAATGTATAGGGAACTGGGGGGAAGCTAAGTTGACCTCAGCCTTGGGTCATCTTGGCTAATGAGGTTGATCCATGCAGACCACTGAACTGGGCAGTTGATAACATGCTGTGACGAAGATTGACGGGCGGAAACCCCGTTGTGACTCCATTGTAAACAAAGAAATTCCTATACGTGTATAAGTGAGGCTGCAGCCCAATGTGGGGCCAGTGACTTTGCAAACCTACTCAGGCTGTTGTCGTTGTTGTTTTTCTGCACGATAAAGTCTTTTGTCAATTCTTGCTCCGGACCCCTCGATTTCTTTTGCACTCTCTCTCTTAAATTAGTCTAAGTGTTTTAAATCTCGATTAATCTCCGTTAAGCCCAGAAGGGATCCACCTCCCTGCAACACATGCTCTCCTCAGCTGAGCTCATTGGCTGGCATTTCCCACACAAGCACCTATCAAAATGAAATGTGAGGTTAACTTTGCTTGTTTCTTTTAGTTTGATCGCGCACTCTCTCGCTCGCCCACCCGTCCGTCCGCCCTCCCTCCATCCCTCCAGTAGTAGTTATGTAAGAGATAGTGTGGAGTTATACATCCTGTAGATTCATAGATAATCAAGTACTAGTAAAGTTATGCCTGTTAAATATTGAAACGTGGCCATAATTTGCTGTCATTAGCTAATATTAACTCAAGCTAATGCCAGTCACTCACCAAGACACCTGCCCAATTCTCCACTGATTCTCCTGACACCACAACTCTATCTCCCTCCTATTGCCATGGTGTCTCCCCCTATTAGGTGGTTGCTGTTCTCCCTCACGGCTAGCTGGCTCAAAATTGTACGGAAGTGGTCCGAAACTGTTATCCATTGTTGTTATGTTGCCTATGTAGTCTATGATGATTAGAACGTCCGTCTACCAATTCCTACGTCACGCTCGAAAACGAGCGTTTGAGATGCGGAAGTAAAATTGTATCACAAAAACGGCTCAAGATGCCACTTGTAGTGTAGATTTATTAATAAAAACTAAAAAATCGTGTATTCAAATTTTTTTCCTATAGGATTCTTCACTGCAGTATCTAACTTCCAATACGCACTTTAAATCTCATGTGCCTCAGCGTATCACAGGAAATATTAGAGCTCATCTGGATCAAACACAACTTCAACAAATTGGTCACTTGCCCATTCATGAACATCTTTGGTAATTGCCTTCCAGTAGAAGCGTTGGTTGATCTTGTCCAGCATCCTCTTGATTCCAAAGTGGCCAGCATGGACTTCTGTCAGCAACTCAACCTTCTCTTTCTCAGTGAGGATCACCCTCCTCATTGAATCGCCATTCTCCCCAAGGTAGTACATACAATTCCCTAAAGAGGGAGAGAACAAATATCAGCACTGCATCAGCTGTAGATTGCTTATAACTCAATTCAGTTTCCTTTGCGGGGCCTACTAATTTGTTAAAATGGAAGATGAATTAAGATGGACTGCATAAAATGTTATTTTTTTAATTACAGAATACCTTTAAGAGTGAATTTTTTTGCATCCCTCCGGATCTGCCGTTTCTCCGTGAGAGAGCAACCTGCTTCATACATCTGAGACGACACACACAACAAAATAGAATTAAATGACACCATTTTCAATCAACAACAAAAACCTATACAACTTAAATCCATCCATCCATCCATCCCTCCCTCCCTCCCTCCCTCCCTCCATCCATCCATCCATCCATCCATCCATCCATCCATCCATCCATCCATCCATCCATCCATCCATCCATCCCTCCATCCCTCCCTCCCTCCCTCCCTCCCTCCCTCCCTCCATCTATCTATCTAAATTAAATGAAAACAAGCTAGCTAGCTAGACTATGAGAATGTTAAACACTTGGTTTACTACACGCTAAACACTCTAAATGCGATTAAACAATTAAATACAATGCAAACATAAAGTTAGGAACGCTAATAAATGTAATTTGTAAAATAAGTTATCTGTCTTGTCGCGCTCAACAAACGAGTTCGCGAATGTTCTTGAACCTTCCTAGCTCAGATTAAAACATGTAGCACACACGCAATAACTAAGAGCTTGTTCTTTTAACTGATCTATCACACCGAAATCTCTGTCCGCATGGTACCTCTCCGAGCCGCCATCCTCTTCCTAGTTTCCCGCCGACGACTTCTTGTCCCCCCCTCTCCTCTCCTCCCATTCGCCAGTGCACGTGCATGCAAGTCATTGATTGGCCGAGCCTATGGCCAAGTTCATGGGTGCGATTGGGTGAGGCTATTAGGAGACAAAGGTTATCGTAGGGGTTAGATATCAAGAAATATATGCACACTCTAGGTGTACACCTAAATTAACACATAAGATCCTCTCACACTTCAAGATAAGTAACTTAATGTGCGCATACACCAAAAATATTGCAAGTGAATTTCAAATTAAATTCTATATATTCGAAATTAACGCAATAAACTATTATATTATTTCACTTATGAAAATCCAAACTTCATCGTAAAATATGAACTTCAATAAAGCAGATCGGCATTTAGGCTCCTGCTTTGTTGCTGTCCATTCAGTCCACACTAGTAGCAGCTGCAGCTTTCACCGCTACAGTATATTCTCAAAAAAATGAGGAAAAACTTGCTGTTTGAATAGTCTTTTTTATTGAGGAATTATTATAAGAAAAACAGGACAGTAGTCCTTAAAGTGCAATAATAATTTTCCATTTCAAATTCCAACTATCTGGAATCCTGGAAAAATATACCAGGCAGGTTCAACAAACAAGTTTTGTTGAACAAGTGTTAGGAGTTGCGGGGCGTCCACTTTTTTAACATGCACGGTATGAAAGGTTTTAGAGACTGGGAATGTTTAAATATTCTATGCAACTTAAAACTGGACAATTTATTCGTTACAGTTGGATTTTAACTCAACGCAGGACCACTTTTGGAGTGTATTGGACGAACATTGTAACACAATTAATTGTTTGGAGTGCCGCGGCAGAACAAATCAAAGAATGGGCGCAGTTAACTTCATATCGGCCAAAAGGCAATACAATGCGCTTTACAAAGGAGATAGGCGAGAATATAGCCTAGACCCACCCATTTCCACACAAATTCTTGAAGGGGAGCAATACAAATAAACCTACCATTTTTGCCCATAGAAGGCAAATCTGTTAAACATAGACTGTTAACCAATATCCCCAGACTTGGAGATGATCAGAACAGCAGGTCAGGTGAAATTGATTGAGCCACAGAATAACAACAGTCTTATTTTTGCATGCCATAGGCCTGCGTGCAGTTGTTAGATTGCACATAACATGTTTGCATTTCTAGTCTTATTTTTCTCGACTCTCCAGCATTCTCTCAGCATTCCCATAATTAATGGCCTCGGTGCGCAAAGACAGGCAGGATTTCCGACACTCCTTTTTACAGTAAACCAATTTGAATGTTCAAATAACCCCCAGTTCTTTGTCCATCAGTCCCAACATTTAGAAAAATAATCAAAAAGTCCAAGCGTGAATTAGGTCAGTGGGGATTTTGGGAGAGACTGGAGAAGGGCCTTATGTCTTGGGCCAAAGATCCACATCGAATCAGGGTCGGTGACTATCCCCAATGACGAAAGTCAGTGTAGGACACTAAAGTGCATGAAACTAAGGAATAATCAGCGTCTATAGCGCAAGCGTCGGATTCCACCGCTACTCCTCCCCTTCCTGTTGCTGGCTTTCCCGTATTGTGCTCCCCCTCATGGACACCGCTGCTGCTTCCCGGGGTTAGCCCCGCCCTAGACGATTGTGATTGGTATAAAGAAATAAAAACAGGCCAGCCCAGTTTCCCCCCGGATAGACGGCTCTAATGCCGTGTTTCCACTGCAGGGTGCGGTACGGTTCGGTTCGCCTCAGTCCGGTAGGGAGGGGGCGGTATAGCCCAGCTCAGTTCCGAGGTCGCGTTTCAACCGCCGACAGTACCCTTTATGGTAGGCCGGATGTCGATCGCCGCGGCAGCTACGTAAACATCGTAAACAACGTCTTCCTCCCCAAGAATGCAGAGGAACGTCTCCACCTCCTTGTTCGCCCAAGCAAGCGTTTTACGCGACATGTTAATTGTAAAGAATAATACCTTGTTTGTTAGTTTTTATCCCCACGTCGCCCGGAAGTGACGGTTCTGTCGACCAATCAACGGAGGGGGGGTGTAGCTCGAATTTTCCGGCACCCTTTCTGGCGTCTCAGTACCCCAACGGAGGAGTACTGAAGTCGAGGGAAAAACGAGTACGGCTCAGTCCGGGTCACGCCCACTTTTGGCGGTGGAAACGCAATCTGTACAGCGCCTTTGCGAACCGAACCGTACCGCACCCTGCAGTGGAAACGCGCCATAAATAGCGTGGTTCCAGACCATTCTACTTGCTGTAGATTGGTCCGACTTTGCGAGACTACCAACGCAATGACCATGCAGACGCTTCGACGCAGTCGTGAACCTTTATGGTTCTGCGTCAGGTTTTAGTAAGTGGACCAATCGCAGCCCGTGCTGCTGCGTCACCTCAACTGAAGGTTACGATTTTTTGGAGGCTCACGTCCGGCCCTTGTGGTTGACGTGAGGAGGGTCTGCAAGGACTTAAGGGGTCCGTAACCCACTTGCGTTGTGTGGAACCAACGTGGAACCATAAAGAGCCCTTTAGACATCAATGTCGGAGTGGGGGTATGTCGGAATGGAACAAGGTCCCCGAGCCGTTCACAGACACCAGAATGAACGCGTTTACAGTAACGTTCATCAGGCAGTAAAACAGTACGTTCAGTACATGTGCGCCCAAAATATGAACGAGTACATGAACTATCGTTCAATGAATGCATTCAGGCAATGGCTACATTAGCCTCTTGAGCAAACCTGCTCGGAAAAAAAAAACACAACTTTACATTGTATTGCACGCAGAGGTGGGTAGAGTACTGAAAATCTGTACTCAAGTAAAAGTACAATTACTTCCTTCAAATGTACTTGAGTAAAAGTAAATATTCCAATTGTAAAAACCTACTTGAGTAAGAGTAAGTAGTACTTTGTTTTAAAGTTACTCAAATTACAAGTTACTTTACATTTTTCTATTGCAGTGCTTGGATCAGTGAAAAAGTCCTAACGTGTGTATGTGTGAGAAAGATGCACTCTCAAACATTTCTTCACAAGTTGCTTCATTGTGTATTGTTCATTAAACAAACATAGGCCATCAAACAAATTTACACTAAACATGGAATTTAACTTCAGCTTTGACAAAAGCATTGTAGGAACAGTTACCAATTAAACACTAACCTGGCTGGGGGGGGGGGGGAGAGAGAGAGAGAGAGAGAGAGAGAGAGAGAGAGAGAGAGAGAGAGAGAGAGAGAGAGAGAGAGAGAGAGAGAGAGAGAGAGAGAATAGGATACCCCGTAACAGTGGTATAATGAGCACATACCACAGCCTGTCGTGATCTATTGCTTAATTATAAATAGCTCTGGTTGTTTCTGTTCAACGACATTTTGTATGTCATGTTTGTGGTGTGAGCGCACCTGCCGTGGTGATGTTGGGCTTGTTGTGGGCTTATATGTGATCAATGATGTATCTGTCTGATCGTATTAGCTGTAGATGGATGGTTAAATAATGTCACAAGATCGGTCATACTGCAGGCTCTCATTTGCAAATGCACTGATTGTGTGCCCGTCTCCGATATGCTATATACCTGGCATTTATTCAGTTCTTCTGAGTGCGCAAGAACGGTGCCAGTTATTGTCGTGTTTGCATTGTAATGCACAACTTTGCCCCTCCCTGTTATAAAATAACGTGCATCCCAACAACTTTAGCCAATGCAGGCTCCTATTGCTTTACCAGTGTGTTTAAAGTGTGTGTGTGTGTGTGTGTGTGTGTGTGTGTGTGTGTGTGTGTGTGTGTGTGTGTGTGTGTGTGTGTGTGTGTGTGTGTGTGTGTGTGTGTTGTCATGTAGGCTATAGATATAGATTGATTGTCTTGGCTTGCTTGCATCCATGAAATATTGTAACGTCAAGTAGAAACACTTCCTTCAACAACTTGCTCTACACACACACACACACACACACACACACACACACACACACACACACACACACACGACTCTCTCCGACCACATGTCACAAGATCGGTCATACTGCATGCTCTCATTTGCAAATGCACTGATTGTGTGCCCGTCTCCGATATGCTATATACCTGGCATTTATTCAGTTCATGTTCATGTTATGTAATGTTATGGCCTAGCTGGCTACTGCATATCAAGAACAATCTGGGGATGAGGACATCCCCGAATATTGTCGGGTATTTCGCACACTGCCATCTCAATATATAGCCTAACATATACAAATATATCACTGTACTAGACATAAATGTATTTTCCACTAGCTAATGGTGGTCATTACATTGTAGTGAAACTAGTAAAGACAACACAGCTTTATGTTACAGCGAAACATGGAGGCACTGCAGCTCTGATTGGTTAGACAGCCTTCAAACTTCGTGGTCAAGCAAAGAAGAGGGAGGGGCTCGTTCTGCATACCTAATAGCTGGAGTGAATAACTAATAGCCGGAGTGAATGACTAATAGCCGGAGTGAATGACTAATAGCCGCGGCTATTACGCCTCGTTTCCACATACGTACATTCTCGTATGCGATCCAACCGTCTCCGACCGAAAGTCCATTCATTCCTATGTGATTCTCCGTAATGTCAGTTTTTCCTCCGAGACTCCTCCCCTCCGTAAAATTTCTGTCCGGTATGTCCGTAATATACGTTCAAAAAATTTTACTTTCGCCGTCGTTTTACGGAGATACCGTATGAAAGTTTTTATGTTTTTCACAAAACATGTAAGTACCTGGCAGGCCAAACTCCTCACCGATCTCTTTCCAAGCCTGGTTGGTTTTGTTTTTATCTCTGTATATGTCGATCCTCATGTTCCAAAGTACCGGTCTGCTAAAAACGGCCATTATCATACGCTCCCCCATCTTTTGTCCGTAAATAAATTCATGTCCGTACGTAAAACACTAGCGACTCCTTCCGTAAATTTACGGAAGCACGGATACGAAAAACATACGTATGTGGAAACGAGGCGTTACGCCTCGTTTCCACATACGTACATTCTCGTATGCGATCCAACCGTCTCCGACCGAAAGTCCATTCATTCCTATGTGATTCTCCGTAATGTCCGTTTTTCCTCCGAGACTCCTCCCCTCCGTAAAATTTCTGTCCGGTATGTCCGTAATACACGTTATTTTTTTTTTACTTTCGCCGTCGTTTTATGGAGATACCGTATGAAAGTTTTTATGTTTTTCACAAAACATGTAAGTACCTGGCAGGCCAAACTTCTCGCCGATCTCTTTCCAAGCCTGGTTGGTTTTGTTTTTATCTCTGTATATTTCGATCCTCATGTTGCAAAGTACCGGTCTCCTAAAAACGGCCATTATCATACGTTCCCCAATCTTTTTGGCTGACCGTAAATAAATTCATGTCCGTACGTAAAACACTAGCGCCCCCTTCCGTAAATTTACGGAAGCACGGAAACGAAAAACATACGTATGTGGAAACGAGGCGTTAGTCATTCAAAACCGTACGGAATCCGTACGGAAACCGTATGGATTCCGTACGGATTTCGTACGGATTCCGAACGAGAGTTGTTTTTTATTGAACGAGACTTCAACACGGAACAGCTGCACGAAACGATGGTCACGTCACTCTCGGTGACGGTGTCGACAACAATGAACACACAAACAATGTTAATAGAACAACACACAACCACATAACATCCCGAACCCATTAACCCCACTTAATCCTAACAACAAAACAAGTTAACAAAAGCCCCTTTTGTCAACTGACAACCCCAATTCCCAGAATCCCCCGCGGCTCCGGAACGCGGCGTAGCCTATATTAATCTTTATTATCTGAATGGGAAATGCAATATTTTAGGACAGATACACCATTAAACGCGTTTCTAATGACATTTCTAGCGAGAAATGTACATTTTCCTTACATAATCTTCAGTCAGTGAATGTGTATGATCTTTATTAATCTTTATTATCTGAATGGGAAATGCAATATTTTAGGACCGATTCACCGTTAAACGTGTTTCTAATAACATTTCTAGCGAGAAATATACTTTTTACTTGCATAATCTTCAGTCAGTGATTGTGTCTGATCTTTAGTTTTATAGTTATTAGGATTTGATCGGCTCGCTCGCATGTTTCAACGACGTCAGGTTGTTAGGGACGCTGCTTTCGCTAAACTAGCAGCTCACGTGCTTCCTGCGTTTGTGTTATTAAACTGTTACTTTATGTAACTTTTAATGATATCATCTTGTTAGAAACACGTATATCTGAGAGCCAACCCAGTCGCCAAAAGCATACGTTGACAGTGTACGTTTCGTGAACACTGGATTACGTCGCATTTCAACATAAAATAGCGTGTTCTATTTCATCCTTACTGACCGCCAGAGGCGGTGCATTAAGCACTGGATTTATCCGTCGAGTACCTATACCAACAAGGTCACATGTGACCCTCGTGACACCGGATTGGCTATATAGCCCGGTGTCGACAGAGGATCTGTTCCTTTCATCTTCTCGCAAAGACGCATGTAGTAGTACCGCTTGCGGATAGCGTATTCGCTTTTTGAAAAGGATCGCGCTCTTGACTGTGTGCAGCCTCGCGACCAAGGGTCGGAGCAACGGGTGAACTCGTCCTCCAGGGGCTGTTTGTCTGTACAGCTCTGAAAGGCTTCCTTTGAGTAGAAGCTTCCAAGTTTTTGTTTAGTAACACTTTTGTTGGAAGAATATATATATATAATCGTTCAGTCACTTACCGGTGAAGACAGCGCTCTCGCGTCCTCTTCCGGCAACACTGCTGGGATTATTTTCACTACTGGGATTATTTTCACTACTGGCTACATTGTACAGTTCGCTCCCCCCAGCGCTTGTAGCTGCTACTTGATAGCTCCCTGATAGAAACAGCTCGGCTGTGTTCTGGGTTACCAAATTTGTTTGGTAAATTTTTTTTTTCTTTTTTCTTTTCAGTCACTTACCGGTGAAGGCAGCGCTCTCGCGCCCTCTCCCTGTAACACTGTTGCGTATTTATTTTCAGTCACTTACCGGTGAAGGCAGCGCTCTCGCGCCCTCTCCCTGTAACACTTGTGTGTTTCTTTTCAGTCACTTACCGGTGAAGGCAGCGCTCTCGCGTCCTCTCCCGAGAACACTGCTGTATATTTGAGTGTGTAATTATTTTCAGTCACTTGCTGGTGAAGACTGCGCTCTCGTGTCCTCTCCCGGTAACACTTTCTTGGCTTTTCTTGAATTAGTAGCTTACTGGTGAAGGCAGTGCTCCCTCTCCCAGTGTTCTGCTGATGGCTCATGTGTGCGGCGCCTGTGTGGCCCTCCTTGAGCCTGACGATGGCCATGATCGCTGCCCCTCTTGCCTCGGCTTCGAGCATTTGAGGGAGGGCCTTACAGAGAGGGCCTGTATGAACTGCGGCTCCATGCCCTTGGCACTCAGGCTGGCTAGGCTCGCAGCGGTGGAACAACCAACAGCCATCGACCATCCATCAATGGCGCCACTTCCTCCGGCTCAGCCCGTCCGTTCTTGGCGTCGGGGTAGAGCAGGCCCCCCCCCCCCAGGAAAAGGGCTAGGGACGAGCTAGCATCCAAGGTGGATCGCTTGTCGTCCGACATGGTGAGGATACAGGAACTCCTCCTGACCCTGCAACCTGGGGCAGGTGGGGCGGTGGCTGACATCCGGCCTGACCCTTCCTTGGGGGATGTGCCGGGGACGGACGATGTCCTGTCGCTGGCGGCATCAGCCAACCTCTTCAGTGAGGGTGTCACGGGGGAGGAAGCCTCAAACGCTTTTGGGGAGGCCTCCCGCTCCTCTGCTCAGAGCTCTGGGCACAGCACAGAGGGTAACCCCATCGGGGCCGTCATCCGTACGGCCCTGGCTCGCCTGGGGCTCGATGCTCCTCAGGCAGACTTGGCTCAGCCTAGCGCCTTTTTCAGGCGCAGCCCTGCCACAGCCCCTTTCTCTGTCCCTCCTTCGGAGGAGTATTTAAAGGAGCTACACGTCTGCTGGAAGGATGCCAAGGCTCTCCCCCGTCCTTCTTCCAGTGCTCGGGCCTTGGCTGCCATGCGGGATCCAGCGCAGTATGGTTTGGGTCGCATGCCACCCGTTGAGCCCGCCATTGCCTCCCTCATTTTAACCCCCGATCAGGCCTTGCGGCCGGATGCCAGGTGTCCTCGGCCCCAGTGCAGGGTCACAGACGACCTGCTCTCGAAGGCCTACGACGCAGCAGCACGTATGGGGCGGATTGGCAACTCCCTCTCCCACCTAATGCTGGCACTCTCGACCTCGCTGCAACAAGCTGCAGTTGAGCCGTCTACGCAGGACCTGAGCGACGCGTCCCTACAGGCCTTTGCCCTCATGTCCAGGGAATTGGGGCGTGTTATGTCCAACCTGGTCCAGACTCGCCGCCAGGTTTGGTTGGCTCAGTCGCCCCTGACGGAGGCGTGCAGGAAGGCCCTCAGAGCCGTGCCAGTGGTACCGGGGGAGCTGTTTGGGTCAGCTGCCCTGGAGACGCTGGAGCGAGCTGCCCAAGCTAGGCAAACCAACCTGCAGCTGTCGGGTCTTCACAGGAGTGTGTCCGCTCCTGGCAGGCCTAGAGCAGGTGCCAAAGCACAGGTCCCGGGAGTAGAAAGGATCCAAAGCAAACACGTTTTCTAAAGTGAATAATAATATTTATTGACTGGAAAGGGATAAGGGAAAAGGGAGAACAAAACAGGAACAACAGTAAGACAAACAAGCACTAAACAATAACCCACTCAGCTTGATAATACAGACTAGTACCACACAAGCAAATGACTATCGCCAGGGAAATCTAACTTGCCGGGCAAGATCAGCAAGACAACATAATGAAGGCTAAAGAGCCTACCAACAATGGCATGAAAGCCTACAAATGTGACAGGTAGTGTCCACATCAATGGCGTAGCGCCATAACACGATACAACCAGTATCAACCGTGGCTTAGAGCCAAGTGGTGTGGGAGAGCACAGGCTTTATCCACCCGCCCCTCTTGATTGTAATTGCCCTCAGCTGTTGTCACCATTGGGCCTGTAGGATACTCTTCAGGGAGGGGCGGGGGTACCTGAGCAGAGGGGGGGGGGGGGGGGGAAAGAAAAGGGATTAAATTCCTCGTACAAAATAATTACCTATACCAACCTGATGTTTACATTGAACGGAATACGATAATGATGATGAGCCAACCCACCTACGTAACAACCTTAACCCGGGGGTACGAATTACAGTTCCGACGCCGGCCCCAGGCCTTCGGCCGGGTCAGGATGACAGTCGTCCGCGACCCGACGAAGGCCGCAGCTCTGGCCCAGGAGCTATCCGCCCTCCTATCGGGGCAGGCATTACCAGTTCAGGGTACTTCCCTTCGGGCTTTCCCTCTCCCGAGGGTTTTCACCAGGGTTGTGGCGGCAGCCCTCGCACCCCTGCAGACGCAGGGCATGAAGGTCCTGCCGTATCTGGACGACTGGCTGGTCTGTGCGCCCTCCAGGTCCCAGGTGGCCCAGGGCACGGCCCGCCTGCTGTCGCACGTCGCCCGGCTGGGCTTGACGGTGAACCAATCAAAGAGTTGCCTGGACCCTTCCCAACGGGTTACCTATCTGGGGTTGGTCCTGGACTCGGTCGCCATGAAGGCCTACCTTTCACCTCGACGGGTGAACGACATCCTCCGCCTCCTTCCCCTCTTCAGAGCCGGCAGGAGGCTGCTTTTTATTCAGTTTCTTCAGCTTCTGGGCAAGCTGGCAGCTGCTTCAGCTGTGGTGCCTCTGGGCTTACTGTCCCTGCGCCCACTCCAAATGTGGCTGAACAGCCTGCACCTAGATGCCAAGTGGCACAGGCAGAGGAGGGTCAAGGTGACCCTGCAGTGTCTTGTCTCTCTGGCTCCATGGAGAAAGAGAGCGTATCTGGAGGCAGGCGTGCCCATGGGCGCAATCCCGGCACGCCGGGAGTTGGTGACAACCGACGCCTGCCTCTCGGGATGGGGCGCAGTGTGGCAGGGCAGGACTGCGCAGGGACGGTGGTCTGGCCGGGACGTGGCACAACACATCAATGTGCTGGAACTCCGGGCTGTGCAGCTGGCACTAGCCAGCTTTCTGCCCCATTTGTCAGGCCGGCATGTCCTGGTCCGGTCGGACAACATGGCCACGGTTTCCCAGGTGAACCACCAGGGGGGCACCAGGTCAGCACGGCTTCTCCGGGTATCCCAGAGCCTGTGGACTTGGGCTTCTCCCCGTCTGGCCAGCCTACGGGCAGTCTATTTGCCGGGGGCCCAGAATCGGGCGGCAGACTTCCTCTCCCGACGGAAGCCTCCACCGGGGGAATGGCGGCTTCACCCCGAGGTGGTGGAGTCAATGTGGGGCCTCTTCGGCAGGGCAGAGGTGGACCTCTTTGCCTCGGAGGAGTCGGCGCATTGCCCCCTCTGGTTCTCCTGGGCAGAAGCGTCCAGCCCTTTAGGGCAGGACGCGCTGGCGCACGATTGGCCGGACAGGCCTCTTTATGCATACCCACCATTGCCTCTGGTTCTGCCGACACTCCAGAGGGTCCTTTTGCAGGGCCACCGGCTCCTTCTGGTGGCCCCTTTTTGGCCGGGGAGGCTCTGGTATCCACTGCTGCTCAGGCTCTGCTGCAGCTCGCCATGGCGCCTCCCCGACAGGAGGGATCTCCTGTGCCAGCTGGGGGGTCAGATCTGGCATCCCGACCCCTCTCGCCTACAGCTCTGGGCTTGGCCACTGCAGGGCCCGACCCACTGCTGAGGGAGTGCACTGCGGCTGTCAGGGGTACGGTCATGAGTGCCAGGGCACCGTCAACCAGGTTGCAGTGGGGAAACAAGTGGAAGCTGTTCTCCAACTGGTGTGCGGCTAGGGCCGTGGATCCAGTGCACTGCGCTGTGACCACGGTGCTGGAATTTCTGCAGTCCCTCCTGGATAGTGGCCGGTCGCACTCTACCTTGAGGGTCTATGTCGCTGCCATCTCCTCCCTACATGATAGGGTTGACAGCGCCACGGTAGGGTGCCACAGATTAGTGTCCCTCTTTCTTAGAGGGGCTTTGAGGCTGCGTCCCCCTACAGCCATGCGGTCTCCAGCATGGGACCTGCCACTGGTGCTGGAAGCCTTGTCATCGCCTCCCTTCGAGCCTTTGGGTCAAGGGGGGTTGAAGTGGCTGTCCATGAAGGCTGCCTTTTTACTCGCCATAACATCTGCCAAGCGGGTCGGGGAGTTGCATGCCCTATCAGTGAGTGATACATGCCTGAGGTGGAACTCTGATGGCTCGGGTGTCACTCTATGGCCGAATGTTGCGTTCCTGCCAAAGATGCTGCCACGCAATCACCATAACCAGCCCATCCAGTTAGCACGCTTTGACCCCCCTTCTGGGGATGGTGGGTCTGAGCTGCTGTGCCCGGTGCGGGCCCTTAGGGCTTATATTTCTGCTACCGCCGGTATTCGCCAGTCGGAGCAGCTTTTTGTTTGCCATGGTGGCCCTAACAGGGGTCGTGCTTTAACAAAGCAGAGGCTGTCCCACTGGATTGTGGAGACCATAACGCACGCCTACGGGGCCAGTGGCCGCCCCCCGCCATCCAGGGTGAGGTGTCACTCAACCAGGAGCGTCTCAACATCATGGGCTGCCCTGAGAGGGGTGCCCCTGGGGACCATCTGTGCCGCGGCGTCATGGGCGTCGCCTAGCACATTCTCCAGGTTCTACCGGGTCAACGTTGCCACTCCCCATCCAATGGGTGTGGCCCTGATGCCAAGCACTGCTGTCTCTGGTCAGTAGGTGAGCGCCTTGATTCTTCGTGACGTTGTTGGTATTGGCCATCCAGTGCTTAATGCACCGCCTCTGGCGATCAGTAAGGATGAAATAGAACGCAGAGTTACGTATGTAACTCCGGTTCTATGAATCCTGGATGACCGCCAGAGTTACAGGTCACTCAGAAGTCTCGTGGTTCGCGAGAAGATTCTGGGAACAGATCCTCTGTCGACACCGGGCTATATAGCCAATCCGGTGTCACGAGGGTCACATGTGACCTTGTTGGTATAGGTACTCGAACTGCGCATGCGCGAGACAGATAAATCCAGTGAGGCTTAATGCCTCTGGTGGTCATCCAGGATTCATAGAACCGTAGTTACATACGTAACTCTGCGTTATACACACAAACACACGCACGCACACACACACAAGCACACACACGCACGCACAGACACACACAGACACACAGACACAGACACACACACACACACACACACACACACACACACACACACGCACACGCACACGGTGCATTTCGCTGCTAAAACAACAACAAAAAAATATTCCCTCAAATATTATTACTTTCAAAACGTTGGCCAAAATGGGCAATAATTGGGATGCTTCTAGGACATTTTGGGTGGATTTTGAACGGTATGTGGGCAGCACGTTTTTTGCAGGACCTGGCAACCCTGCGCTGTTGCCCGAGATCTGGATCCACCACCCCCCCCCCCCCCCTCCCTAAATAAATACTATGGCAGAATAAAGAATAAATTCATGCATTATCATTAAACTTGAACATTCAAAGGAGCTGCCGTAAATTGTGTTGTTTTTGTCGTAAACTGGGGTCCGACGGTTAAAAAATAGACAGATATTCCGAGGTATCCTTAAAAGGCAGCTTGGATGTTTTTATTTTCTGCAGTTTAGACTTCTTCTATAACCTATTTTTGAAAGCAAAACACCAAGTTCATTGATTTAAGGAGGCAGGGTTATTTGAAACAATTTATTCAAAAAATATTTGTGAGAGGTCATTCCTTCTCCTGAGTTTACTTCCTATTTATGTCTAGTGTACACCCCTACTGTCCAAAAGCATCCCTCCCCATATGGATTTGGAGAGTTGTTGCCACGTCCCAGTGGTGGAAGTATCATATAATATGAAAGAGGGCATTCAATTATACTACAATGATCAATTAGGAGGCCGAAGCCCTAAAGGAAGTGATACAATAGGTGACTGAGGCGAGAACATTTAAGTAAACTGTACCTTGGGGTCTCTTATATATCAAAGGGGGTTTCAAAGGACGCATACGCTTCAACCTGTGGCTCCAGCCCTACAGGAAATGACTCAGCAAGTGCTCCATCTCGTTGCACCTGCACCCAGCGGCTCGCTTGCAAGATTTTGGCCTGAAGTTCTTCCCAGACCTATACCCTAACAGTCCAACATGCATATCTGAGAATCAGGCCTCTCTTCAATAATGACAAAATGTTATGAGAGAAATACAGATTAACTTTTTGTTATCTCATAAGCGGCGTGGTGCCGGCTCCTTTTGACCTTTTGACCCCAGACTTCAAAGACGTGGCCACAGGCCAGCTGTGTCTACACACATTAAGCCACAAATGTACCCCCCCATCCCGCAGCAAAGCTAGGGATGCTAAAATGTTTACACACATTTCCCGGGGCCCCGAGAACGACATATCCAAGATTTGTAGTTCTAGCCCATAGAGAAAAAAAGTTTTCCCAAATGGACTGTCATTTGGACAAAGCCCCTTCAGAAGTGTTGCCTGCGAGACCTAATGGTTCAGAATGTGGTGGAAAAACAGTTTTTGAGATAGGAAGGTCCTACCGCCCTGAAATTTGAATACCATATTCTAGGGCCTAACTGGGACCCCCGCACCGAAACTTGGCCCGGTCGGACCCCGAGTGCAGGAAGGGGGGGCCTGGACTTTCATAATCTTCGCTCGGTGAATGTAAAGGATGTTTGGTCGGATGTTATGACGAAGAATCATAATGTGAATGGGAATATTCTATAAATGTCTTGATATCATCTTTCGTCTCAACACTTCTGCTGCAGCCGCTTAAAGTCTCACTCCGAGAACCTTAAAATATGAATCAATCCATTAGAAGTATGAAAATATCAGGGCAAACAGGGCAAACAAGGTGTCCTTTGACATCTACGTTTCGAGACGATTGCAACAGTGCCACACATGATCATATTTGAATATGTTTCGGGGTAGTAATTAGCTGTCGATTTTGGAGGCCTTTATCAATAATGACCAGCTATAGATTTGCTTCCCGATGGAGATTTTTGACAAATTACATGTCAATTAGCATCTACACGTTAAGCTGAGATGAGATCAAGAGAGATCAAGCTCGCCCTCTTGCTACACCGAGATCATGTCCTAGACCTAGGTGTACCATGTAAAATACATGTTACCATTAGCTAGAGTGTCATGCTTGGTGTCATTGGACTCAGCTCAACGTGTAGATGCCAAATAACATGTCATTTGTCACAAATTTTGCAATCGTTGCAATCGCCTGGAAGCGTAGATGTTGAAGGACACCTTGTTCGTCCTCTTACGCCACCGGGAAGATATTTACATGCTTCTGATTGACTAATGAATTGATTCAGCTATTCCCCCAGAAGTCTGGGGTCAAAAGGTCAAAAGGAGACGGCACCACACCGCTTATGAGACAAAAGTTAATGTGTATTTCTCTCATAACTTTTTGTCATTATTAAAGAGAGGCCTGATTCTCAGATATGCAGGTTGGATGGCTAGGGTGTAGGTCTGGGAAGAACTTCAGGCCAAAATCTTGCAAGCGAGCCGCTGGGTGCAGGTGCAACGAGATGGAGCACTTGCTGAGTCATTTCCTGTAGGGCTGGAGCCACAGGTTGAAGCGTATGCGTCCTTTGAAACCCCCTTTGATATATAAGAGACTCCAAGGTACAGTTTACTTAAATGTTCTTGCCTCAGTCACCTATTGCATCACTTCCTTTAGGGCTTCGGCCTCCTAATTGATCATTGTAGTATAATTGAATGCCCTCTTTCATATTATATGATACTTCCACCACTGGGACGTGGCAACAACTCTCCAAATCCATATGGGGAGGGGGGGGGGATGCTTTTGGACAGTAGGGGTGTACACTAGACATAAATAGGAAGCAAACTCAGGAGAAGGAATGACCTCTCACAAATATTTATTGAATAAATTGTTTCAAATAACCCTGCCTCGTTAAATCAATGAACTTGGTGTTTTGCTTTCAAAAATAGGTTATAGAAGAAGTCTAAACTGCAGAAAATAAAAACATTCAAGCTGCCTTTTAAGGATACCTCGGAATATCTGTCTATTTTTTAACCGTCGGACCCCAGTTTACGACAAAAACAACACAATTTACGGCAGCTCCTTTGCCGCGTGGTTTTTAGAGCCATGTAAGGATTAGAGGGGGCGGTCGATAGCAACCACCATAGCAACCATGACGGTCAAGTGACTGGCTGCAGCCCCGTTGAAAAAAATAGAATACCACCCAACACACTCAGGAGATTAATGATATTTAAATTATTATGACCATGAAGTCTTTATTTGCATGGGTTTACATTTTGTTCTGTGTAGCATGGAAAAATCGGAGAAACACTCCCATTCAGAATGCATTGGTTTACATTTCGTTCTTTGGAAAACGGTACTTTTTATTTATTTATTTATTTATTTTCAGTTTTTGAGGAGGTGCTTAAAAGATGCTAATTTTTCTGCAATAATCCAAAATCCAATGGAAAAACCCGTTGGCTTTTTGTCAAGGGAACCCAGGGCGACGCTAACTTCCGGGTTGGCCAACATACGTCATCCCTCCACCAATCTACTGTAAAAACAAATGTTCAAGTTTAATGATAATGCATGAATTTATTCTTTATTCTGCCATAGTATTTATTTAGGTGGGGGGGGGGGGGGTGGTGGATCCAGATCTCGGGCAACAGCGCAGGGTTGCCAGGTCCTGCAAAAAACGTGCTGCCCACATACCGTTCAAAATCCACCCGCTACCCCTAACCGATCCCCTACCAAATGGGACAACCCTACCCTGTGACGTCATCATGGCCTCCCCGTGCCCCCTAGCAGATAACCAGACCCCTGCAATGTTACAAGAGACAGACTGGCTGCCATTGTCTCGGGCAACGAGCAAGACCCATTGTAAAGATGTTCAACCTGAAATGGTATTTATATTTTGTAATTGGCATGTTTAAATAAAGTGTTAAAAAAAAAAAACTATTTGTCCCTCGTAATATACCTTTATTTTGAATGTCACTTAGCTACATGTTAAAGGTGGTATTAGGGTGCACTCACACTAGGCCATCTGGCCGTGGCCGTTGGCCGTTTTCACACCTAACCATGCTCAAATGGCCCCATTGTTCATACGTCATCACGTCGTAACACTTCATCACCAAGCGTCCGCTGCATGGACCATAATAAAGTCTGCCGCCAGTCAGAGTTTTAACAACAATGGACAACAACACAGAGAACACACCAACAGTTGAACCGCTTGACGCGATGTTTACCGTTTAATGGGAAAGAAGGCTCGTCGCCTTTATTATGTCCGTGGTCGTCGCATTGACTATACGTCATCCAGCTCAGGTTGCGTAGCCGTGCGTGTGCGCGTGTCAGTTCATTAGCATCTGTACCGTAGCGGCCCGTGCCGTAGCAGCACACCTCTCCCAAGTGGCCAAATAGCCCCCGGCCTGGCCAGACTGGCCACACTCACACTGGCAGATTTGAGCATGGATAGGTGCTAAAACAGCCACGGCCACGGCCAGATGGCCTAGTGTGAGTGCACCCTTAGATGTCATTTGTGATGTGAACCGGGATAGAATTGTGCTAGAGCCACATTCTGTAACTAAGATATTTAAAGGCATACAGACTAACAAAGCGACAGGTCCGGACAATCTGTCGGCTTTCTTTCTCAAAAATTTTGCAGTATGGCACAAATTATTTCAGCTCTCCATAGACACATTCACAGTACCCAACTTATGGAAAAAATCAATCATAATCCCGGTACCCAAGAAAGTATGCCCTCAAGAGGACAATGACTATCGGCCGGTGGCCATTACCTCCAATGTTTTTGAATCTCTAGAGAGGCTTATGATTGAAGTACTCCATTCAGAAGTAGAACCCATGCTTGACACAAACCAATTTGCTTACACCAAAAACCGGAGCACGAGCGATGCCATATTAACAATAATGCACCTCATTCTTAAGCACCTAGAGAGTCCTAATGCGTATGCCAGATTGCTTTTTGTTGATTTTAGCTCTGTTTTCAACTTAATCCAGCCAGACATCCTTCTCAAGAAACTGGTAGAGCTAAAAGTCAACCCTTTTCTAATCCGGTGGTACCACTCATTCCTGTCAAACAGGCCTCAACAGGTGAAATTTAACGGGTCTTTGTCTGACTCTGCAGTCTGTAGCACCGGCGCCCCCCAAGGCTGCGTCAGCTCTCCGTTCTTATTTACATTATACACTAATGACTGCGTCATTACTGCACCTAACCAACACATAGTAAAGTTTTCTGATGACACTGTCATTCTCAGTCTTCTCACTAAAAACACAGACATCAGTGTTCACAAAGCTGCTGTGGACACGTTTGTTAATTGGTGTGATTCACACCAACTTCATATCAACACAAAAAAGACATTAGAAATGTTGGTGGATCCCAGATCAGTTGGTGACAAAAGCACTGTGACATGGTTCTGGCATTGCACAGGTGTCCTCCTTCAAGTACCTAGGGGTACATATCGACTGTGACTTGAGCTGGCGCACACATGTGGCAGATGTGTGTGCCAGAACTCACCAACGCCTCCATTTCATGCGCAGACTTAGGGTTTTTGGGGTCAGTAAAAATATCATGATCATATTCTACAGGGCAACAATTGTGTCCATTCTCCGATACGGTATTACCAGCTGGTTTGGGAACCTAACTGTCAAGTCAAAAACACAGATTTTCAACCTAGTTAAGACAGTAGGCAAAATCAATGGAACACCAGTACCTCTCAACCCACAAGAGCTCTTTGAACAAACTACAATAAGACAGGCTCAGACTATCCTATCTGACAGCTCCCATCCTCTGCACTCTGAATATACACTGTTAAACTCAGGTAGGAGGTATAGGGTTTCTCTGTGCAAACACAACAGGTACAAACACTCATTCATCCCTCTCTCAGTCAAGCTCATCAATGAAAAACGGTGAAAATGACTGTATGACAACATGTGAGAAGCAATGTCTTTTTGAAAGTGGAATGTATGTTACGAGATGGAGTAATGTATAGGTAGCTAGGACTATATGGGGAGTGGGGGGAGGGATAACTGTATGCACAGGGAACAAGATCTGGTAGATGAGTATGGAAGGATGAATGAATGAGACCAGAATTAATGTTGATCGTATGCCTGGTTGGATTGCTATTGCTATTGTTGCACAGGTATGGATGTATGAATGGAGGAGCAGTTTTGGTCAGGATGAATGCTGAGTGTATGGTGTGATTGCTATTTGCACAGGAGTGTGGGAATTTACAGATTGCTATTTTTGCACATGAATGCTTGTTTGCACAATACTATGTACAACAGTTTTTGAACCTGTTTGTCCAATAGTTTTTACTGATCGTTTTCGTATCTGTGATTTGCCAATACTATGTACAACAATTTTGCACTTGCCCATGTGATGAACTGACTGTATGTTGTATGTTGTATGTTGTTTCATACTGATGTGATGCAGCTATTGCCCAGATCCAAACAAATTTCTCCCCTGGGAGACACAATAAATTGACTTGACTTGAGATAATAATCGGTTAAGAACAAGAACACTTTAGAAGAAACACTTTATTTAAATAAGAAACACTGAACCACACATCTAAAAATACACACACACACGCACACCTAAAAATACACACACACACACACACACACACACACACACACACACACACACACACACACACACACACACACACACACACACTCTCTCTCAGCTTTTGAGAGAATGGTGGAGAATCACATCTTCTCCACCATTCCGCCAACTTTGCCTCGCTCTCCTCATGCCTCGCCTGCTCCCTGGCACTCTCCTCTTGGAAGGGGTGTCTGGGGTGGTGGAAGAGGTGCCTGGGGTGGAGGAGCATGAGGGAGAGGTGGGGGGGGGGGCTGGTGGCAGTGGACTCAACGAAGTCCTGAAAGAAAACGAATAAGAAGGAATTAGGAATTATATGCCAGAACTGGGTGATATGGCCATATGTTATGTACAATATATAATAGCTATGTACACAATATAGTACTGCCAAAAAATACATTGATTAACCATGTAATATTACTAATATAATATAATATATTAGTACATATAATAATACTTATAGAATATTACTAATATAATATAATATATTAGTATATATAATATTACTTATAGAATATTACTAATATAATATAATATATTAGTATAAAGCTTATTTTTAACCTGGAGTCACTAGAACATGGAAGATCTGGGTATCATACGACATGATATCCAGCCCGGTCGTATGCAGTCCGGTCTGCATCCTGGTCTGCAGCCCGGCCGAGAACCGGGGTCGGGCGGCCCGCGAAAGTCGGCCGTGGACTTTCGCGATCTTCCGCGAAAGTCGGCCACAGACTTTCGCGATCTTCCGAGAGTCCGCGGCCGGGCTGCAGAGTATAATTAATAAAATAATTACTAGTTAATAACAGAGAAAACACTTACATTTGTGTTTTTCCAATCCTGTCGCATCTTTTCGCCCTCCATCTTGTCTAGGATATTTCTTGATTTTCCGTTTTCTCGCAAGGTATTGTGGGAGCAAGTCAGAACTGAAACGCTTTGAGGGTGCCCATCGAAAATCTCAATTTTGAGGGGATGTTAGCCCTCCCCCTACCCCTTAAGCTACCTTTAAACTGGTATTGGGACATGGCTCCACGGCGCGTGAACGCGCAACAGCGAGGGTTAGGGCTGAGATTTTGAAGCGAGCAAAGGATTGAGATTCAACCAAAATGTCCTAGAAGCATCCCAAATAAAAAATTATATTATTGGCCATTTTGGCCAACGTTTTGAAAGTAATAATATTTGAGGGAATATTTTTTTGTTGTTGTTTTAGCAGCGAAATGCACCGTGTGCGTGTGTGTGTGTCTGTGTCTGTGTGTCTGTGTGTGTCTGTGCGTGCGTGTGCGTGTGTGTGCTTGTGTGTGTGTGCGCGTGCGTGCGTGTGTATAACACGCTATTTTATGTTGAAATGCGACGTAATCCAGTGTTCACGAAACGTACACTGTCAACGTATGCTTTTGGCGACTGGGTTGGCTCTCAGATATACGTGTTTCTAACAAGATGATATCATTAAAAGTTACATAAAGTAACAGTTTAATAACACAAACGCAGGAAGCACGTGAGCTGCTAGTTTAGCGAAAGCAGCGTCCCAACCTGACGTCGTTGAAACATGCGAGCGAGCCGATCAAATCCTAATAACTATAAAACTAAAGATCAGACACAATCACTGACTGAAGATTATGCAAGTAAAAAGTATATTTCTCGCTAGAAATGTTATTAGAAACACGTTTCACGGTGAATCTGTCCTAAAATATTGCATTTCCCATTCAGATAATAAAGATTAATAAAGATCATACACATTCACTGACTGAAGATTATGTAAGGAAAATGTACATTTCTCGCTAGAAATGTCATTAGAAACGCGTTTAATGGTGTATCTGTCCTAAAATATTGCATTTCCCATTCAGATACTAAAGATTGGCTACGCCGTGTTCCGGAGCCGCGGGGGATTCTGGGAATTGGGGTTGTCAGTTGACAAAAGGGGCTTTTGTTATCTTGTTTTGTTGTTAGGATTAAGTGGGGTTAATGGGTTCGGGATGTTATATGGTTGTGTGTTGTTCTATTAACATTGTTCGTGTGTTCATTGTTGTCGACACCGTCACCGAGAGTGACGTGACCATCGTTTCGTGCAGCTGTTCCGTGTTGAAGTCTCGTTCAATAAAAAACAACTGTCGTTGTCGAGCGTTCAATAAAAACCAACTCTCGTTGTCGAGCGTGCCCCCCCCCCCCCCCCCCCTACAAACGTGTCTCCCCCCCCCTCAACAAACGTGTTCCCCCCACCCCCCCCCTTCAACGAACGTGTTCCCCCCCCTCCCCCCCCTACAATCGTGTGTCGTCGTCCCCCCCCCCCCCTCAACAAACGTTTTTCAATACCATGACCGCTCTTTTCTCACTGAGACCTTCTTCATTTCATATTAGACCCATTTCTTGTTATTAGGTCAACCGTGATGTTCTTTGTGGGCACATTATTTTCAAAAATAATAATGTAGTGGTTGTTATTGTCTCTGTCAGTTTATGTGCATTTGAACAGTATAGAAAATACCCCCGGTTGTATCATCATAGCAGTCTCTCTCTCTCTCTATGGAGGATGTGTCACTGTGCAATGGTACAATTATTGTGGACAAAGTTTGTCCAGGGGGATGAGTCTGTTTATGGGGAGTTTGAGGTACTTCTCTCATCACAACAGGTGACGAATCTGGCTGCTGCGATCACACGTTGTTTTATTTCTCCCAACAGGTATGGCAGTTTGTTAGCATCTAGAGTATCTTTAAAGTCCTTGCATGCCTTTGTAATCCGTGGGAAGTGTATGTTCCTGATGTCTTTGTATGACCGGCAGAAAGTCAGGATGTGCAGCTCTGTTTCTAGTTGGTTTTGTGTGCAGTGGGAGCACCGTCTGTTATTCTCTCTCTCTCTCTCTCTCTCTCTCTCTCTCTCTCTCTCTCTCTCTCGCTCTCTCGCTCTGTCTCTCTGTCTCTCTGTCTCTCTGTCTCTCTGTCTCTCCGTCTCTCCGTCTCTCGATCTCTCGTCTCTCAGTCTCTCCAGCTCTCATCCGCTCTCTCCGTCTCTCATCTCTCTTTCTGGCCATCTCTCCTTGATGGCATTTGACCACAGTGTTGTTCCTCTTACTCCCTTCCAATGCATTGGGCACATTGGCGCTGATCCAGAGTACGAGAGTGTGGGACAGTATATGTATTGTTCTAGAATAAGCAGGTGAATGGAAAGATTGCAATAGAAACACTTTACAATAAGGTCACAATGATTAACCGAAAATTAACATAGGCTAATTAAGTGATAACCATTCGATAACAATTAACCATCATATAACAATAGAAACGCTGGCACCATCTAACTACTTTAGATGTCATCTGTGGTCGTTTTGACCATTTTGTTTTAGTGCCACCAAATAGTGACATTTTACTGCACTGCTGCAAGAGTTCTCAACTACTGGGTAAGGTTAAGGCCACACAATGACTTGGTTAGGGTTAGTTATGGAGAAATACAGTTTGAATTAGTCAGTCTGGTTAGTCAGCTGTAGGCCTTTGCTAACATGTTAACTCACATGTGTTCTGCTTAGTCAGCTGTAGGCCTCTGCTAATATGCTAGCTCACATTGTGTGTTCTGGTCAGCTACAGCTGACTAACCAGAACAGCCTAGCTCACATCATGTTTTGGTAGGTCAGCTCCAGGCCCACCGTACCCACATTTACTCAAAAATAGCTTGAAATATGGTGCTAGTTGAGAGATGTTGAAAAATGTGCATGCGTGGAGTTGATTCATGACCGTAAAAGTGCTTATGTCACGGCTTTTTACAATTATTACCATTCTCTAAGTCACTGTTCCCTCATTCCGTGCCTTTTACTGAACTCTGCTCCATGAGGCCGTTCTCCAAACACCAACAGGAGCTGTTCCCGAGTTCCCGGGGGCTGTTACGAGAATATATTACTTTGTGTTTACATTCGTGGTCAAGCTGTCTTCTAGATCGTGTTCCCCAAGTCCAAGAAGGCTGAATGCACTCCAAGCCAATAAAAACAGGTCCTACTCATACTTTGTAGGGAACATTTGTATTCAACAAAATTTAATGACAATTATTTTTTACAGTTATCGGCACGCTTTACATGTATGAATAGATGTATGAAGGTGGATTCAGAAAAGTACCCTCTTTAAGAACACAAAGTAACCTTGTGAATGACCTGATATGATATAGTCCACTCTATAAGCTCTATACAGTGAGGCTGTAAGCTAGCCTTGCTCTGCCCGCCTAAGTACTTCCGCTCAATTTAAATTTCCCGTCAGTTCTAGGTAAACTTCAACAGACAACCGCCTTCAAGTGAGTAAACGTTTGAAAGTCCAGACTCTCTGTACAAATGAAGTGAAGTATGAGAGTCTGCTAGGACCAAGCTAGCTGTAAGCCTGGTTGGTGCACCATGCCTGTAGGGGGGACTGGATCATTCGTCCAATAAGTAAAAAAATAATGATTTTTATACTGTTGTTATAAAGCAAATTATAACTATACTGAGGCAACGTCACTGAAAATATTGATCAGGAAACACAAAGTGTTTACTGTCAATCTTGTATTTCAACTTAAATTTTGTCTGAATAAAAAGTAATATATAAATAATAATAATATTAAAAATAACCTACAGCGAAAACAGTGATGCAAGACCTTACTCGAAGAGGAGGCTATAGTCATTTATTACACTGTTCTTCTCAATGTCATGCTTCGTTCACGTGCATGGGCCCTTCACAACTTCCGGCGGTGAATTATGTTTAATAATTCACTGTTGCTAAGTATAATTGCCGCTGTCAAGGAAAGTGGATTTTTTGCCGTCTTTCGTATCACTCTGCAAGTAGTCCGGTAATTTATCAACCCCAGCGTACTCAGTAGCTAAGCGACGTCAACGTCTTTGGCGGACTATTTCTCAGCTAACCAACTCTTCGAATGCTGGTAACAAATAAATTGTAAAAAGACACACCGTGTGAAGTTATTTTTTGTTTTGACAAGTAGCCGTGTAATAAGCGGGATAATGTATAGAACATTGCCATTATGGTAAATAAGCCCCTTCAGGGCGAAGCAAGGCACACAAGCCGTAACTGAGCTGGGTCAAACCGCACCTTCAGTACTGGGCCAAGGCGTGCTGGGCCAAAGCACACCCGCCGGTGGAAACGCGCCATTAGGGCTTGCGTTTCCACATAATATAATATGGTAAATTCAGTTAGTTATTAGGAGTTTAGATAACTGAAGAACATATAAGAGTGATTAACCTGTTAACACTATCACCTTCACACTGTTTAACTCACTAGATCTCTGCGGCTCATCAAAACATACATACATTTTTACATTTCATTATATGTTTATGATAATGTTATAGTTTAGATGAGATTATTCAATATGATATGAATATATGATCATTACACATATCATGAATTCTTCTTTAACTCTAAATATCATAGTTTGACAGGTTCGTTTTATCCAGATGTCTCGAATCAAAGAAAGAAATAACCCGCTGTGATTGGTGGAGGCGCGGCAGTGGTTTCCAGGCGCCCCTCCCCGTGCCAGGAGTCTATGGAAGGGCGTCTAGAAACCATCTGCTCGGTGCGCGCGCCCCCACTAAATCCTAGCGACCGTCTCGTGCTGTTGGTGATCTGCACGGAAAGTTTCATTCTTCTTTGATTTCAAGTTCCTGAGGGTCGGTGGGGCTGAGGTTCGTTCTTCTCTTCATCTCTGGTTGAGGTCCGGAGGGTCGGCGGGGCGTTTGTTCACTCAGGGACGACGGACACGAGGATGTCTGCAGTCAAAGGGCAACGCCAAAAGCGGAGTTCATCTGGATGTTTCTCTCCGTTAAACCCTGGAAAATAACATTTTTTCAGAGTGGAAAACTATCACTTCGGATCACTTCGGATACCTTTCTGATGGAGGATAACATTTTCTAACGGAAAACAACCGTTCCGAAATGCAAAATAACACACTTTTACTGTTTAAATGTCGATGTTGCCAAGGCGCTGATTCGGTGAGTACTCTTCAAGTCTAGTGAGATCAAAGTTTTCTCTCGCTCAACTATGTCGCTGCTGGAGTATGTGACGTCAGGGTCTAGATCTGGTTCTTCAAACCGGTTCCGCACCAACTTTGTCGGGGTCTACGTTCTGTTCGTGTTCGGGGTCGCCTGGCCATGCGCGGCCCAATCTCAGGATGACGCGGGTCTGTCGGTGCCGGAGCACGGCTTCTGCCAGCCCATCTCCATCCCTCTGTGCACGGATATCGCCTACAATCAGACCATCTTGCCCAACCTGCTGGGCCACACCAACCAAGAAGATGCAGGTCTAGAGGTCCACCAGTTCTACCCTCTGGTGAAGGTCCAGTGCTCAGTGGACCTGAAGTTCTTCCTGTGCTCCATGTACGCCCCGGTGTGCACGGTGCTGGAGCAGGCCATCCCGCCCTGCCGCTCCCTGTGCGAGCGAGCCCGCCACGGCTGCGAGGCCCTCATGAACAAGTTTGGCTTCCAGTGGCCCGAGCGGCTCCGCTGTGAGAACTTCCCGGTCCACGGTGGGGGAGAGATCTGTGTGGGCCAGAACTCCTCTGACTCCGGAAGCTCCACCTCACTGTCCGCCGTCCCGTTTTTCCCGGAACTGATGACCATGCAGCCGCCGAAATTGGGAAGACCAAACCAGAATCCTCACCTGACCCCCCAGAACCAGCCGTTTTCCTGCCCGCTGCAGCTGGAGGTGCTTCCCTATCTTGGCTACCACTTCCTGGGGGCCAAGGACTGCGGGGCTCCATGCGAGTCCAACAAGCCCAGCGGACTCATGTACTTCAGGGAGGAGGAGCTCAAGTTCGGCCGCCTGTGGGTGGGCGTCTGGTCCATCCTGTGCTGCGTCAGCACCCTGTTCACGGTACTCACCTACCTGGTAGACATGAAGAGGTTCCGCTACCCGGAGCGCCCCATCATCTTCCTGTCGGGTTGCTACTTCATGGTGGCTCTAGCGTACGCTGTGGGCTTCTTTCTGGAGGACCAGCTGGTGTGTATCGACGGGTTCAAAGAGGACAGCTACCGCACCGTGGTGCAGGGCACTAAGAAGGAGGGCTGCACCATCCTCTTCATGGTGCTGTACTTTTTCAGCATGGCCTCTTCCCTCTGGTGGGTCATCCTGTCCCTCACCTGGTTCCTCTCTGCTGGGATGAAGTGGGGCCACGAGGCCATCGAGGCAAACTCCCAATACTTCCACCTGGCGGCGTGGGCGGTGCCGGCGGTGAAGACCATCACCATCCTGGCCATGGGCCAGGTGGACGGGGACCTGCTGACAGGGGTCTGCTTCGTGGGCATCAACAGCGTAGACGCGCTGCGGGGATTCGTGCTGGCGCCGCTCTTCGTCTACCTCTTCATCGGGACGTCATTCCTCCTGGCGGGCTTCGTATCTCTATTCCGGATCCGCACCATCATGAAGCACGACGGCAGCAAGACAGAGAAACTGGAAAAGCTGATGGTGCGCATTGGGGTGTTCTCGGTGCTCTACACGGTGCCCGCCACTGTGGTCATCGCCTGCTACTTCTACGAGCAGGCGTTCCGGCCGCACTGGGAGAACACCTGGCGCTCACAGACCTGCAAGCGGCTGGCGGTGCCGTGCCCTCGCCACGATGCCGCACCCCTGCGGCCGGACTTCGCAGTGTTCATGATCAAATATCTGATGACCATGATCGTGGGCATCACGTCAGGGTTCTGGATCTGGTCCGGAAAGACCCTGCAGTCCTGGAGGCGGTTCTACCGGAGGCTGGGCAGCGGGGCCCAGGACGAGACCACTGTCTGACGTTACTTACCTCATTAGACCTACGAGGGGAACCGGGGCACTTCTCGATTATAGAAGAGTACTCCTCAAATGATTACCTTGTGGTCCTTTAACCTGTAGCATTTTTTTTCAGATCATTTGGGGTCTAAAGAACTAATGCTGACGATGATGTGAGATTTGTCCAGTATTTAGGAGGACGCTGCAGGTGTGATCTGTGAGACAGCTGCTGTGTCATCCTTTGGGGCGACAGCACCCATCAATGAAGGACCTCTAAAGGCTTGTTTACCACTGATGCTCAGATCAGGTTATATCATTATGGAAAGGATCTCCACTAATTTAACTTAATTTAAAGAGTCTCTTTCAAGGAGTGTTCTCCCTCTGTAATCTCCTTGTTGCGTTGTTGCAGGATATTTCTCTATTATCTTTAAAGTCTCATCCCTCCTCCACCCAAATCTTTTAGATAACACTAAACGACACTTTCTGTAGTCCACACAGCAGACTCTGCTCTCAAACCCTCACCCACACTCCAAACTCTTCCTACTCTGGGCCAAATAGCGAAAGGTAAAGAAACAAGTTTTATTTCTGTCAGGATCCTTTCCGAAATGATAGAATATATTCCGAAGCTGTCAGCAGCATATTTTGACCTTTGCCATTTAGGATTACATTGCAACCTGTTTTGCGGAATAAGGATGTAAACTTTATGTTCTTAAATTTCTGAATTTATTCTTATAGCTTTTACACTTATTAGGATGTAAACTTTTCATGTTTTAGTGGAAGGTTAAACCCTATTCCTCGATCAGAACTGGTTCTATCTAGAATAGTCAACTTCATGAAGATAACGGACATATTCGATCCAACATGCAGACAGTTTTGTGTTTTTAAGCAACATGTTTATAAACTGCTACCATGTACTGACATTTAGATGTGACAGTATGAACATTCCAGGTTACACTCAGGACTCACCTTAAGGACCCAAGACTGGGGAAGTCTTTATAAGTCAGGTCAACATAACCATGGTAACCAGCCCTGCCTTCTGCTGTTTTCTCCTGGATTGGGGAGACTTTAAACCAAGGAAAACATTTCACATAGTTTAGATGTCTGTCTCTCACACACACACACACACACACACACACACACACACACACACACACACACACACACACACACACACACACACACACACACATTATTTTTATGTGTATGTTGACCTAGACTTGATTCCTGATTGTCATATTGTCCTCACATCTTCTCGATGTTCATCTTCAAGGTATAAAGTCTTAATTAGAGTGAACTTTTGAGATGTTTATGTAAACAATACTTCCACTACTGCCAATCACAGCTTTGTTCGGTCTTCATGTCCTCTAGTGTAGCGACACGGACCTCAGGGAACCAAAGATCTATCCCATAATAGACAAAAGGATAAACGGTTGCTGGGGACTAAATGATAAATATATAATCAGAATAATCCTAGTCCTTTGATTATCCTCTGTATTCACCTGGGACCAGAACCCGCCCAACCCTTATAGCAACAACAAATAATGCCTAAACTGTGACTATTGGACGGACTGACGGTCTATGTGACTGACTGTTTAAGGGTTCACACTTGGGGCACATATGCAATCTACAGTATTGGTATGGAAGACTTTCAAATGATATATTGTATTAATAGTTCTGCCAGGTACCTATTTTTGAATGGCATAAAACATTTATACATTTTGTTTTTTTATATACAGAAAGTTAATAAAACAATCTGATTTCAAAAAAATATGCTGTTTGTTTATGATTCTATTATGATAGGAATATGTTTTATTATTTGCTTTATGCACTTTACAAATCAATTAGCCTCCAACAAACGCATGTTGGACGGACTGGAACTAACCCCAACCCTATATTGGTTGAAATGGTTTCTAGCCGATAAATGGTTTCTGGCGCCTCCTAATGGCCTGGCTTGGTAAAGCAGGGAACAATGACATGAATATTACTTCATTTAAATCTAATGAACAGGTTTTACACCTTGAAAAGATAAAAACGTAACTGACGCACAATGGTCTTTGGACCCATGTACAATAACGCTGAATATATATATATATATATATATATGCGTATTAAGATTAAGTCCATAATTACATTGATAGCATTCAGAATCGGAGTACTTTTTTTCACAATACATTAACTATTACAAGGCCTACAAATATAAAACAATATAAAATAAAATATAAGTAACATAAATTGCAGAAATAGATAAATAGAATATATACACAACATTTTGAAAAATCAAATCAATGCATTATGAATAAAAAGCATAACATTTATCAAAAATGAATGTACGTAACAGTAAGTAAGTGGCTAAATAATACCAGAAATCGGAGTGCTGATAGATTGAAATTCAGAACTCAGAAGTTTATGGTCTGTATATCCATCTTACTGCCATGGCAACAGAAACACAGACACACTTAATGGACACACACACTCACACACACACACACACACACACACACACACAACAGACACATAAACACATAGCAACAGGTACTACACACAAAGAGTTTTTTAGCCAAGTCTTAGGTTGCTGGGAGATGGTTCTGTGGAGCTGCTGAATGGGACGAGAGCGTATGTCAGGTAAGATCGGTTTTAAACCCTTAAGTTAGGTCATTTCGCAGAGGGTTCCAAATGATGGAACTCTGCTGCAGTTGACATAGGCGTTTCAACAGAGCACTGGGAATCAAACAACTGCTTGAGACTGCTGCTTGAAAACTTCATGTGTTCTCCTGTTGATACCATTTTTGGTGGCATTTAAGGGGCAGGATCATGTATTGGTTGGGGTGTTTGACCAACATCTCTGTTCAAGAGGCCTTCTATCCCCCACCGGCCTCAATGATCTGTATCTGAAATCAGTAGGAGAGAGAGTTTTTCTGATCTTCTGGAGCTGATTGAGTCCAGAAAATCTCCCCATGTGAAGCTCTGGACATGTGCGTGAATCAAATGTTAAAGAAATGTCAAGAAATTGTTACCTGAAATACAATGGCATTCATTTTTATAACACATTTATAGATGTTGTGAGCTGCCAGATCCAGACGCCTGTGTGTGTGTGTGTGTGTGTGTGTGTGTGTGTGTGTGTGTGTGTGTGTGTGTGTGTGTGTGTGTGTGTGTGTGTGTGTGTGTGTGTGTATTAACACTCACACTTTGTATGGACATTTTTTTTTAGAATGAATTGCTTTAACCAAATTCTTTAAAACAATTCAAATACAACCAATCATCTTCAGTCTTCAATTTAAATGAGCCAATCAACAACCAGGGCTCTGCCTGGGATATTTTCCTGAATTGTATTTGCTAAATACATTTATAAATAAGTTTGAATACACTACCTGCTAGTATGACCTGTTCCCAGGGTCACACAGGAAGAGCAATAATGAATGGGCTGTCCCTTCTGAGTCGGGGTTGTGGTCATGTGGAGGAACAACATGGCCGCCTGGAGGTCTGTTTCACACCGCAGGTACCCCATACCACAATGCAACACTGTTCAGTCAAACCAGTTGGTCTGTGTACTACCTATCAATGACTGTATGCTTTGACCAATAGGATTACTACATCTGGAGGTCGCAGCAGTCTCTGCTCCGGCTGACCAATAACAGCAGCCGTCTGCTGCAGGGGGGCGCGGCCACAGCTGCTAAGACCTATAGCACCCGCAGAGGACCCCTGCTGATCTACACACAGGTGTGTGTGTGTGTGTGTGTGTGTGTGTGTGTATGTGTGTGTGAGTGTGTTTGTACATTTTGTGAGTCAACATGTGAAAGAAAACAGAAAAATCTACAATCAAATATAAATAAATAATAATCATAAATGATAACATGAAAATATTCATCAACAATACAATGAATAATAACGTAACCCAAAATAAACAAGCAGAAGATTAAATACTGACAGAAGGTCTTAACAGGATCAGGTCAGCAGGTCCACTGCCCACCAATCCGCTGCCAGCTTGTGGAGGAATGGGCAGGGCTCCCGCCCAGAGGAGCAGTTTCAAAAGCCAATCACAACCCAGAGGAGCTCGTTGGTGGCCATGTTGAACTGTGGAAGCAAGAAGGTTGGAATCAAACCACTTAATTTTAAGTTTTAAGTGTGTCTTGTTTTGCTGCCCTTATTTAACTCTAGATTTAATTTGACGTTTTTATTATGTGATTTGATCTGCTGCAAAGCGTCTTTGAATATTAGACTGGGTAGCCCCGCCCATTCTGCCGCTGATATGAGTTTGCCCTGCAGAATGGTCTGGAGATGAGCAATACATTTCTCTCTTGTTTCGATACGTTTTTGCGGGAGCCAATCACCAAGCTGGCTTTTCCCCAGGCGCCCTGGTTTAACACAATGACGACAGGGAAGCGACGGCAAGCAGCCAAGCAGAGTAATTTGAGGCCCATTGGTCACGCCTCTTGTGCTGAAGAAAATGACAGCAGCTTCACCAGACCAACGTGCAATCTACGATTGAGCTTGGTCTGGCAATAGCCAGGCTATTTGAATACCTTTGGAGGTCAAAACATACAAACTTTATGAACTGTATGCAGCATCTACCCTGCAATATTTACAATACATTCGAGACACGTTTTGTCTGTCATTGTATGATGAATGCTCACATGTTATATCCTAGAAATAGTTGTAATACTAGTCTTGAAAATGTATTAAACTGTAATCCCTAACCCCTATTTACCTGTATAATTTTAATCCCTAGCCCCTATTTACCTGTATCATTTTAAACTCTAACCCCTATTCAAACAATGGCCGGACTGAACGTGTGCTGTAAGGACCATAGCACTGGTTCATACATACATACTGTATACATGAGGACACTTTGTAAGTTTTCATATCTGCACATACATATAGATGATAACATCTACATGGGATATATTCCTATGCATACGTACGTGCAGTGGCGGACTCAGGGGGGGGGCAGGGGGGGGCGACCGCCCCCCCTCGTGGCTCAATGGTTGAAAAAGCGTGCTAAAGTGCCCTTCAAGAGTGTCGAAAACGAGAGGAAAAACCTTATTGGCTGCCCATTTCACGTGCAAAACATGATTAGGTGCCCTCTAGGGTGCTCCTTCATACAATAAATTATGATGATGTGCCCTCTAGAACAAGAAAATTCAATGACGTGCCTTAATGAGTGCCCTTATAGTCCCCTTCTGCCCGTCTGGTGCCCTTTTAGTGCCCCCTTTAGTGCCCTTCTGCCCGTCTGGTCCTTCTAGTGCCCTGGTAGTCCCCTTCTGCCCGTCTGGTCCTTCAAGTGCCCTTCTGCCCTTCTAGTCCCTTTCTAGTACCATGATAGTGCCCTTCTGCCCGTCTGGTCCTTCTAGTGCCCTTCTAGTGCCCTTCTAGTACCCTGATAGTGCCCTTCTGCCCGTCTGGTCCTTCTATTGCCCTTCCAGTTCAAACTAATAGTGCTCGCTTGTTCAAAAACTACGGTGGGCAGTATGTGCCAAGAAGCTGTGTCATGACATCCAATACTACCTCATCGAGTCATTGGAGTGATGAGGTTCGTTGTTTCAAATTTTTTTCAAACTGCATTGAATCATTACGCCTCCTTTCCACATACGTACATTCTCGTATGCGATCCAACCGTCTCCGACCGAAAGTCCATTCATTCCTGTGTGATTCTCCGTAAGGTCAGTTTTTCCTCCGAGACTCCTCCCCTCCGTAAAATTTCTGTCCGGTATGTCCGTAATATACGTTCAAAAAATTTAACTTTCGCCGTTGTTTTACGGAGATACCGTATCAATATGTTTTTATGTTTTGCACAAAACATGTAAGTACCTGGCAGGCCAAACTCCTCGCCGATTTCTTTCCAAGCCTGGTTGGTTTTTGTTTTTATCTCTTTCTATGTCGATCCTCATGTTCCAAAGTACCGGTCTCCTAAAAACGGCCATTATCATACGTTCCCCCATCTTTTTGGCTGTCCGTAAATAAGTTCATGTCCGTACGTAAAACACTAGCGACCCCTTTCGTAAATTTACGGAAGCACGGATATGAAAAACATACGTATGTGGAAACGAGGCGTTAGTGTAAGCCAGTGATTTTCAACCTTTTTTGAGCCACGGCACACTTTTTACATTTACAAAATCCTGGGGCACACCACCAACCAAAATTACACAAAATGACACTCTAACACAGTACATATAATGCATATTGTAGTGGCGATTTGTCCTCAATAAAACAATAACTTGAAAATTAAGAAATCAAACAAAGCAACGTAATCAAAATAGCCACTGTGGCACCAGGGGGGACGAATCTTACGCAGTGCAGGGGAAAGAGTCAACTGTCCAGTCGTGAATTTAGATTTCTGCAGGTTTATTTTCCGATCTTCCAAGCAAACAAGACAAATGTGCAACAGTGTGAACTAGCAGCCTCAGTCCTTTGTCTCTCTCGTACAGCTGGTAAAAAAACATGACCCTTCCCAGTGCCTGACTTACCTATGCCCGCCACCTCTATATATAGGCTAGTTATAACTTCAAAACAAAAGCATAAACAAACTCAAATTAACAAATTTATAATACAAATACAAAAAAAATACAAATAAACAAAAGTCATATTATTTTATATTAAGCAAACAAACTAAATAAATGTTTTACAATTAAATCTAAGAACTGCATAGCTCCAACACATATAGTTAATAATATAGTTTCTAAATGTATTTATACTCACTTGGCAGTTCATAGACCGGAAGAACATGGAAGCCTCCATGAAGCTTACCCGTCCTATGTAACTACATATTCATTATTCTTCGCTCAGGAGGATATGTGAGATTTTTGGCAGCGATAATTTTACACCAATGGGGATTTATTTATGAATGAATACGTTGATTTGAGGTAATAAATGACTGAAAATATTACACAGTGTCACTTTAAGTGCAAATACATATGTATACATACGTACACATACATACAAAACCAAAACCTAACAAAGGACCAGGGAGTTGCGTGGGCCTGGGGTTCAGTCTGAGCATGGTGCTACCTTCAGGGGTTCAGTCTGAGCATGGTGCTAGGGGCCCTTCAAGGGTTCAGTCTGAGCATGGTGCTAGGGGCCCTTCAGGGGTTCAGTCTGAGCGTGGTGCTAGGGGCCCTTCAGGGGTTCAGTTTCAGCATGGTGCTAGGGGCCCTTCAGGGGTTCAGTCTGAGCATGGTGCTAGGGGCCCTTCAGGGGTTCAGTCTGAGCATGGTGCTACCTTCAGGGGTTCAGTCTCAGCATGGTGCTACCTTCAGGGGTTCAGTCTCAGCATGGTGCTAGGGGCCCTTCAGGGGTTCAGTCTCAGCATGGTGCTAGGGGCCCTTCAGGGGTTCAGTCTGAGCATGGTGCTAGGGGCCCTTCAGGGGTTCAGTCTCTGCATGGTGCTAGGGGCCCTTCAGGGGTTCAGTCTCAGCATGGTGCTAGGGGCCCTTCAGGGGTTCAGTCTGAGCATGGTGCTAGGGGCCCTTCAGGGGTTCAGTCTGAGCATGGTGGTACCTTCAGGGGTTCAGTCTGAGCATGGTGCTAGGGGCCCATCAGTGCTACCTTCAGGGGTTCAGTCTGAGCATGGTGCTAGGGGCCCTTCAGGGGTTCAGTCTCAGCATGGTGCTAGGGGCCCTTCAGGGGTTCAGTCTCAGCATGGTGCTAGGGGCCCTTCAGGGGTTCAGTCTGAGCATGGTGCTAGGGGCCCTTCAGGGGTTCAGTCTCAGCATGGTGCTAGGGGCCCTTCAGGGGTTCAGTCTCAGCATGGTGCTAGGGGCCCTTCAGGGGTTCAGTCTAAGCATGGTGCTAGGGGCCCTTCAGGGGTTCAGTCTGAGCATGGTGCTAGGGGCCCTTCAGGGGTTCAGTCTCAGCATGGTGCTAGGGGCCCTTCAGGGGTTCAGTCTGAGCATGGTGCTAGGGGCCCTTCAGGGGTTCAGTCTCAGCATGGTGCTAGGGGCCCTTCAGGGGTTCAGTCTCAGCATGGTGCTAGGGGCCCTTCAGGGGTTCAGTCTCAGCATGGTGCTAGGGGCCCTTCAGGGGTTCAGTCTGAGCATGGTGCTAGGGGCCCTTCAGGGGTTCAGTCTGAGCATGGTGCTAGGGGCCCTTCAGGGGTTCAGTCTCAGCATGGTGCTAGGGGCCCTTCAGGGGTTCAGTCTGAGCATGGTGCTAGGGGCCCTTCAGGGGTTCAGTCTCAGCATGGTGCTAGGGGCCCTTCAGGGGTTCAGTCTGAGCATGGTGCTACCTTCAGGGGTTCAGTCTGAGCATGGTGCTAGGGGCCCTTCAGGGGTTCAGTCTCAGCATGGTGCTAGGGACCCTTCAGGGGTTCAGTCTGAGCATGGTGCTACCTTCAGGGGTTCAGTCTGAGCATGGTGCTAGGGGCCCTTCAGGGGTTCAGTCTCAGCATGGTGCTAGGGGCCCTTCAGGGGTTCAGTCTGAGCATGGTGCTAGGGGCCCTTCAGGGGTTCAGTCTGAGCATGGTGCTAGGGGCCCTTCAGGGGTTCAGTCTCAGCATGGTGCTAGGGGCCCTTCAGTGGTTCAGTCTCAGCATGGTGCTAGGGGCCCTTCAGGGGTTCAGTCTCAGCATGGTGCTAGGGGCCCTTCAGGGGTTCAGTCTCAGCATGGTGCTAGGGGCCCTTCAGGGGTTCAGTCTGAGCATGGTGCTAGGGGCCCTTCAGGGGTTCAGTCTCAGCATGGTGCTAGGGGCCCTTCAGGGGTTCAGTCTGAGCATGGTGTTAGGGGCCCTTCAGGGGTTCAGTCTCAGCATGGTGCTAGGGGCCCTTCAGGGGTTCAGTCTGAGCATGGTGCTAGGGGCCCTTCAGGGGTTCAGTCTCAGCATGGTGCTAGGGGCCCTTCAGGGGTTCAGTCGCAGCATGGTCAGATTGACAGTACTCTATTGATACTTGGGGGACGCCCCGCCCATTGGTCCTTGGACACTAATGGTTTCCTCCTCTCCTCTCCAGGACTACTCCTTCTCCTGCAGAGCGGATCCTTCGCGCCTTCCTCCTCTTAACCTTCCTCCAGTTCCAGACCTCCGGCACACCCCCCTCCCCCCTCTCTGGAGGGTCCCCTCCCCGCTGCCCTGGCTCCAACCCGTCGCCAGGACAATGGCCCCAAGGCTAACCTCCAGGAGATGGGGCGGGTCCGTGTTGAGGATCCAGAGATTCAGCTGGACGCCCCTGGACCCAAATGCTCCCAGACCCAGACTTCACTACTATAGCGGTACCTGGAGGGAGGGAGGGGGTGCACATAGAGACATAGAACTAGATAGAACTACTAGAAATATATATAAATATATAGATGAGTCTAAATATATTTATAAATAGATGTATATAAATAGATGTGTCTAAATATATTCAAATATGTAGTCGCGATTAATCACATTATTGTCATAGTTAACTCACGATTAATCGCGATTAATCGCAAATCTTTTTTCTATGCTAAATATCCCTTGATTTCTTTGTACCATTAATTGTTCTAATTTTAATGCTCTTATCAACATGGAGAAGTGCATCGGCTTGCCTTGTGCAAATGTTTTTTTATTGATAACAACATTGGCATATACTGATCAAAACAGGAAGATACAAAAAAAAGCCTATAGTGCAATTAATCGATGAACATACAAACATACTGCCTTGAACATAGCAGTCAGGCTACTACTTCTTTGTTTTGAGCCAAAGAAATTATTATTTATTTTTTTTATATGAATTTGCGTTAATTGCGCGATAAAAAGATTAACGCTGTTAAAATTGGATTGCATTAACGCCGTTAATAACGAGTTTAACTGACAGCCCTAATATATATCTATGTATAAATATATATAGATATAAATATATGTATATAAATAGATATATGTAACCATAAAGAGACTGTTCTGTGCTTGCCAAGTCCTCCAGAGCAGCAGGGTCTCCATGAGCAGGGCCCCCCCCGACCCGCCTCCGTCCTGGGTGTACGATAGGACACGACCCCCTGAAGAACAAGAAGGAGCCCAGGTGAAACCAGACACATGATGTCACTTTCAGAGAGCACTCCAGGGTATGTTGTGATAGTCCAGTGTTGTACAGCCAGGCAGCAGAGAGCAGAAACACCTGCCAGAGCCCCCCAGAGAAGAGACCACAGGTCTAGACATGGGTCTGAAGAGGACCTACAATACCTGGCTCCCAGGAGTGCCCAGAAGAGGCTTTCCTCCTGTCATCCCAGAAGACAGAGAGGAAGAAGGCGGCGATGAGGCAGCGGAGCAGCGGGAGGAAGAGAGGGAGGAGCAAGAGAGCGGCCTTGTAGGTCAGGCTGGAGGAGAGACATGTCTGAAGGTAGCCATGCTTGATTCATGCGGGAAGTCTTCTCCTCTGGCTCAGATCCGTAACTATGGACGACACTGGCCTGGAGATCAAGGGGGAGGACCAGGTACCTTTCTGTCTGTCTGTCTGTCTGTCTGTCTGTCTGTCTGTCTGTCTGTCTGTCTGTCTGTCTGTCTGTCTGTCTGTCTGTCTGTCTGTCTGTCTGTCTGTCTGTCTGTCTGTCTGTCTGTCTGTCTGTCTGTCTGTTGACCTAGCTGTTCGTGACTATTCAGAGCAGAGCTCTCATCATAACAGTTTCTCCATTTAAATGTATAGTCCATATAAATATGTAGCCCCCCATGTGTTCATGTGGAACAGCCTACGTGTATTTCCAGGTGTATTTGCTTCAGACCGAGTGTTCGTATGGTAAGTGTGTTTATGGTTTGTGATCCAACCCAGTCGCCAAGAAAAAACGTTGACGGTGTACGTTTCCATGAACACTGGAGATGTAGCATTTCAACGTAAAAAATAGCGTGTTATACCTACAGTATCCACGCGTGCCGCTGTGGAGGCGGGTTTCGGGGTTTGGGTTTCACGGCTTTCGCGGCAAATTGTGGACACGATTGTTTAGGGGGGGGGGGGGGGAAGACTGTTGTTGACCGGGGGGGGGGGGGGGGGGGGGGAGACATGTTTGTTGAGGGGGACGACGACGACACGATTGTAGGGGGGGGGGGGGGGGGGGGGGCGACACGTTTGTTGAGGGGGGGGGGAGACACGTTTGTAGGGGGGGGGGGCACGCTCGACAACGAGAGTTGGTTTTTATTGAACGCTCGACAACGAGAGTTGGTTTTTATTGAACGAGACTTCAACACGGAACAGCTGCACGAAACGATGGTCACGTCACTCTCGGTGACGGTGTCGACAACAATGAACACACGAACAATGTTAATAGAACAACACACAACCACATAACATCCCGAACCCATTAACCCCACTTAATCCTAACAACAAAACAAGTTAACAAAAGCCCCTTTTGTCAACTGACAACCCCAATTCCCAGAATCCCCCGCGGCTCCGGAACACGGCGTAGCCTATATTAATCTTTATTATCTGAATGGGAAATGCAATATTTTAGGAGAGATACACCATTAAACGCGTTTCTAATGACATTTCTAGCGAGAAATGTACATTTTCCTTACATAATCTTCAGTCAGTGAATGTGTATGACCTTTATTAATCTTTATTATCTGAATGGGAAATGCAATATTTTAGGACCGATTCACCGTTAAACGTGTTTCTAATAACATTTCTAGCGAGAAATATACTTTTTAATTGCTTAATCTTCAGTCAGTGATTGTGTCTGATCTTTAGTTTTATAGTTATTAGGATTTGATCGGCTCGCTCGCATGTTTCAACGACGTCAGGTTGTTAGGAATAGGGACGCTGCTTTCGCTAAACTAGCAGCTCACGTGCTTCCTGCGTTTGTGTTATTAAACTGTTACTTTATGTAACTTTTAATGATATCATCTTGTTAGAAACACGTATATCTGAGAGCCAACCCAGTCGCCAAAAGCATACGTTGACAGTGTACGTTTCGTGAACACTGGATTACGTCGCATTTCAACATAAAATAGCGTGTTATACACACACACGCACGCACACACACGCAAGCACACACACGCACACGCACGCACAGACACACACAGACACAGACACACACACACACACGCACACGGTGCATTTCGCTGCTAAAACAACAACAACAAAATATTCCCTCAAATATTATTACTAAAGAACCGTTTTCCAAAGAACGAAATGTAAACCAATGCATTCTGAATGGGAGTGTTTCTCAGATTTTTCCATGCTACACAGAACGAAATGTAAACCCATGCAAATAAATATCATTAATCTCCTGAGTGTGTTGGGTGGTATTCTATTTTTTTCAACGGGGCTGCATCCAGTCACTTGACCGTCATGGTTGCTATGGTGGTTGCTATCGACCGCCCCCCTCTAATCCTTACATGGCTCTAAATACCACGCGGCAAAGGAGCTGCCGTAAATTGTGTTGTTTTTGTCGTAAACTGGGGTCCGACGGTTAAAAAATAGACAGATATTCCGAGGTATCCTTAAAAGGCAGCTTGGATGTTTTTATTTTCTGCACTTTAGACTTCTTCTATAACCTATTTTTGAAAGCAAAACACCAAGTTCATTGATTTAACGAGGCAGGGTTATTTGAAACAATTTATTCAATAAATATTTGTGAGAGGTCATTCCTTCTCCTGAGTTTGCTTCCTATTTATGTCTGGTGTACACCCCTACTGTCCAAAAGCATCCCCCCCCCCCTCCCCATATGGATTTGGAGAGTTGTTGCCACGTCCCAGAGGTGGAAGTATCATATAATATGAAAGAGGGCATTCAATTATACTACAATGATCAATTAGGAGGCCGAAGCCCTAAAGGAAGTGATGCAATAGGTGACTGAGGCGAGAACATTTAAGTAAACTGTACCTTGGGGTCTCTTATATATCAAAGGGGGTTTCAAAGGACGCATACGCTTCAACCTGTGGCTCCAGCCCTACAGGAAATGACTCAGCAAGTGCTCCATCTCGTTGCACCTGCATCCAGCGGCTCGCTTGCAAGATTTTGGCCTGAAGTTCTTCCCAGACCTATACCCTAACAGTCCAACATGCATATCTGAGAATCAGGCCTCTCTTCAATAATGACAAAATGTTATGAGAGAAATACAGATTCACTTTTTGTTATCTCATAAGCGGCGTGGTGCCGGCTCCTTTTGACCTTTTGACCCCAGACTTCAAAGACGTGGCCACAGGCCAGCTGTGTCTACACACATTAAGCCACAAATGTACACCTCCATCCCGCAAAAAATGGGGCCTAGAAACTAACCTCTGTCTTATGTACAGTGACTGTACTGTTGGAGGTCACGCCCCTTTTCCGGCCTTTTCGAGATAGCTAGGGATGCTAAAATGTTTACACACATTTCCCGGGGCCCCGAGAACGACATATCCAAGATTTGTAGTTCTAGCCAGAGGTGTCAAGTAACGAAGTACAAATACTTCGTTACTGTACTTAAGTAGAAATTTGAGGTATCTTTACTTTACTCGAGTATTTTTTTTTCTGACAACTTTTTACTTTTACTCCTTACATTTTAACACAATTATCTGTACTTTCTACTCCTTACATTTTTAAAACATTCTCGTTACTCTTGGTTACGGTTTTGTTTCAAAAGTTTCAAATGTGCGCCATCCAAATATACTGATTTCTAGCGTAATTGGATGAAGCATAGAAACCCATAACACTCATTGGCTTCTCTGCGTATGACGCAAAACAAGAGGCTGTAGTGCCGAGAGACGGGAGTCGGAGGCGGAGTATCCAGCACAAAGTTTTAATGAACACAATACAAAAAGACGTTCATTCGTAAAGTCAAAACCGGACTAAACTGGACGGTCGTTCCGTCCGCTAAACGGGTCCGTGCTAAACACCCCCCCCACCCATAGTTCCGTGGGTGAATTATGTTATCCACCACAAGGCTAATTTAAATATGCAAAGCGCGGCAAAGGTCAGTGTCAAAAAGATATACTGTTGGCAACTGTCACTGCGAGATGGCTGAAGGCTTTGAAGACAGAGGAGGACATCAAACGCTTCCACATCCCTGGCCCTATCTTGAAGAGGTGTTTGATATTGTGGGAAGCAAAAACGACTCATGGTGCATGCGCTGCAAACTTTGCCAACCAAAGAACCATGTACTTTCAGCTTTCAAGAACTCTCCGTCTAATCTCAAAAAACATATGGAGGTAAGCTCTGTATTATTATTATATTATAATAATGGTCGATTTAAAATGCTTGCTACAGCTTGACTAGCATATAAACATGCCAAAATAGTGCACTATATAGGGAATAGGGAACGAGAATTCGGACACTACGCTGAACATTTCTAAGCGTCAGTAAATGCGCCGGGTATTTGTGTGACGCAGAAAGATGCGCCCACATCATGTAAACAAACCGGGCACTCACGAGGAAAGCTGGAGGTTGTATTGATGTTGAATGTTACATTTCCTTGTTCATGTATTTTTTTTATTAATTTTGAATGTTAAATATTCTATGTTGTCAATTATATGAGGTCCATTAGTTTAGCTGTAAATGTTTAAAAAATATATATATATTACGGTTACTTTTTACTTTTATACTTTAAGTAGATTTTAGAGCCTGTACTTTTCTACTTTTACTTAAGTAAAGCGGTTAAGTTGATACTTTTACTTTTACCAGAGTCTTTTTAAAATCCAGTATCCATACTTTTACTTAAGTAGCGAATGTGTGTACTTTTGACACCACTGGTTCTAGCCCATAGAGAAAAAAAGTTTTCCCAAATGGACTGTCATTTGGACAAAGCCCCTTCAGAAGTGTTGCCTGCGAGACCTAATGGTTCAGAATGTGGTGGAAAAACTGTTTTTGAGATAGGAAGGTCCTACCGCCCTGAAATTTGAATACCATATTCTAGGGCCTAACTGGGACCCCCGCACCGAAACTTGGCCCGGTCGGACCCCGAGTGCAGGAAGGGGGGGCCTGGACTTTCATAATCTTCGCTCGGTGAATGTAAAGGATGTTTGGTCGGATGTTATGACGAAGAATCATAATGTGAATGGGAATATTCTATAAATGTCTTGATATCATCTTTCGTCTCAACACTTCTGCTGCAGCCGCTTAAAGTCTCACTCCGAGAACCTTAAAATATGAATCAATCCATTAGAAGTATGAAAATATCTTCCCGGTCGTGCAACAGGGCAAACAAGGTGTCCTTTGACATCTACATTTCGAGACAATTGCAACAGTGCCACACATGATCATATTTGAATATGTTTCGGGGTAGTAATTAGCTGTCGATTTTGGAGGCCTTTATCAATAATGACCAGCTATAGATTTGCTTCCCGATGGAGATTTTTGACAAATTACATGTTAATTAGCATCTACACGTTAAGCTGAGTCCAATGAGATCAAGCTCGCCCTCTTGCTACACCGAGATCATGTCCTAGACCTAGGTGTACCATGTAAAATACATGTTACCATTAGCTAGAGTGTCATGCTTGGTGTCATTGGACTCAGCTCAACGTGTAGATGCTAAATAACATGTCATTTGTCACAAATTTTTATCGGGAAGCAAATCAATAGCTGCTCATTATTGATTAAGGCCTCCAATTTCGACAGCTAATTACTACCATTAAACATATTCGAATATGCTCATGTGTGGCACCGTTGCAATCGCCTGGAAGCGTAGATGTTGAAGGACACCTTGTTCGTCCTCCTACGCCACCGGGAAGATATTTACATGCTTCTGATTGAATAATGAATTGATTCAGCTATTCCCCCAGAAGTCTGGGGTCAAAAGGTCAAAAGGAGACGGCACCAGCCCCGTTGAAAAAAATAGAATACCACCCAACACACTCAGGAGATTAATGATATTTAAATTATTATGACCATGAAGTCTTTATTTGCATGGGTTTGCATTTCGTTCTGTGTAGCATGGAAAAATCGGAGAAACACTCCCATTCAGAATGCATTGGTTTACATTTCGTTCTTTGGAAAACGGTTCTTTAGTAATAATATTTGAGGGAATATTTTTTTGTTGTTGTTTTAGCAGCGAAATGCACCGTGTGCGTGTGTGTGTGTGTGTGTGTGTGTCTGTGTCTGTGTGTGTCTGTGCGTGCGTGTGCGTGTGTGTGCTTGTGTCTGTGTCTGTGCGTGCGTGTGCGTGTGTGTGCTTGTGTGTGTGTGTGTGTGTGCGTGCGTGTGTGTGTATAACACGCTATTTTATGTTGAAATGCGACGTAATCCAGTGTTCACGAAACGTACACTGTCAACGTATGCTTTTGGCGACTGGGTTGGCTCTCAGATATACGTGTTTCTAACAAGATGATATCATTAAAAGTTACATAAAGTAACAGTTTAATAACACAAACGCAGGAAGCACGTGAGCTGCTAGTTTAGCGAAAGCAGCGTCCCTATTCCTAACAACCTGACGTCGTTGAAACATGCGAGCGAGCCGATTAAATCCTAATAACTATAAAACTAAAGATCAGACACAATCACTGACTGAAGATTAAGCAATTAAAAAGTATATTTCTCGCTAGAAATGTTATTAGAAACACGTTTAACGGTGAATCGGTCCTAAAATATTGCATTTCCCATTCAGATAATAAAGATTAATAAAGGTCATACACATTCACTGACTGAAGATTATGTAAGGAAAATGTACATTTCTCGCTCGAAATGTCATTAGAAACGCGTTTAATGGTGTATCTCTCCTAAAATATTGCATTTCCCATTCAGATAATAAAGATTAATATAGGCTACGCCGTGTTCCGGAGCCGCGGGGGATTCTGGGAATTGGGGTTGTCAGTTGACAAAAGGGGCTTTTGTTAACTTGTTTTGTTGTTAGGATTAAGTGGGGTTAATGGGTTCGGGATGTTATGTGGTTGTGTGTTGTTCTATTAACATTGTTCGTGTGTTCATTGTTGTCGACACCGTCACCGAGAGTGACGTGACCATCGTTTCGTGCAGCTGTTCCGTGTTGAAGTCTCGTTCAATAAAAACCAACTCTCGTTGTCGAGCGTTCAATAAAAACCAACTCTCGTTGTCGAGCGTGCCCCCCCCCCCCTACAAACGTGTGTCTCCCCCCCCCCTCAACAAACGTGTCGCCCCCCCCCCCTACAATCGTGTCGTCGTCGTCCCCCTCAACAAACGTGTCTCCCCCCCCCCCCCCCCCCCCGGTCAACAACAGTCTACCTCCCCCCCCCCCTAAACAATCGTGTCCACAATTTGCCGCGAAAGCCGTGAAACCCAAACCCCGAAACCCGCCTCCACAGCGGCACACGTGGATACTGTAGGTATAACACGCTATTTTTTACGTTGAAATGCTACGTCTCCAGTGTTCATGGAAACGTACACCGTCGAGTCGTCGACGTTTTTTCTTGGCGACTGGGTTGTGTGATCATATGGTTCTGTCCAAGTGTGTATTTGGTACGCACCACGAGATAGGTTCATTTTGTAGAATCCGCAGGTGTTGATCGGTACGGTTCACCTGTGGTTATAAGGTTCTGTCTGCATGTGTGTTTATAGGGTTCTGTCTTCAGGTGTGTTGATAAGGTACTGTCTCCAGATGTGTTTATAAGTTACTGTCAGAGGTGTGTTTATAAGGTTCTGTCTGCAGTTGTGTTAATGAGGTACTGACTGCAGATGTGTTTAAAAGTAACTGTCTACAGGTGTGTTCATAAGGTATTTTTTCTGCAGGTGTATTTATAAGGGCTTGTCCGCAAATGTGTTTATGTGGTACGATCCAGGTGTGTATTTCCAGGGGTGTTTCTTTGGTAGGGTCCACAGGTGCTGGTCTTCACACTGGCCTTCTGAAAGTCCCGATGCCCCGGCATGCCCGGTCAAACCCGAGCCCCAAGGTAAGACCCAGAATCTCCTGCAGAACTCCAGAGAGGGGGAGACCCTCTTCAATGTGTGAGACCACCTTGTGTCTGCAGAGGAACCCGCAACTAGAAACACACCCATTGAGTTCTCTGGGCAGCCAAAACAGAACCTTCCTTCGTTCTAGACTCTTGCTGAACTGGTGCCCATTGGTTCCACTTGATGTTATGTATAGAGTCTAGAATCTCTTCATCCAATCAGCGATGATGGAAAGGACCGAAAACCTGGGGCAAACAAACTAACGTAGCACCGTCTGCGAGCACAATGGACAGCGTTGATGCAGTTTAGAAGCAATATTAATGAAGTTAGTCAAGTCAAGTTAGTCAAGTTGCGGAGTGAAGAGAAGTCAAGAAATATATCAGAAGTGGTCCTAATGGCCGGACTCAATGTGTGACAAGGCCCACCTCCTGTCATCAGCTCATAAGGTACCACCTTCAAACTGTGAAAGTACAGCAAAGCCAAAAGTAATCCAGTCTGATAACACCAGGCTGCCCAGAACCAGCGGGAGAACCAGAACCAGGGAGTGGGTCTGCCCCCGCTGGACCAGACCCGGCTTGGGATCAGAGGACGTCAGGGTCCAGAAGAACCTCTGGTTGGACCACTGATGTTCGCTATTTCAGAACCATCTGGGACTGTCCCACAGAACAGAGGTAGAGCAGTCCATCTGTCCATCGGCTCAGATATGTAACCTGGTGTCAGTTTGCTGTGGATCCGTCCAACGTACATCCATCTTTCTATCCATCAGAGGAAAGAGGAGAGCAGAGAATCCGAGGACATGGGCATGGATGTAAAGGAGTGGAAGAAAGAAGTGAAGAAAGAGGAGCTGAAAAAGTCTGTGTGATTCTACTTCAACCGTTAGCAGGTAAACCTCGGAGAGATAGAGATGATATGATGTGTTAATAAACATGATTAAAACTTAATTCAAACATCTTTTATCCTCCCCTCTACTCTCTCCTCTTCTCACCTCCTCCTCTCTCAACACTCTCCTCCTCTCCTCCTTTCCTCTCCTCCCCCCTCCTCCCTCATCTCCTTCTCCCTCCTCCTCTCTCCCTCTCCTCCTTTCCTCTCCTTCCCCCTCCTCCCTCCTCTCCTTCTCCCTCCTCTTCTCTCCATCCCCCTCCTCCCTCCCCTCCTCTCCTCCCCCCTCCTCTGTCTCCTCCTCTCTCCCTCTCCTCTTCACCCCTCCTCTCCTCTCCTTCCCTCTCCTCTCTCTCCTCCACCTTGTCTGTGGGTCAGAGATGGCTACTCCTGTGCTGATGCATTGCTTTGAGGGGAGGAAAGGCCCAGGGAGGCAGAGTTCTCTGGCTGCCCTGCACACCAGACAGCTTGACCCCCGTTCTGACCTCCACAACCTCCATGACCTCCAGGAGTCTGGGGGTACCAGCGGGGGGGTGGTGAGGGGCACACTGCCCCAGGTGCTGAGAGGTGTGGATAGTGGTCACACATTCTAGTTCATAATAATACCATCAAGTGAATGCATTAATGAAAGCACCTTGCTGCTTTTCCATTAGTGCGATTTCAACTGCTTTGGGCAGTGTGGCAAGGCCTTCCTTTGGTGATTACGTGATTACGTGTTGAGAGGCTCAAGCCGTTGTCCTAACACAAAAGCACCGAACACAGAAGCACTAATTAGTTTCAGCTCAAGTCCAGATAATCGTGCTGCCACTAGAGGTTGGATGATGACAAAGGGGCGGCCCCCCGACATAGGGGCTGCAGTAAGGTCCCAGAGACTCCGGCCTTGACTGGGAACAGGCTGCAGTCAAGGCCCCAGTCAGGGCCGGGGGGGGCTCGGGGCCCTGACTGCAGCCCCTATGTCGGGGGACCGCCCCAGTTATGAGCAGTTGAGTATCAGGTTGACAGGTTGTGATGCAGCCCTCTGTAGCCTCTGGGATTGTCTGTCAGAGTTCCAGGCAAGGCAGTCCATGGGCAGCCTGCTCTTGGCTCCTGATGGGGAGGTCCTTCAGCTGTCCCTCTATGAGAACCACGCAGATAGGCTCCAGCTGGCGCACCGTGATGAGGTCACAGAGGAGGAGAAGGGTACAGTTAGCTGTGGAATAAACGATAATGGCTATTTTTACCTTTGAATTATCTTTTACTGTCTCTCTCTCTGTATATATTTATTTGTCTCTCTCCTTTTAGGGCAAGAACAGCTGCCCTGGGTCTCTTCCCTGAGGCCCGAACACACACAGAGAGGTACACGCACACAAACACACACACACACACACACACACACACAAACACATGTTAACGCACACAACCAAACATGCTTTAACATACACACACACGCACAAAGACACACGCACACAAACACATGTTAACGCACACACCCAAACATACCTTAACAAACACACACACACACAAACACACACCATGCATCCACAATTTCACACACACACACACACACACACACACACACACACACACACACACACACACACACACACACACACACACACACACACCCTCATGACATGAATCTTCCCATAAGGGGTGTGGTTCTTAGTGAAGCCAGTGGTTGCCAAGGGCGACCAGCGTGTCAGCCATTGTGTCTGATGGGTTGGGTTTCTGCTCTGCTAGGATAATAAGTGCCCAGGATATTCATTAGAGAACGGGACACCATGGGAGAGGGAGTGCTGCAAGGGTCGCACCACACCCTCCAACACACACACACACACACACACACACACACACACACACAACCTCACACACACACACACACACACACACACACACACACACACACTGTGGTAACCCGCTCCTTGAATGAGTCGGGTTACCGGTACAAACGACGCGTTTGTGGAAGGTTAAAGCCATTCCAGGCATTTATTCACAAACACTTCAATCAACCAGGGTTCTCACGGTCTCTAGGGCCTCCGTGGGCCTCTAGGCTCTCTTGCTGCCACGAGCCCTTCCTTCCTGCACCCGAGCCGTGCTGTGCTGTGCCTCCTTTTAACATGGCTACCGTGCTTTCGGCCAGGTGTCCCCCAATCACCCTGATTGGGGTGCCGAAAGGGCTGCTCTCTCTCGCCGGCTGGTGGGTGGGGGTGGTACACCCCGTCCTCTACGGTACCCTGGGCCCGTCCAGGCCGAGGACCACGTGGCGGGATGCCACACTCCTCCACCCTTTGTCCAAGCCCCAGGTAGCCGAGGGACCCGCCCAGGATGGTATCTCGCCGGGGCCGGGTGTCTCCTGCGGCGCCGGCTGCGTCGTCTCCGGCAGCGTCGTCTCCGGCAGCTTCGTCTCCGGCAGCTTCGTCTCCGGCAGCTTCGTCTCCGGCAGCGTCGTCTCCGGCTACCTCGTCTCCGGCTACCTCGTCTCCGGCCGCCTCGTCTCTAGCCGCCTCGTCTCCAGCTGCCTCGTCTCCCGCTGCACCGGCGGCGGCTGCCTCTCCTGCCGCGGCGGCGACCGCATCTCTCCTGCCCCGGGACTTTAGTGCCGGGTCCCAAAGCCGGCGAAATATCGGGCAATCCCTCCCGATTAGGAGCGGCACGGGGACCGGATGACCACGTGGCATGTCTCGTAGGTCCGGGTCCCCCCGTGCACGCAGGCCACCTCCATGGGCTCCCCCGCCTTCCCCCCCGCCAAGACGGGGCGAAGGAGGGTAACCACGCTGCCCGTGTCCAGAAGGGCCTGCGTGTCTCTGCTCATCACCCGCACCGGTACCGTCGGGCTCCCGGACGTCCCCTGCGCCAAGCAGGTCGCCAGCATGCAGGGCCGACCCGTCCCCACGTCCGCGTAGGCCGGCGGCACCGGCGCGTCCCGGTCTCGCGCTACAGCCTCGTCTCGCGCTGCGGCGGCGGCGGCGTCCCTTGTGCCGGCGGCGGCGGCGGCGTCCCTTGCGCCGGCGGCGGCGGCGTCCCTTGCGGCGGCGCCGGCGTCCCTTGCGGCGGCGGCGGCGTCCCTTGCGGCGGCGGCGGCGTCCCTTTCGGCGGCGGCAGCGTCTCTTGCGGCGGCGGCGACGTCTCTTGCGGCAGCGGCGACGTCTCTTGCGGCAGCGGCGACGTCTCTTGCGGCGGCGGCGACGTCTCTGGCGGCGGCGGCGACGTCCCTTGCGGCTGCGGCAGCGTCCCTTGCGGCTGCAGCAGCGTCCCTTGCGGCGGCGGCGGCGTCCCTTGCGGCGGCGGCGGCGGTACCGGGGAGCCGTAGTGGGACCTTCAAGGTGCCTGCATTCTCCACCAAGTGTGGCAACCCGCTCCTTAAATGAGCCGGGTTACCGGTACAAACGACGCGTTTGGTGAAGGTTAAAGCCATTGTGGGCATTTATTCACAAACACTTCAATCAACCAGGGTTCTCACGGTCTCTAGGGCCTCCGTTGGCCTCTAGGCTCTCTTGCTGCCACGAGCCCTTCCTTCCTGCACCCGAGCCGTGCTGTGCTGTGCCTCCTTTTAACATGGCTACCGTGCTTTCGGCCAGGTGTCCCCCAATCACCCTGGTTGGGGTGCCGAAAGGGCTGCTCTCTCTCGCCGGCTGGTGGGTGGGGGTGGTACACCCCGTCCTCTACGGTACCCCGGGCCCGTCCAGGCCGAGGACCACGTGGCGAGATGCCACAACACACACACACACACACACACACACACACACACACACACACACACACACACACACACACAACCTCTCACACACACACACACACACACACACACACACACACACACACACACACACACACACACACACACAATCTCACACACACACACACACACACACAAACACACACCATACATCCACAATTTCACACACACACACACACACACACACACACACACACACACACACACACACACACACACACACACACACACACACCACACTATACAACCAAGGTCACACAACACAATACACACACCTGCCTGTCTGTTTCCACTCTCTAGGAATGCATTCTGATGCACCATAACTTGCAGGGTTGTACTGGGTAGCCCCCCCCTAGTGGCGACACAAGGAATATCACCAGTAATGCTCTGGTTATGATTTGCCATCTGATGGGTTTTCAGAGGGGAAGATGGACGTAGACCAGGACCTGGATCATCACATGGACCACCATAGGACCAGACAGCATGTGAGGGCTGAACCAGTAACTTTCCAGCGTGTTAAGGTGCAACGTCTTGCTCATGGGCCCTGAATCAAACAGCATTGTGTTGTGTGGCTGGTTCTAATCCCCAGATACCAGGAGGTTCAAAGACCCTGACAGCCCACCACCAGAAGTCTTCATCTTGGACCCAGCAGACCAGCGCCAACCGGGTCCCAACGCTTTCTCTTTAACCTCTCTTTAAGTATCCTCTCTTTATGTGGGAGGCTGGACAACCTTTCAATGTTGTTTTTCTTAAAGATTTACTGTCTGTCCGTTCGTCCATAATTCTGTCCGTGTGTCCGTCCAGCGGGCCTGTCCGTATATCCGTCCACCGTGTCGGTCTGTCTGCCTTTCTGAATGTCTGTCCGTCCACCGTGTCGGCCTGCCTCTATTTATGTCTGTAATTCTCCTCCAGTCCATAGAGGCTCCAGCAGTACCACAACAAGACCCCAGACAATCCACAAGGCCCTGTTACCCGGGCAGAGACCAGGGTAGGGATCAAGTTAGGGTCTAGACAAAGTAGGGTACTGGGACCAGGGTAGGGTCTGGGGACCAGGGTAGGGTCTAGGGACCAGGGGTCTCATTTATAACCGTTGCGTACGCACAAAACGGGGCTGAAATTGGCGTACGTGACTTTCCACGCCAAGGTTGTGATCTATAAAAAACCAACTTGACGGGAAAATGTGCGCAGCCCTAAGCAAACTCTGACCCATGCGTACGCATGGTTTGAAGGAAAAGGAGAATTGGCGACACAGATGGTGTGGTGGTGAACTGAAGTCAGACCGAAGATAAGAGTGAGAAGAACGATTATGTTTTATCATCGCCCTTCATAAATTAAATTTCAACCCGTATCATGCGTTAAATCTATGTAATCAGAATAATTCAACTCAACTGCGTTATTTCTCAGTTATAACTCCAGAAACATCTCCTTAGAATAGAAATAAAAAAAAAACCTCTATATTTAATCCCGTCACTCCATACTGTCCACTGACGGCGCGACTGCATGGAATAAAGCATCTGTCCAACCTGTGTCAATAACATAATATTTTTATGTGACACTGTAAACACATAATCAAATGTCAAGTAAATCCCAAGTGTGGAAAACCAAGCCACACTCCTCATCACAATCGTTGTCCGTTACTCTTGATGCTTTTCATGACAAATCAGGCATTAAAAAGGGGTTATGTTCAAGAACATTTTACGTGGGTGATTATTACAAACTGATTATCCAAGGTGTTCTCGTCAGTCTTATTACCGTAACCCAGAGCCGAGCGCCGTGGTAATACTGCACCATATGGCACTTCTGGCGGACCATGCAAATGGCAGGATTCGGAGGGAGAGGGTCTTTAGGGACCATAACGATTTATTGGTAGGCTATATAAAAATATGTAACTTTATGTCAGACCACTTCTTTTTTAATTCTGGGACTGTGCGCTCCGTGCTACTGACAGAGTTCACTGCTGCAGCAACATGTTGCCGCTCACTCTGCTTTTTGTTGTTGGCGATCCCAATCCCGTGACCACCGAACAAAACTACTTTTCGGGCGTCCATCTCACCCACAAGTGTCTCCACTTCAACCTCCGTGAAATTTCGCTTTTTTGCTTTTCTCAGTACTTCTGCCATTGTTTCCGACAAGACATAATTCTTGCATTTGAGTCTGTTTTATATGCAGAACGCATTCATGAGGTCATTTGCATTGACCATTTATGGTTAAAAAGGGGCGTGTACAGGGCGGAGCGTGAAGCGGATTCAGCTGCGCACACTTGTAGGAAGTCTGTGATTTATAAAGAAAATATTGCGTACGGTGTGCGTACGCAGGGTTTTATAAATCGGAATATTTTTTGGCGCTCGCAAAACTTGGCTTTTGGGCGTACGTACACTTTTAGTAGCAATCCCACGCACAGTTTTATAAATGAGACCCCAGGTGTTTATTAAAGACCAACATTTTCAAACCCTTATTGGTTTTCGTCGTACTTTGTTTCAATCTTGTTTGTTTACGTTGACATATTGTCAGTAAGCTTCTCTCTACTGATGGCTGAATAAGTGAACCCCTTGTTTTGTCCAGCGGTAGCAGACCTCGCCTGTCCTCTAGTATCCATGGCAACAGAGGACTCGAGTACAGAGATGGCCCAGAGAACATGGAACGGACGAAAGAAGGATGTGAGGAAGAAGAGGAGAGGAGATGAGGAGCTAGGGAGGGCAGAGGATTTCTCTAAGGACGATGGCAGGCTCTGTCCAACGCCAGCCAATAGCGGACAGGCTGCTAAGACTGCAGCCAATAGGCATACGTGTGTCACTTCAGGGTGGGTTTCAACCAATTTCAAAAGAGCTTTGATATGAGGCTCATTAAGCCAAACAACTATAATTTAATTATAATAATTTAGTGGGAATTCCCGGGCCACGTCAACCATAACAGTCTAAACTGACCAAATTGGGTAGAATAAAGAGACACCCGAACTTATAAAAATGATGGTCATATATTTGCGTAATAATGGTACAATAACATACAAACAATCATACAGCAAACAATAAAACATACCAAACAATGATCCAATAGATGGGAATCAGCCCGCACCCCTCAAAGAGGTGCGCAAGCTGAAGTCCCTGCATGGGAAATCAACCTCTGCAGTTCAAAGAGCTGTAGTCTGACGCATTGTTTAATGCAAGGACTTCTTATACCGTGGCACAGGTCTCAGAAATGTTGAGATCAACTCTGCTCCACAGATGATGTGTGATGGAAAAATCGATCATGTCGTTTGCATTGTCTAGCCACTCTACTTGTTCCTAGCGTTATCTAACGTTAACCTTTGTGCCTGGGGTATACCGGTCACGATGTAGCAGAGATCCCCTTATGCATTATTTGTCCTTGATTAGAATACAGGAAACTGTCCTTAGATAAACATTATCCGATTTGATCATTGACAATTGAAATGTGGGGTCTCATAGTGGTGTCTTCTCAGTTGGACACTGTGTACCTTTACCACCCCAAGGGTGTCAACGAAAAGGCATAATCAACTAATTACATTAAGGGGAAACAGAATGTGAAAATATAATTTCCCTGTTACAATAATTAAACCATAATTGAACCTGGTACCAGAAAACCTTAAAAATACATCTATTTTGGAATAAAAATAACAAGAAATGCTTATTCTATGTTTACACAACCTAAATGAAGAAACAACTAATCATGGAGTTTATAGCTATGACCCCTCCTGAGGTGTTAACCTGCCCTCTGTGTGCTAAGGGAGGAGGACCTATCCCCCCCATCCAGCCCCCCAGGAGGCCATTGTAGGAGCAGGAAGGAGGATAGAGAAAACTCAAACACAGGGTGACACATGCTCACACACATGCACACACACACACGCACACACTCACACGATGACACACACAAACACACATGCACGCACACACAATTGGGATGTTCTTTCACTCTTCCCCTGCTGGTAACCTTTCAGTCATGATCTCGTTCCTGCTCAGACAGGACTTGCCTGGGAGTCAGACAGGAAGTAGAACTCACCGGGACCAGAAGATGAGAGGCAGGAGGGGGCGGAGCCTGTCAAAGCAACCACAAAAGGGTGATCGACCAATCAGGGACCAGGAGGAAGAGAGGAGCGACCGCCAAGAGGATACAGAAACTCACAACACTGCGATCTCCATGGTTACGGTAGATACGATGTACTTGATACATGCGTTATATATATATATATATATACAAGGCTGTTAATTGATGATTGATTGTTGGTGGATGTCATCAAATCCTTCTGTCAGAGAGACCCAAGAAGAGAGAGGGGTGAGGAGAGGAGAAGGAGGCAGACAGGAGTTGGAGGAGAGGAGAGAAGGGTGGGAAGGGGAAGGAGAGGGGAAGGAAAGCAGACGGTGGAGGAAGAAGAGGAGAAGCAGCCGTCTGTGAGGAAGAGGAGGGGACGCGGTGAACAGGAGGACTTTCTTGTTGGTAAGACATCTCTTTTCTACTCTCTCTGTCCTCCCTTGGTGGAGAATGAAGTGGTGCACATAAACCGAGGAACGCCATCATAGTGTCAGCAGAGACTCCCTTAATAAACATTACAAATTAATTTGAAATGCATTATATATATATATGCATTTCATATATTACTCGGCCATACCACCCTGAACACGCCCGATCTCGTCTGATCTCGGAAGCTAAGCAGGGTCGGGCCTCGTTAGTACCTGGATGGGAGACCGCCTGGGAATCCTAGGTGCTGTAAGTGGTGTCGGGTGGTGTCGGGTGGTGGCCTATAGGTGGCACTCTTCCCTCTGGCCCCCTTGCTCATCAATCCCAATGCCCCAGTGCAGTGACGGGGACACTGTGCTGTGGAAGGTGCCGTCCTTCGGAGGAGACGTAAAACCGAGGTTCTGACTCACTTGGGTCATAAAAGATCCCATGGCACTGATCGTAAAGAGTAGGGGTTTCCCCGGTGTCCTGGCCCAACCAGGCTCATTTCAATCTGGCCCCCTAATCATCCTCCTGTATAATTGGCTGACTCATCAATTCCCTCACTCTCCACCTCAAGCTGGTGTGTGGTGAGCGTTCTGGCGCAGGTTTGCTGCCGTGCATCACCCAAGTGGGTGCTACACACTGGTGGTGGTGAGTTAGGTCCCCCCCTTCTGTAAGCGTCTTTGGGTCATTGAAAAGCGCTATATAAATATAATGAATTATTAATTATTATTATCTATATATATATATATAATGCCATATACTGTATATATATACAGTATATGGCAGTATATTCTGTTCCTAAAATACATTATATCCTATTTAGTGGAGCAGATTAATGGCATATTTCAAGAGAATCGTTCAAATTGGTATACAAGCATGAAATGTGGCACAGATACTCTCTAAGGGTCACTTTTTGGGAAAAAGGCGTGGGCCACCAAAAATTCAACATGGCGGCCATTTTTTCAAGATGGCCGCCATTTCTGTCAAATGCTCGTTATGTCAATCGTTCAAACAGTGATGTAGGCATAACATTTAGTGAAAATATTCTCTTAAGAATGTTTTATTTTAGAAACGGTGCTTGTCCCTCAAAAATTCTAGATGGCAACCATTTTTCAACATGAATGCCATTACTCTTGAATCCTTACATCAATTCTTCAAATGGTGATGCTATCATCACATTTGGTACAAATATTCTTCAAGGAACATTCTCATGGAAAAAGGTGTGTGCCACTCAAAAATTAAAGATGGCGACCATTTTCAAGATTGCCACCATTTCTCTCAGAGGTCAATGTAATGTGTTAAGGAATAGGTGAGTCAATCTATGGAAAAAAAGGGCTTAACCCCCAAAAAAAATATACAAAAGGTTTTTCAATGGATTCTAGTAGTATTTGGTGTGCTGAATAACATACTAAAAGTATACCAAAATATACCTCACAGAAAGCCCTCATTTGATCCTTGAGCAGTTTGTTGTCCTGCTGTATGATCGATCAAGCACAGCTGTTAGTGTAGATGAGGCTAGACTTGACATGTTTGCCCGAAAGCAGAGGCCGTATGAGGCCATTCCTCCAACAAGAGCAGCTCTGCTTCAACACACTAAACGTGCTGCATATCAGGCAGGCTGCATATGGGGTCAAGCAACCCAGTGTCAGCCGGAAGCAGAGTGTCCTGCTGACTGGGGATGGAAAAAGCTTGGTGAACAATGGGGGTTATTTTGGACAGCAAATGCACCAAAGTTGTGAACAACTAAGTGTGGCTGCAAATCAGAGTGCCGTGGAAGATGCAAATGTTTTAGATTGGGGTTCACTTGCACAGAACTGTGCAATTGCAAATGTGAATAAAAAAATAAGTAGGGGAGGCATTGGTTACCATTTTTTTTCAATCCTTCCTTTTAACTCAGTCCCAACAGAGTACACTATTAAAGCAACACCCACCTTGAAAAATTAATCTTGAATTTTTGCGGTTGCCCTTTTCTAAAAGTGTGGCCGTTAGATTATTTTGCATGTGTTGCATGTGTGCATCAGTGTACAGACTACCAAAATGACGGCCATCTTGAAAAAGGCCTCCATCTTGAATTTTTTATTGGCCATACAATTTTTTCAAAAAGTGGCCTTAACAGAGGCATATTTTCTGTAACACTATTTGGAAACAGTGGCAATGAACATAGGACAGGAATGGAAGTCATCTTGAAAAATGGTTTCCATCCTGAATTTTTACTGGCCACTTCCCAGTGGCCCTTCCTCTCTGTGGACTGCACCTTGCCATGGTGGAGAGGCTTGTGTTCGCCAATGAACCTGAGAGCTATGCCGGCGGGGATTTTATATCCCTGGCAAGTTTAACTAGGCCGGGCATGTCAAAGGAGAGGAGGCTGACAAAGCAGACATTACAACTATCTGACAGAAATGGTGGCCATCTTGAAAATGGTTGCCATCCTGAAATTTTGAGTTGCACATACCTTTTTCCAAAAGAGTGTTCCTTGAAGAGTATTTCTGCCTTATTGTATGCTTGAATCACCATTTGAACAATTTAAATAATTAATATTTGACAGGAACGGTGGCCATCTTAAAAATGGCGGCCATCTTGAATTTTACTGGGACAAGCATCTTTTTCCATTAACATGTCCTTTAGATAGTATTTGTATCAAATATTATGCTTGGATCACTGTTTGAATAATTGATATAATAAGCATTGAATAGCAATGGCGACCATCTTGAAAAATGGCCGCCATATTGAATTTTTGAGTGGCCAACGCCTTTTTCCAAAATAGTGGCCCTTAGAGAGTATCTGTGCTAAATTTCATGCTTGTATATACCAAAGTGAACGATTATTTTACTTATCTGCTCCACTATATTCACTTTTTGCTGGAAGCAACCAGGGACAGGAAGTGACTCCACAGCCAAAGTTAGTTTGTGTCACCACACCTGCCACCCCATCCCCTGAAGCCAATCAGAGAGTCTGATAGGTGGGACGTTTACCGGACTCACGTTTAAGCTTAAGGTCGAGCTGTTCATTTGTCACTCAAGGTGCGGCCACACTGAACGCGTTATGTGCGTAAGATTATGCGCGTAACGCGCCTAACTTGACGCTTGATCATTGTGTGTCACAGAAATTGTTCAACGAGCCCGATTTCAACCTGACATTTTTTTAATGTGTAACTTAGGCCTACTCTGCTAAATATATATGTAAGGGATATTATATAGAACGCCGGTCATTATCGATAATGACCGGCGACGTTCTATACATTATCCTGCTTATTACACGCTTAGACCCGTGTAATAAAGGCCTATAATATTTCTGTTTATGGCATAGATTTCTCCTCAGATTAGGCCAATAAAGCAATGATTAAAAAAAAACAAAAACACAAACGCTCGATCAAAGGCCCGGCCCGACCCGGCCCGAGGACAGTGCTGGGGAATATCGGCCCAACCCGGCCCGCGGGTCGGCTCGGGCTCGGGCAGAGAATCTATACTGTAGTGCATGACATCCTCCGTAGGTGCTCACAGCTGGGTGGGTTTCACCTCCTCCTCATCGTTTCAGTGTGTGCTGAAACTTGGTCGTCCATGTTCTTTCTGCTTCTGTGCGTCCTCTGTTCTCTGCCAGTGACATCGGGTCAAGCCCAACGCTGATTGGCTATCGCGGCTAAGCGTCACGCGTAGGAGCGTCAAAAGTAAATATTATGAACTCGGCGCGTTGGGCGCTTTATTTAGGTGCGTAAAACGCATCCAACGCGCCTAATGCGCTGCTTTAGCGTGTGTAACGCCTCTCCGTACCAATGGTTCCCTATGCAAAAATGCATATTTTCTACACACATAACGCGTTCAGTGTTAAAGTCAGTTAAATCGATTCTGCTAATTGATAGGTTAGGTTTTACCTAAACAACTTCATACATGTGGATTCATATCAAAAATGAAGAATCCGTGTTACCTTACCGTCCTAGAGTCTGGTCTAAAGGTCCTGCAGCAGATCAGTTTAGTCATGGTTTCATGAACATGATCCTCTCCCTCCCCTTCCTCCCTACTCCCTCACCTCCCTGCTCTCCTATCCTTCTCTATCTCCCCACCTCTCCTCTTGGCTCCCCTCAACCTTTTATAGGTAAACCTCAGGATTCTGTTTTGAGAGACAAGAGATACCAGACCAAAAGAGAGACAGACAGATTGAACGAAAGACAGATAGAAAGAGAGACAGACCAAGAGACAAGAAGACAGACAGATAGAGAGGAAGACAGATACACAGAGAGATGGACAGGTAGGGAGACATGCAGCAAAACAAGCAGACAGACAGAAAGAGAGACGAGCAGAGAGACATACCGATACACAGATAGTGAGACAGATTGCTCCCTCTTGACCGCTGAATGGGAGCTGAGTTTGGTCCAATCAGGGAGCCTTCCTCGGTCAGCTGTTACCACGTCCTCCAGTCAGAGAAGCTATCCTCGGTCAGCTTTCACCAACACCTCTAATCAGAGAAGCTTGCGGCAGGCGGCTGCCTTCTGTGGAGGGGCGGGGCCAAAGGGGAGCGCTGGGAGCATGCCCTCCTCTGCTGTCATGGTAACCAAGGAGCAGCTGATGCTGGACCTGGTCCAATCAGAGGTGGGCTGATCCTTCCTTTCTTCTTCCTCATGAGCTCATTACATTCATTTAATTGATAAATCAATAGATACAACTTAAAGTCACAATGTGCCACATTTCAATTGGTTTGTAGCTTAGAGTCTCCTGGACATATCTGTGGTCAATGCGATTGATAAAATGACATCCAATAACTGATACATTCTACTGATAGAATGTTCTGGGCAGCCAATGTGTCTCTCTTTGTTTGATTAAGTATCTTACTATCAATACTTAATCAACACTTGATCAATACTGACTCACAGCGACCCACACCACCCAGCCACACGTCACACGGTCGCACAGCCAGGAATGCACCTTCATACACTTGGTGTCCGCCTCGGTCCGCGTCGGATGACGACACCCCAATGTGGACGGCCGCGCTGTCCAAGAACTGGCCACGGCCTTCTGCATTGGGCTGTCGACATCCGTACAGGAGGCCCGTACACGAGGCCCGTACACGAGGCCCGTACACGAGGCCCGTACACGAGGCCCGTACAGGAGGCCCGTACACGAGGCCCGTACAGGAGGCCCGTACACGAGGCCCGTACACGAGGCCCGTACACGAGGCCCGTACACAAGGCCCGTACAGGAGGCCCGTACACGAGGCCCGTACACGAGGCCCGTACACGAGGCCCGTACACGAGGCCCGTACACGAGGCCCGTACACGAGGCCCGTACAGGAGGCCCGTACAGGAGGCCCGAACAGAAGGCTCATACACAAGGCGAGGCTCTAACACAAGGCCCGTACAGGAGGCCCGTACACAAGGTGAAGCCCATACAGGAGACCCGTACACGAGGCCGTACATGAGGTGAGGCCTGTACAGGAGGCACGTACACAAGGCCGTACACAAGGTGAGGCCCGTACATGAGGACCGTAAGCAAGGCTCGTACATGAGGTGAAGCCCATATGCAGGGTCCCGTACACAAGCCCTACACAAGACCCATACAGGAGGCTTGTACACGAATCCCGTACATGAGGCTTGTACACTAGGCCCGTAACTGAGGTGAAACCTTTTCCAACGAGTGAACAGGACTAATATTTAAACAAATCAGCTCTCAATGAGCTGTTGAGATTAGGATGCAGAGAGGGGGTAATAGTGTTTGTCAAACTGAATTCTTCATCGCTAATTAAATTGTGTGTGTGTGTGTGTGTGTGTGTGTGCGTGTGTGTGTGTGTGTGTGTGTGTGTGTGTGTGTGTGTGTGTGTGTGTGTGTCTATCTGTGTGTGTGTGTGTGTGTGTGTTAGCCTCCTGAGAGGAACGTGGTTTCCGCTGCAGTAGTGCGTCTGGACCAACAGAGGGCAGCACAGCGAGTCGGGAAGCACCGGCAGGAGGTCGAAAAGAAGAGACGGGAGAAAGAGGAGGAGAAGAGGAGACAGCAAGAGAAGGAGGAGAGAGAGGAGGAGGAGAGAGAGAAGAGAGAGGGGAGGATGCGTGAGGAGCTTGAAGAGGAGAGGAGACGGAGGGCAGGGGAGATCAGGTTCAGCTAAACTACTAATAAATCATTGATCAACTTCTGCTGTGTTACGAGCATCGATGAGTAAATACGTAAGGGAAAATGTATAGAACGCCGGTCATTATCGAGAAAATAAGCCCCGACCGGGCGAACAGGACACCGACGCGCAGCGGAGGTGTCTTGCTTCGCCGTGAAGGGGCTTATTTTTCGATAATGACCGTCAAAGTTCTATACATTATCCCGCTTATTACACGGCTACTTGCCAAAACGAAACAATTTATTTACAATGTATTTGTTACCAGCATTCAGTGTTGATAAGCAGAGAAATAGTCCGCCCAAGACGTCGTCGCTTAGCAACCGACAGCGCTTGGGTTGATACATATCCCGCTTATTACATTGACAAGTTACCGGACTACGTGCGGAGTGATACCAAAGGCAAAAAGTCATTTTGTTTACCTTGACAGCGGTCATTATTCATCCGTTGAATTATCAAAAAATAATTGACCGCCGGAAGTTGTGAAGTGGCCATGCAAGTGAACGGAACGTTGAAAAGACCTGTGTAATAAATGAATATAATTCAGAAAAAACACAGAACAGCTGTCTGTTCCTATGGCAATATGTTGGGTCATAGTATATTAATACTATGTATAATATGTTCTATAATCTGTTTTCTCTAGATTAAAGAGAGAGAGGGAGGAAGAGCAGCAGAGGGTGAACGAGGCAGAGAACAGGGAGAGAGAGAGCCAGGAGCAGGCTAAAGGAGAATCTGAGAGGAGGCGGGTGGAGGAGAGGAGGAGACACGCAGAGAGACTCCAGAGAATGAGAGAGGAGGAGGAGAAACGAAGAGCAGGTGAGGAGAACCCAGAAAGTACACAACCTGTAGTTTGTTTACAGGTCAATAAACTGAGTTGTAGTTTGTTCCCAGGTCAATAAACGGAGTTGTAGCAAAGAATGTCTAATAGGAAGAGAATTGGCACCAGAATCAAATAAACATTGAAATTCCATTTATACCCATGTACTTTCAAGCAGGGTTTCTGGTTGTAATCGGTCGCAAGTCCGTCACTGACCAATCATTAGCAGAATGCTAGCGTGTTACGGCCAACAATGGCCAAACCTGTAAGAAAGAAAGAAGTACTCATTCATTCGACTTTTGAACTATAATCTATATTGAACTTGCGGATTCTACAATAAAATCTGCGATATTTAAACGACAAGCAGTTGAAAGAGATAAATGTAGCCGTCTAGCTCCATAGATCCTCGCCCACGATCACCCCTAGTGGAATTCTAATGGAACTGCAACCAAGTTCGACACAAAGGGGCTCAATATAGAGTGCCAAGGCTCTCCCTAGACGGGCTCCGGTTGTAGTTGGTTTACAGGTTAACACATTTAGTGGTAGCTTGTTTACATGTAACCACAATTTAGTTGTAGTTTTGTTCTTCTCCAGTTGAACAGGAACGTCTTCACCAGGAGGAGAATGAGAGGAGGGAGGAGGAGAACAGAAGGGTGGAGGGGATGGAGGAGGGCGAGAGGGAGGAATATCTACACAGGAGGCAGGAGGAAGATGAGGAAAGGAGGCAGGTGGAGAAGGAGAGGAGGAGGAGGGAGGAGGAGGCTGCTCTTTCGGCCCTAAAGGAAGCCCGACGCAGTGGGGCGCTCTTTGCCAGGTAAACGTGGTTCAGTCCAGGCTGGGTTTCCTCTTTAAACAAGCTGCTTCTTTAAAGTTGACAGAAAACAATGAGCCTTATAAAAAGGATTTCTGAAACCCAAACCCAAAACAACCCAGACTGTCATCTGTTCTCTCCTGTGTGATGACCTCTGACCTCCCTCCAGACAGAGGGCGCTGTTGGAGCAGCAGCTGTCCTTTAAACGGGGTCTCCTGCTCGAGGCTGAGGGGCTGGATACCGGACAGGATGTCTCCAGACCTTGGGTCTACTCCTACTTGGCCCTCCTGGACCTCCTGGGACTCCCCAAGCCTGACCCAGCGGAGCCTGACCTTTAACCTCTCGGCTCTGTTTTGACGCCAACCAGCTTCTAATGAAACTAGAGACTGAACACTGCTGTTTTCAGTCTATGTTCTCCAGTAGCTAGCCTTAAGTTTAGCATGCTAGGTAGCAAGGCTCAGGGAGCAAGTAAACTGTGTACTGTAGACATTAGCCTTTAGTTTAGCATGCTAGTTAGCAGGCTAAGAGAGCAAATATACTGTGTAGTCATTAGCCTTTAGTTTAGAATGCTAGGTAGCAAGGCTCAGAGAGCAGATCGACTGTGTAGACATTAGCCTTTAGTTTAGCTTGCTAGGTAGCAAGGCTTAGAGAGCAGATAGACTGCAGACATTAGCCTTTAGTTTAGCATGCTGGGTAGCAAGGCTCAGAGAGCAGATAGACTGCAGACATTTGCCTTTAGTTTAGAGTGCTGGGTAGCAAGGCTCAGAGAGCAATTAAACAGTGTTGACATTAGCCTTTAGTTTTGCATGCTAGGTAGCAGGCTAAGAGAGCAGATATAATTTGAGGACATTAGCCTTTAGTTTAGCATTCTATGTTGCAAGTCTCAGTGGGCAGATAGACTGTGTAGACATTAGCCTTTAGTTTTGAATGCCAGGTAGCAAGGCTCAGAGAGCAGATAGACTTTGCAGACATTAGCCTTTAGTTGACCCTGCTAGATAGCAAGGCTCAGAGAGCAGATAGACTGTGTAGAGTTAATGTGCCATCCTAGTAATGTCTATAATATTTCCTGCTTCACAAATAAAGTTAATTGAAGAAAATGAAATGTTGTCTTTTGTATCATTCAACACAGCCGACTAACACACTCACTCCTAATGAGCTGCTGGCAGCAGTGATGAGATGGAGGGTGTGTGAGTATATTGGACTGCTGATTATACTGACTCACACTTCTGCAGCAGTCTGCGTCTCCTCATCGCGACGGTCGCAACTCATTTTGCTGTGGTTGCGGGCAGCTCTCGGAGCACGCCGGCAGAGAACCAGAGGTAGGAGTATCCACCGAACTGCCATGACCTCCCTTAGGCTGCTGTTAGGGTTTGTGTTTGTTAGTGCTAATATAGAAGCATTCTTGGTGGTTAGGCTAAGAGCTATGCTAACATCATTCATGATGTCACAGCACCACCCGAACCAGAGCCGTTGTGATGGAGCTGTGACCGCGGCCGCTGGAGCACACTGGTGGAGCAGACTGGAGAAGCAGACCAGTGGAGCAGACCGGAGGAGCAGACCGAAGGAGCAGACCAGAGTAGCAGACCAGAGTAGCAGACCAGAGGAGAAGACCGGACGAGCAGTCCGGACGAGCAGACTGGACGAGCAGAGATGCTGAGCCCGGCGGTGCTGCGGGGGTCCCTGTTTCTCATTATCTTCTGCTCCCACCCTGGAGCCCCCTCCATTACCACAAGTACCGCCACCTGTCTGTCTGCCTGTCTGCCTGCCTGTCTATCTATTTGTATGTCTGTCTTTCTACCTATCTGCCTCCTTGTATTACTGTCTGTCCGTCTGCTTCTTTACCTGTCTCTCTACCTGTCTGTCTGTCTGTCTGTCAGCCTCTCCATCTTTCTATTTGTCTCTCTGCAGTTCTGTCTGTCTATTTACTCACCTGACTGCTTCTATCTGTCTGTCTGTCTGTTTGTCTACCTTTCTGTCTCTCAGGGTTTCCGACCATCAGAGACAAGACGTGGAGAGGTCAAAGATCATGCCCGCTGGTCCTGGCCCCTCCCCCTCCCCTCTTCCCTCCGTTCTCACGCAAAGAAGAGCTAATGGTGACACACACACACACACACACACACAGGCATGCATACACACGCGCACACACACACACACACAAACACACGCAAATACACACACGCACGCACACACGCACGCATGTCATGGACGTATTCCGTCATCCGCCAAAAGGTTGATTACATAAAAATGGAATGGAGGCACCATGGTTACAAAAATGTTGCTCCCAACTAAGAAACCAGGACTCCAGCTTCTGTCCTTCCGAAAGGAATCCCCTCGTATTGGGCTGCCCCCTACCAATCGGTCCCCAGGGGCGGAGCCACGCACCTCGTATTGGGCTGACCCCCTGCCAATCAGCCCTCAGTGGCGGGGCCAACCACCTCGTATTGGGCTGAACCCCTGCCAATAATTTCCCAGGGGCAGGGCCAAGCATCTCATATATCACTGACACCCTGCAAATCAGTCCCCAGGGGCGGGGCCCAGCACCAAGACAAACTCCACGGGTGGGGGATAACCTGCACTGTGATGAGATGTCAGAGGTCATCTGAAGGTGGTCTTGTTTCCAGGTTGACATAACGGATCAGATAACGGGACTCAACGGAGACAAGGTAGCTATCAGCTCATCAAGATCTAGTGTTGGCACAGCTGATCATACATCAATAATCAATATCTTTACAGGGCTGCAGGGGGACCAGAGGACAACAGGTACACACACACACACACACACACACACACACACACACACACACACACACACACACACACACACCAGACAAATCAAGCGCGTGTGTTTTCTGTTCGTCAGGGTAAGCCTGGACCCTCAGGGTCTCCTGGAGAGACAGGGTCACCTGGATCGATGGGACCCCCCATGAAGGTAACATTCAACCAACCATATATAAGCATTATTAATTACATGCCTCATGACCTTTCCAAAGGTATGCAGTGTTCACATGTTAAGGGTCTCAGGATGTAATGCTGTGTTCACATGTTAAGGGTCTCGGGATTTAATGCTGTGTTTACATGTTAAGGGTCTCATGATGTAATGCAGTGTTCACATGTTAAGGGTCTCATGATGTAATGCAGTGTTCACATGTTAAGGGGCTCATGATGTTATGCAATGTTCACATGTTAAGGGGCTCATGATGCAATGCAGTGTTCACATGTTAAGGGGCTCATGATGTAATGTAGTGTTCACATGCTAAGGAGCTCAAGATGTAATGCCTTTTTCACACTCTTAGGGGCTCATGATTTAATGCAGTGTTCAAATGTGTGTCAGGGGAAAAGGGGGGAGCGAGGTTGGAGAGGACTCTATGGAGACGTAGGGACACCTGGATTCATCAAGGTAATCAATACAGGAGAAATCATCACCTCAATACATAATCAATGTCCGAATACCTCACAAAAATATCAACACCTCAATATATACCCAATATTGTACTACTACATCAATATATAAGATACATAGAGTCATAACACTTCAATTCAATGTATTTTGGAGACATAATCAATAGTTCTATAGAATAACAGCTCAACACAACATCATGTCTGTTTACAGGGAAGGGCTGGAAACAAGGGAGCCACGGTGAGTACTACTGACAGACAACTGACGGACAGACGATAGACAGACAGACAGACAGACAGACAGACAGAGAAATGACAGACAGACTGACAGGCGCGAGACAGATGACAGACAGACAGACAGAAAGACAGAGGAGAGACAGATTACGGTCAGACAGCCTGTGTTGTCCTCGTGTCCTCCTCAGGGGGTGAGGGGGAGACCAGGGCTGCAGGGAGCCAGAGGAGATCAGGTGAGGAGCTTCTCTTCCCCTATTGGACAAGGTGTACACATCTTTGACACGGCTCAACAGATGCACTCACTGTGTTCTAGGGTTACGGTGGAGGACCGGGGGTCCTGGGAAAGAGGGTGAGCATTCTCAGGACACATCTACTGATGCCTAAACTACTGTACCACTGTACAACTGAACTATGCTAGTCGGTTACTGATCTGCTGTCATCTATTAACATCCAGAGTATTCTACTGTGAATCTGAAATAATATACTTCAATCTATTATAATCTAGTGTACTCTGCTGTAATCTACTAAATATTATTAATCAACTGTAATATAGTCGTTTTTTATGATCTACTCATCCGTAATCTACTCTAATCTATTAATAATCTTCTGCAATTTGCAGAAAGTGATGAATGATCTACTGTAATCTATTGTAATCTACTGGTTTAGGGGGACAGAGGCAAGGAGGGAGATGGAGGGATGAACGAGGAGGACGGACCACGAGGACCCACTGGATACAGAGGAGATACAGTATGTATCACTCTTTATCACTCTCTATCCATCACTCAACATTCTATCACTTTATATTAGTGTATACATTGTTCTTCTTTATATATCACGATCCATATATCACTCCATCGACCGAACACTCAACATAAGCATGTCGTATATATATATTGTAGTCGAGGTGACAACGACACAGTGCTTTGTATAGGGTTAGAAGGATGTCAGCATCCATCGAACTGAAGGTAGGTCTGAGGAGTCTGAACGTGGCATTGGCTTTGTTTATTTTGCCGTTGATTTGTATGTCAAATCGAGGTTTTGGTAAAAAATAACTCCTAGTTCTTTTCTTGTTTTGTGTATTCCAGATCGTGTCTTCCTTTGTCGTCTGTGAAATGTTATTGGTATGTGTTATCGGATTTTCCATAAGAGACAATTTATCCGGATGGTATCCGAGAAGCCCAGTGTCGCTCCACTTCTGTAGATTGTTTGGATCTTGTTGTAAGGAATCTTGGTTTGATTCTTTTTTTTCGTTCTGAATATCTTGGTGTCATTGGTAAATTGGAAGATGTCTGAATGAACATTATCTGGTAGATCCTTTATAAATATAATGAATAAAAGTGGTCCCAGTATGGATCATCGTGGGAAGCCCTACAAGGCGTTTTGCCATGTTGATGATGATCCTTTGATGACTACTCGTTGTGTTCTGTCTGTCAGGAATGCCTTAATCCATCCTAAAATGTTGCCTTAGTGCCGTATACTTCGACCTAGTAGTAATTTGTTGTGGGGGACCGTATCAATGGCTTTTTGGAAATCCATGTAGATGCAGTCTACAGATTGACCTTAATCGAGGGCTTGTCCATTTGTCAAGTATGATTAGTAACTGGAGTGCTGTTGATCATCCTTTCATGAATCCAAATTGTTTGTTGCTGAAGAGGCTGTTTTTGTCCATATGTTTCGCGATGTGGTCTCTTACTAATTTCTCCAGGGTTTTGCAAATTATACTGTTAGGCTGATGGGTTGGTATTACCTTTCTTTTAGATCGCTGATATTTGACCTCGTTTCCATTGTGTTGGTAATTTTTACTGTTTGATCGATTTTCTGTAGATGTAGGATATTGGAACACTAAGTGCCTCTGCCAATCCTGGAGATTTGTTGGGATTTAGTTAATGTAGCTTCTTCTCTATTAGTTCTAGGGTTATATTGATATATTCCATCGGTTGTGTAGCTACTCTCATGTTAATCTGAAATCAGAGTGCTGAATTCTTTATGGAGATCAGCTATATCTTTTCTAGTTTTTGTTCTGTTCTTGATGTATTTCCACGAATATTTAGGGTTTTCTTTAGCTTTTGATGCAAGGTATTTTTCATACTTTTTTCTTAGTTTGCTTGTTGTTGTTCTTACTTTCTTCCGTAGCTTGCAAAATTCTCTGTGGGTATGCACATCACCTGTTTCTCTGTAGCGTGTCCATAGGCGGTGTTTCTTGTGTATGAACTTTCTTGTCTCGATGTCACATGGGATATCCCATTTTTGTCTTTGGTTGCTGTCTATGGTTCCCTTAGGGATTTTTTCATCCATTAGATCTTTGATGATGCCTTCAAGGATGTTCCACTGTTCTATGACGTTTGAATGGCAGTTTTTAAATGTTTCTGGCCAATCCCGAAGCTGTAGTTGTTGTCGGATATGATTATAGTTGTCAGAGCTGTAGTAGTATAAAGTTTTAAGATATGGTGGGATCACAGGGCTACATGTAAGTTCAATGTATAACCCACAGTGGTCGCTGGCACCAAATGCACTCAGATATTCTATGCTGTTTACCAGTGCATCATCTGTTGTGAGGACTAGGTCCAAGATGCTTGGTTTATTTTTACCTCAAACCTGGGATGGTTTGTTTATCAGCTGATACACATAGCAGTCGCTCAGGCACTCTATCAGTTTGTATGCATTGGAGTTTATGTTGCTTATAGTCGTCCAATTTTCCCAATTTATATTTGGGTAATTGAAATCGCCCATTATTATTGTTTTGGTAAAGATTTTAGTTATAGCTTTTTGTAAGCATTCCAGGAGGTGGTTGCTGCTTGCTGTAGTTCCGCTGTATGATCGATGGATTTTGTCGTTGCTTTCTAGAGATACCGTATTTCTACCCAGATGTTTTCCTGTAACGGGGTGTCTAACCTCTTGGCATGCTAGACCTGCTTTAGTGTACATTATCATGCCAATGCCAATGTTGTTATCTATATTTCTGGTCCACATTTTATAGTTGTGTAGGTAATAATCCGAATCTGTGACCGGATAACCGAATCTCTGTCGTTTTTTGGTTTGACTTCTGTAGTTTGAATTTGTTGAACTGGTTTTTGAACTGGTTCGCATTTGTGTACTAACAGTGCAAATTTGCTCTACATTAGCTCGATGCAGTGCGATTGGGTTTCTCAACCAACTTATTTACAATGGCAAATTTATATTTTATTTTATTTTATATTTTTATTTACATTTCCTCTATTTCTGGCTCCCCTGCCTGGCTTGGGGGCATTTTGGGGGTCATTAGGTGGGTGCTTCATGCAGCGCTCAGCTATTGTTCATCTTAAGTTTTCTTCTTTCTTCTTTATTATTCTCTACAAATTTTGGGATCTACCTCCTTCATCAATTTTTCACCTAGAGACTCAGTTAAAATGTTCATATTAGCTTGGAATCGCGCAATTCTTTTCAGATTTTTATAATATGTTATACTTTTTAAGATATTCTACTTTTAAATTCTGCCCATTCTCTGACACTTACTACTTCAGACTTCAGACGTAACCTTGTCAATATTTTATTGTTAACCTTTGTTCAAAGGTTTAACAAATCAACACACTTGTATCTTCAATAATCTGAAAACAGAATTTCGATTTCCTTTATACTTTTTCTAAATCGCAGTTTAAGTTCCATGTCGGCTTGTTTTCAGTTGGGCCGTTTCTCAATTCCTAGTACTACGGACTCGATGACTTGCAAGTACGGACTTGGCAAGTCCGTACTTCAAGCACAGACTTGCGAGCACGCGAGTACGTACCTGCAATTGGAACAGCAGCGGACTCGATGACGTCACCACCTCTGCTCATCCGTTAACTGTGCTACGGCCTCATTTAGGCATATACTACTGAACAATATAAACAAATGATATAAAACAAAATCCCAGCCTCTTTCATTTTCAAATAGTATGTAAATATTCTGAATGAATAAAAATTGAAAAGATATGCGTGTCCTGTCATGTGTATAAGCTATACACACACGACTTTATATATATATATTTATATATTATCTTATATTATTATTATTATTATAATATTATATATTATATAAATATATATATAAGTTAAGAGTAACTTAAGCTACAGTTGTGCGTCTTCTCCATAGTGTCCGCCATCGTACTGCTGCGAGTGCGAAATGCATCCTGGGATTTATAGCGGTTGCAAGCACACACGAGCAACCTCCGATGCATGCTCGGTGAAACGGTGAGATCGAGCACGCATCAAGAACACTTCTGGGTTTTACGACAGTACTCGCTTGATGGGACTCTCTGGCTGTGTCCCAATTCATAGGACGCATCCTTTGTAGACCGCGTCCTTCGAAGAATGCGGCCTTCGTAGACCGCAAAGGACACTCCGAAGGCCGAAGAAATGGGACGGTCTAGCCTACGGAGCATTTCCGGTTTACGTAACGAACCGTTACCACTCTTAAATTTGAAACTATAGGGCTTAACGGGTGTTCTTAGTTAACGTTACAGCGTCACTAACTGTAACGTTACCTTACTTATATTGCCTATTACTTTAATGAAAAAAGTTTTAAGGGCCCTTGTTTTTTTTAACATTTGTATCGTTAAATACTCCAGTGACTAGAAACCAAATACTTACATTTAAATGCAAAACTTAAATCGCCATTCTCCGCCAACTCCATTGATTGAGTGCGCAATGAATCTTGGGAGGGATACGTTGGGCCGTGAAGGATCTTGGGATACGTTGGGCCGTGAAGGATACAGCCGATGCATCCTTCAAATCCGGGAAAAGAAGGCTGCATTCGTATTCCGCATTTGAAGGACCCTTGGAATTGGGACAGCACTTGGCGCGTCGCTGTGACGCAATCGGCGTCGACGCATCCTTCGAATGCAGCCTTCGAAGGATGCGTCCTAGGAATTGGGACACAGCCTCTAAATCGACACCACTTCGACCTGGGCGGGACTTTACGTCCTACGTCACTCGCTATGGGTTTGCATGTGTGCGCGTAGCCGTTTGTCTCAGGGATCTGTGCACGAACTCCCTTGCACTACAGATTACGAGCATCAGTGTCATACGCGATGGAGGGTGGGTGACATTCCTACAATCTGTGATGATAGGCTATATTTCTACAAATGACTTACTATTACTAGCGATTAACATGACGAAACAACACGAACTAAGCTAACATTAGACTATAGCCATACCAGATAACGCCATACCAGCTAACCCTAACTATTTCTATTAAACTCTGAACCATTTTGCAACAGGCAACTGTGTGTTGGTGCGTCTTATTGCTTCCCACGTCTCTGCGTCTGCATCTTTCCCACTCCTGGCTAATAGTTTCAGCTTTTGTACTGTATATCAGAAATGATCACCCTGTACCACACTGCTGACTTGTTGATGTTTTGTGAGCACTCACGCATTTCTCTAGGTATCTTAAGTTTCCTACTGGAGTCATCAAAACTTTGGAATTTGTTATTGTAAGAAATATTGTGTTGCAAAAACACTTTGTGTCTTACCCTTAGCGTTACCCTAACCTTAACCCCAGTAACATTTCTTCATCATAAACTACAAGTTACGCAAAATGGCATAGAAAAATCAAGTCGAATATGAAAGAAAAAAGCTAGCTTCATTAAGGAATCGAACCCCTTATCCCCGCGTTAATGAGTTGTTCTCTGACCACTAACCCATCAGGTCTTAGTACATGCGATTCAAGAGTTAACCACTTGACAATCTTTAAACTTCGGTTGCCTAGAAATTGTAAAGACAGTGATGTGTGTACATTGTGCGAGTATCCGTCACTCGCGATGTGTGTGCAGTCCAAAATGAAAGAAAAAACCTTGCATCACTAGGGAATCGAACCCCCAATCATCAGTTGGTCGTTGGTAACTGTAAACAAAGAGATCGCATTTTGTTTAACTGCTAACTAACAAACGGGTTTATGCGTTCACTGAACAAAGATTATGGAAATAAAAGACCACTTTTCCATCAAAAAAATCATCAGAACCGTTATTACCAACCCATAGACACTAAAGCCAAAACCTTTCTCACATGCACACCCATTGCGAGTGACGGCTATGCGCACACATGCACACCCATAGCGAGTGACGTAGGACGTAAAGTCCCGCCCAGGTCGAAGTGGCGTCGATTTAGAGAGTCCCCTCGCTTGATGCGTGCTTCGAATTGGAACAGTGCTCGGGCAACGACTGATGACGTTTCACGAGTCCACGAGCACACGAGCACGCACAAGTACGCGAATTGAGAAACGGCCTTGGTCTCATTGATTTACGCTGAGGTAAGAGCTAGTGATGAGTCGGTCGCGAACGAGCCGGTTCAAAGAGCCGGCTCTTTTAAGTGAACGAAGGGAGTCGGCTCCCAGCCGCGAGCCACTTTTTTTATTTTTTGGAAAAATGAGCATTCGGCGAGTATAATTTCGGCTTGTTTAAAAAAAAAAAGGCGGGATTATTATAATTCTTTCTGCAAAGATCAATCAAGACCATACCTCATAAGGCATATTGTTAGTGGAGCTAGTACCACTATTACTTCAGATAGACTACTACTTCAGCGACTACTACTACTTCTACTTCAACTACTACTACTTCAAATCAAATCAAATCAAATCAAATTTATTGTCATTTTGCTGATTGAACAACAAAACGAGAAGGTGTTTCTCACGGATCAAGATCAATTCCTAGTACTACGGACTCGATGACTTGCAAGTCATCGATTTAAAACAAACAAACAAACAAACAAACAAACAAACAAACAAACGTCCCAATGATGAATAAATAAATAAATAATAAATAAATAATAAATAAAGTCCAGTGAGAAGATCTGGGACGCTGGTGCATTGAGCATCCTGACAGCTTGAGGTAGGAAGCTGTTCCGCAGCCTGGTGGTGGAGCATCTTAAGCTGCGATAGCATTTCTTGGAGGGTAGGAGCTGAAAGAAGCTGTTCTGTTTGTTTACGTCCACCCCGTCTCTGCGGCTTCCTCCTCAGTCCAGATGCCAGCGAATGCCAGTGATGTTACTCGCTCTCAATGTCCTAATGTTTAATATTGTTTCCCTGTCATAAACTATGTTCGTAGGACGTCTCACACTCAAACATTGAATCTCAATCTCACAGATCTCAAGAGGGGCCGCTGCGACTGTGCGCGCCGCCAGTTAGTCGCCCTGGCAACAAGTTTACTTCCTCGTCTCCTATCCTGTTCCTAATTCCTCCCCTCGATCTTCTTTTCCTCCGTATTGTCTTCTTTATCAGAGTTGTTGGTATGAAATCCAGTTGTTCGGGTGATAAATCAACCCTCTGGCAAGCGAGTTGAAGCTCCAGAAGGTCCGCTCTAGCGTAAGTGCGTCTCGGTGGATTTGGATACGTGGTGACCCCAGCAGAGAATAAACCTCAATAACTTGATGAAGAATGGCTTTTGAATTCCTCCAACGCAGATTTGACAGTATCCATAAGTCATAAGAATATTGTCACGATTTAAACTCGACAAAAATGGGAAAAAGTAAATTAAATATGTAATAAAGTAGCCTTTCAATGACGAGTCGCTCAAACATAGGAGCGCCCCGCATCTCGTTGCCATGGAAACCCCAGCTACTACCATTACTACTACTACTACAGCTAGTACCACTACTACTACTATCTTCCAGCTTTGACAGTATTACAGTTTAGCTTCCAGCTTTTGTAACAATGTATTTCAGCATTTTGCTAATGCAGTTCAGCGTCCGTCAGTTTTCAATTTCAGCTTCCAGCTTTTCAGACGGGCAGTGCAATACATTTGAACTTTTTAGATTCTTCAGTTCAATTCCTTTTACATTTTTGCATTTTTAGCAATGCTCTGCGCTTTTCCTTCAGCTGTCACTTTATTTGTTTCCAACCATTTACATTTTTTTAAATGGTGTGCATGTTTTACATTGTTTACTCCATTTATACTTTGGAACTCTGTTCAAATCCCTTCACCTGATTCAAGCCATTTAACGTTTCTTTATGTCTAAATCTATGTGGCTTTATTAAAACATATTTTCAACCTCAATTTGTACTACAGCACTCACCGCATTTTCTAGTTTTATTTATTCTTCTGTCCCATGGTTGGCCTCTGACTCTGAGATATATTTCCCTTTTGCTTTCTGTTCCAATTATTTTGTCTATTCGATAAGGGCTCTTTCATCTTTTCTTTGTCTATGAGTGAGATCGTGTCAGACAGATACCTTATCATAGGGCACTCCTGCTGTTCGTAGTTTTTGCTGATTTTTTAGGAGGAGCTGTTTTGTTTGTGATTCTTTCATCTTGACCAGTACTGGTCTTGGTTGGTTCCTTCTCCAGCTTTTCCTAGTCTTATGACTTCTCGATTGTGTGAGGGTGATATTCCACAGAGACTACATATTTCCTTTGTTTAATCTATTTCAGATTGATCTCGGGATGTTTTTTCTCCTTCAATGCTTTCTGGTAGATGTCCGGCTTTCTTTATTATCTGCTTTGAATTTCTTTGACGTTCTCCTCCATCATTGCTTCTGCCTGCTTAGAGGCCTCGTCAATTGTTTGTTTTGCAGTCTGTTTTGCAGTCTGGAGTCTCGTTCCGAGTATTTCATTTCGAATGATTCCTGTTTTTTATCCAAGTTATTTTGTCGCTCACTCAGTTGGACGACATGGGACATCACTTGCCTCGCTCACTTACAGTAATTACGGCTGAGGTGTTAGGCTCTGCAGGCTTGTTGACCGATGCGACCTGATTGTCACTGCGTTGCCCCACACGCGTCGGGGACCTCCAGCAGGAAAGTCTGAGGCCTATCACTCTATATGTATCACCATCCATTTATCACTCCATCGATCAATCAACATTATTTCACTCTATATCCCTCCATATTTCCCCATCCATATATCAATCCATCTATCTATCACTGTATATATATCGCTATATATATCATTATCCATATATCACTACATCTAGACCTCAATATCATATCACTACTTATATCACTCAACATTCTATCACTCTATTTATCAATCTATATACTGTACCATTATCTATCTAACACTCAATTAATTATCACTCATCATTCTCAATCACTATCACAATATATACCTATCAGGCACACTTAACATCTATCATTATCTGTTTATCATTATATGTGTGTGTTATATACAGTATGCATATGTTATATATACAGTATGTGTTTATTGTTTACAGTTCGTGTGTAATATACACAGCTTTTATATATTATATACAGTGTGTGTATTATATACAGTGTGTATATATTATACACAGTGTTTATTATATACAGTGTGTGTGTATTATATACAGTATGTGTGTATTATATAAACTTTATAAAGCATTTGTGTATTATATAGTGTGTGTATGCATAGTAAACTGTGTATGTGTGATACACAGTATGTTTGTGTATAATAAACAGTGTGTAATGTATAATATACAATGTGTGTGTGTATTTTATGAAGTATGTGTGTATCATATGCACTGTGTGTTACATGCAGTATGTGTGTATTATGTACAGTTTGTGTATTATATACAGAATGTGTGTTTTATATACGTGTGTAGGGTGTGAGAGGAGCTCAGGGGCCTGTAGGAGGGGCCGGGGGGCCCGGGCTGGTGGGCCTGCTAGGTCTACCTGGAATGCCTGGACACGCTGGAAGAGGTACACACGCACTCACACACACACATGCAGGCACGCATGCACGCAACCCCGCACACACACACACACACACCCACACAAAAAACAAGTACATCTCTGGATCTCTCAACTCAGTGCTTCATCTCATATCTGCTGCTGTTTCACTAATGACGTGATGTGAAAATGTGTGTGTGTGTGTGTGTGTCTTTGTGTGAGTAGTGCATGTCTTACCAGGGCCGAGGGGTGACGGGGGCAACATCGGGACCACACACAGCTGTAATTGTTCACAAGTTCGATTCCAGGATCTGTTCCCAACACTAGGAGCCATAGCTGTGGTGCCTACCGTACGTACCGGTCTGTCTGTCTGTCTGGACCTACTGGCATGTATGTCTGTGTGTCCGTCTGTCCCACATGCCTGTCTGTCTGCATGCCTTTCTGTGTGCTACCTGTCTGCGGTCCAGGTGTACGTGGTGGAGGGCGAGCAGCAGATGCACAGCGTTTCCTCTGAGAACGTGATGGTCGTGAGGAGAGACACCCACAGGCTGCTGCTCTTCTCCAGAGGCCACTGGGTCCCTGTTTCTCCCAGAGCCGGGCCCCTGACACAACACCCCTGACCTGCTCATGAGCAAGGCACTGCAGTTTCATGGAGGTATCTGTCTGTGCTAATGCTTTGTCCCAAAAATTGTCAAATTACCTACCTACCTAGGTACCTTCCTACCTACCTCACCACAGGTGAGGTAGGTAGGTAGGTAGGTCCAAGCCTGGCTCCAAGCCTGGACCTACTGGGTCTCCATAGCTACTGTGTCTAGGGTACAGCATCAATATTGGACCTACTGGGTCTAGGGTACAGCATCAACACTGGATAGTGGCAGTTTGAGACTAACTGAATGCTCACAGCCAATGAGACTCCATTGCTTCTCACTTGGTCTGTGTTCAGAAGTCTGGAGCAGCTGTGTGATGAACCAGGGATCCTGACTGCTCTATGCTAGGACATTATGTTTGTGTAATATATGTGTGTAGATTATGTTTGTCTACATAATGTTTTAGTTAGTTATGTGTGTGTACATTATGTTTGTGTGTGTAATGTGTGTGTGTACATTATGTGTGTGTGTGTAATATGCATGTGTACATCATGTTTGTATGTTTGTGTGTGTTATTTGTTTGTAATATGTATGTTGTGGCAACCCCACACCGTCGGTCTCACACCATGCCAGCACCCTGAACAGCGCCCTCTCCGCGGGGAGGTAGTCAAAGGGAGATACTTACCGTTCAGCGCAGCTGCGCTAGATCGCTCATCAAGCGGCCCCGGGCAATCATGGGCATTGGGACCACCTGCGGGAGGGAGCCGGAAGAGGAGTTCTATTTCATCCTTACTGACCGGTGCTTAAAGCACTGGATCTCCACCTCGCGCATGCGCATTTCGAGTACCTAATACCAACATAGTCACCTGTGACCCCCACGTGACACCGGGAAGGCTATATCTTCCGGTGTCATTAGAGGATCTGTTCCTTACATCTTCTCGCTGCGCAGGTACCGTATTGAACCTTTGTTTGAGAAAGGAAGGAAGCTGTTACAACTGGCTACGTGCAGCCTCGTGACCAAGGTCGGAGCTGCGGGTAACCCGTCCTCCAGAGGCTGTGGCTAGTTCATACAGATACTTAGTGAAAGTAACTATAAGAAGAGTGGCCGGCGTTTGTTTGGGAGGGCAGTGTGCTCGCTCCCGCTCCCAGCATTTTTCCCTTACAACTTACCGGTGAAGGCAGTGCTCTCGCTCCCGCTCCCAGTAACGTTTTTGTTTGGTTTCTCCCTTGTTTAGCAGCAGCGCTTACGCTCAAGCTAATTAATATCGGTCGATTAAATTTTCTGGTGAAGGCAGTGTTCTCGCTCCCGCTCCCGTTAACGCCGCATTTGGCCCTTGTTTGGTTGATAATTAGTAGCAGCGATCACGCTCAAGCTAATTAGTTTTGGTTTTTCATTTTTTCTGGCGAGGGAAGTGCTCTCGCTTCCGCTCCCAGTACGCTGCCGGTGGCTGCCTCTATAATGGCCCACCTATGTGTCGCCTGTGCGGCTCCTCTTGAGCCTGAGGACGGCCACGACAGTTGCCCTCCTTGCCTCGGTCTCGAGCATCTGAGGGAGAGCCTCATGGACAGCGCCTGCATGAACTGCAGCCTCCTGCCTTGGGTGCTCAGAGTGGCTAGGCTAGCAGAGCTGGAGAATCGGGCAGCAGCCAACGACCCCTCTGCTTTAATGAGCCTCCCTCCCAATCAGCCTGGTCGTTCGGGGCGGCAGCGGCATGATGGGGCTGCGGCTATGGGTGCCCCCCCCAAAAAGAAGGCAAGGGGCGGGCTTGCTGCTAGGGTGGACGGATTGGCGTCCGACATGGAGCAAATCCGGTCCCTCCTCCTGGCCCTTCAGCCTGGGACTGGTCAGGGGCTGGCGGGGCTAGCTACAGCCCGGCCCTCCCTCCTCCCAATTTGAAAGCGATGCCCTCTCTCTGGCGGCTTCGGCTAACCTCTTTAATGAGGCTATGACCGAGGGCGATGCCTCCCACACGTTGGATGAGGCCTCCTGCTCCTCGGCACAAGGCTCCCTGCAGGGGGCAGCAGACACCTCCATGGCGGCCGTCCTGCGGACCGCTCTGGCTCGCCTGCAGCTTGACGCGGCGCAGACGGAGTCAGCCTAGGCCAGCGCCTTCTTCAGGCGCAACCCTGTCCCGGCCACATTCTCCGTCCCTCCTTCAGAGGAGTATCTGAAGGGGCTCCATGCTTGCTGGAGGGACACTAGGGCCCTATCCCACTCGACGTCGGACGCCCGGACCTTGGCTGCCATGCAGAATGCGGCACAGGTTGGGCTGGGCCGCATGCCAGCAGTCGAGCCTGCCATCGCCTCCCTAATTCTGGCTCCTGATGAGGCTCTGAGGCCAAATGCCAGGTGCCCTCGGCCACAGTGCAGGGTCACAGACGACCTCCTGTCAAAGGCCTACGACGCAGCGGCGCGCATGGGTCGTATTGGGAACTATTGGGAACACCTGCTGCTGGGTCTTTCGACCTCTCTGCAGCAGGCCCAGGTCGAGCCGTCGCTGCAGAGTCTGAGTGACGCCTCATTGCAGGCTTTTGCCCTCATGTTGAGGGAGTTAGGGCGCACTATGTCCACCCTCGTGCAGACTCGCCGCCAGGTGTGTCGCCCTTGACGGAGACATGTAGGAGGGTCCTTCGTGCGGTGTCGGTGGAACCAGGGGAGCTCTTTGGGTCAGCTGCCCTGGAAGCACTGGAGGGGGCTGCCCGAGGTAGGCAGACCAGGCAGCAACTGTCAGGCCTAAATAGGAGTGTGTCCGCTCCTAGCAGGCCTGGGGGCCCCTCGGCAGTCCCCCAGCGGCGCTTTCAGCCACCTGATAACTCCGGTGGCCTACGTAGGTCTCAGCGGGCTGCGCAACAGCCAACAGATGGCTTTCGGGCCCCCGAACGCCTACCTTCCTGGCAGCTCCGTGCCCCACAACCCAACCGACGCCCCCCCAGAGCCTCAGGAGGCCGGGGGGGCAGGCGCTAGGCCCTCGGGGCCGGTCGTCGGGAGTTTTTCCCATCAGCAGCTCAGTTACTGGGCTGCCTGTACTTCAGACCCTTGGGTGGTTTCCACCTTGACCCAAGGGCATGGACGCTGGAAGTGGGGGGGCTGGGGGGGCTGCAGCCCCCCCTGGTGGCGAGAGGCTGAATGTGAAATGCAAAAACCCCCGTGGAAATAAAATAAATACATAAATATATCAGACTATTATTATACTATTGTCATTTTATTGAAATAACTCAAACAACATATTTGACTATAAATGTCACAAGCAGTAGAAAAACCCCCACTGAAGTCCGTAGGTTCACGATACAAACCCCCCCCCCCCCCCCCCCCCACCCCCCCCCCCCCCCCCCGGAACGTTTCTCAGCCCCCCCAACTGTGAATTACTTCCAGCGTCCCTGCCCAAGGGTACGAGTTACAGTTCCGACGCCGGCCCCTAGCCTTCAGCCGGGTCAAAATGACTGTCGTCAACGACCCGGCAGAGGCCTTAGCTCTGGACCAGGAGTTGTCCACCCTCCTGGCCAAAGGGGCAATCGAGCCAGTGGATCCTCTGCTGCACCCCAGAGGATTCTACTCGAGATATTTTCTCGTAAAAAAGAAAGATGGCAGATTTCGCCCAATTCTCGACCTGAGGGGACTCAACAGGTTCCTGAAGGTCCTGCCATTCCACATGCTCACCGCATCCGACACGCTACGGGTGGTCGCAAGGGGAGAATGGTTCACCACGGTGGACCTAAGGGACGCATACTTCCACGTCCCAATTGCACCGCGCCATCAGCACTTCCTCCGGTTCGCCTTTCGCGGCCGGCACTTTCAATTCACTTCCCTTTGGTCTCTCCCTCTCTCCGAGGGTATTCACCAGGGTGGTGGCGGCAGCTCTCGCACCCCTGCAGAAGCAGGGCACGAGGGTCCTGCATTATTTGGACCACTGGCTGATCTGTGCACCTTCCCAGTCTCAGGCGGCCCGGGACACGGCTCGGCTGCTCTTGCACGTGGCCCTGCTTGGCCTAACGGTGAACTTTATGAAGAGTCGCCTGGACCCATCCCAACGGGTCGCATACCTGGGGATGGTCCTAGACTCGGACGCTATGAGGGCCTATCTGTCACCTCAGCGTGTGACCGACATCCTCCTCTGCCTCCCCCGCTTCGGGTATGGCAGGATGGTACCATTCATTCTTTGCCTGCAGCTCTTGGGCAAGCTGACAGCTGCCTCAGCTGTGGTGCCCCTCGGCTTGCTGTCTCTGCGCCCTATGCAGATGTGGCTGAACAGCCTCCACTTGGACCCCAAGTGGCACAGGCACCGAAAGGTCTGAGTGTCTCGGCAGTGCCTCTTCTCTCTGTCCCCATGGAGAAAGAGGTTGTATATGTCTGTGGGTATATACAACCTACAATGGGTACCATTGGTGCCCAATGGTACCCATGGGCACCATTCCATCCCGTCGGGAGCTGGTCACGACAGACGCCTGCCTATCGGGATGGGGCGCGGTTTGGCAGGTCAGGACTGCCCAAGGGCAGTGGCCGGTCCAGAACCACGCTCACATCAATGAGCTAGAGCTCAGGGCGGTACAGCTAGCACTCAATCATTTTCTGCCTCATTTGAGAGGCAAGCATGTGCTGGTTCGATCCGACAACATGTCAGCTGTTGCCCAGATCAACCACCAAGGGGGGACCCGGTCTTCACGGCTACTCCGGGTATCTCGGAACTTGTTGGCCTGGGCATATCCCCGCCTGGCCAGCGTGCGGGCAGTCTTCATACCGGGGCAACGGAACCAGGTCGCAGATTTTCTATCGCGGCAGAAGCCCCCACCGGGGGAGTGGCGGCTTCATCCGGAGGTGGTGGAGACGATGTGGGGTCTCTTTGGCAGGACGGAGGTGGACCTCTTTGCATCAGAGGAATCCGCACATTGCCCCCTCTGGTTCTCCTGGACGGAGGTGACCGGCCCCCTCGGACAGGATGCCTTAGCTCACGACTGGCCACAGAGTCCTCTGGATGCCTTCCCACCGCTGCCCCTGATTCTCCCCACACTCCAGAGGGTGTTTCTGCGGGGCCACAGGTTACTTCTGGTGGCCCCCTACTGGCCAGGGAGACTCTGGTTTCCACTGCTGCGCAGGCTCTGCTGCAGCTCTCCATGGCGCCTCCCCTGCAGGAAGGACCTCCTTTCGCAGCTGGGGGGCCAGATTTGGCACCCAGATCCCCGTCGCCTCCAGCTCTGGGCCTGGCCGCTGCAGGGCCCGATTCACTGCTGAATGTTTGCACTGAGACCGTCAGGAATTCTATTCTGAATGCCAGGGCACCATCTACCAGAGCACAGTATGCCAACAGATGGAAGTTATTCTCTGACTGGTGTAGGGGTAAGGCAGTAGACCCAGCACGTTGCTCCGTGGCCACCGTTCTGGAGTTTTTGCAGTCCCTCCTGGATGATGGTCGCTCTCATTCCACCTTGAGGGTCTATGTGGCTGATATCTCTTCCCGACATGAGATGGTCGACGGAGCCACAATGGGTTGCCACAGGTTGGTGTCCCTCTTCCTTAGGGGGGCCCTGAGGCTGCGTCCCCCTAGGACTCTGAGGACTCCAGCTTGATAATAATAATAATAATAATACATTTTATTTAGAGGCGCCTTTCAAGACACCCAAGGTCACCTTACAGAGCATATCAAAACAGAATAACACTCAAAAGAAAGGGGGGGACCTCACTAACCACCACCGATATGTAGCACCCACTTGGGTGATGCACGGCAACCAATCGGCGCCAGAACGCTCACTACACACCAGCTTGAGGTGGAGAGTTAGGGATGAGGTGGAGAGTGAGGAAATTCCCAGTAACAATCCGTCCCAGAAACATAGAAGACAGTGTGGGGAGACAGGACGGAGAGACTGTCAGGCGCTTGTTCACGAAGAACCCGCGGCCCGCATTAAATAAGAAAGTTTCAAAGCTAAGACAAGAGGAAACGAGGGGGAAAAAAAATTGTCAATACCCCAAACTATGCTCCTATAAGGGGGGCACAGTGTAGGGATTAGCAAAAAAAAACACCTCAACACATAAGCATCACATCAAAAACATCACAAACATATGGGAGGGGGAAGGGAGTTGGGGAGGGGAGGTGTCACAACTCAGACACCGGGAGGCGGACGCGGCCAACGGGCGCATCACATCACTCACGGCATACTGTGCTGCAACGGGGGAAGGGGAGGGGGGAGGGAGTCCAGTAGGCGGTGAGTCCAGGGGGTGTGTGTGTAATCAGTCTTGTGTGCGTGTGTGTGTGAGCTCAGGGACTCCATCTCCCATGGACTCAACAGTGTCTCTCCCGTCTGGTAGCTGGTGACGAGGACACGACCGTCGCCGTGGAGACGACCTCGAAGAGTTCCGACCAGAGATAAAGTTCGCAGGAGGTGGGGGGTGGACTTTGTGGGGGGAAGGGTGGCAGGGCATCCATCTGCATAACAACCAGGGAGAGGAGAGATATCAGCCTTCCAAGGCCAAAGTGGGGGGGCCGAATGAAGATAACGATTGCTTTGGGTCAGGCCGACTCTGCAATTTTTGCCAACCTTAGAGTCTCTCTGGTACTCTCTGTAGTCTTCCATTTCCAGAATCCAAAAACCAAAAAGCCAAAATAGCCGAAAAATTCGTGGTCCGTTTAAACCCGGTCCAACTTCACCACAATGGTATCCAATTTGCGATTTAGTTCGCCCAACGCATGAGTCTGTGTGTCGGCCATCCGGCACAATCCAGCAATGTTGGATTGCAATCCAATAATGACGGGCAGCTTTTCAAAAGCCGGATATGCTGCCATCACCTTACTAACTTTGAGATAGAACAGGAACCCGCAACCTCCGAACAGCAGGAATCCTGCTATCATCATCCCAATTATGTAGACGTCTTCAACATCCTCGACGGAAAGTATGGCGAGACACAAGGGCCTCCACTCCTTCCAGGAGTCCATCATGTATCCCGCTGCGAACGTTCCGTCAGGGCAGGCGGGCTCTCCTTGGCCCTGTTTTCTCGTCGAGAAAATTTGATCAATAGCGTTGAGAGACCAGCCGATCAAATCCATAATTTAGGTTTCGGGTAGAATGCAGAGAAGAGGCAGCACAGAACAGAGACAGAGACAGAGACAGAGGCAGGGACAGAGAGCAGGGGAGAGATAAGGGCCGGGAGCGGCAGAGGGAGCAGAGAGAGATGCGACCGCCTTCGTTGGATGCAGAGTAAAAAAAAAAAGAGAAAAAAAAAAATTGAGACCTGCCCCTGGTGCTGGAGGCCATGTCATCACCTCCTTTTAGCCTCTGACCCAGATAGGGTTGAAGTGGCTGTCCATGAAGGTGGCTTTTCTGCTCGCCATTACCACTGCGAAGCGGGTCGGGGAGTTGCACGCCCTATCCGTGGCAGATACATGCCTGCGGTGGAACCCTGATGGCTCAGGTGTGGTTTTATGGCCCAATGTGGCGTTCCTGCCCAAGGTGCTTTCACGCACCTATTTTAACCAGCCTATCCAGTTGGCATGTTTTAACTCCCCATCTGAGGGGAATGAGTCCGAGATGCTGTGCCCGGTACGGGCGCTTAGGGCTTACATTGCTGCTACGGCCGGTATACGGCAGTCCGAGCAACTGTTTGTGTGTCACGGTGGCCCTAACAGAGGTTCTGCCTTGTCTAAACAGAGACTGTCCCACTGGGTCGTCGACACCATTAAACACGCCTATGTGGCCAGTGGCCGCCCCCCGCCATCCGGGTTGAGGTGCCACTCCACCAGAAGCGTGTCGACATCGTGGGCCGCACTAAGAGGTGTACCCCTGGAGTCGATCTGTGCCGCGGCATCATGGACGTCACCGGGCACCAGTCGCCAGTCCCCACCCGATGAGTGTGGTCCTACTGCCAAGCTCTGCTACCTCCAATGAGTGAGGTGGGTGTTGGATTCTTTGTGACCTTTTTGGTATGGGTCATCCAGTGCTTTAAACACCGCCTCTGGCGGTCAGTAAGGATGAAATAGAACGATAGTTACGAATGTAACTACGGTTCTATGAATCCTGGATGACCGCCAGAGCGTTCAGTCACTCAGAATCCTTATGTTCTCGCGAGAAGATTCTAGGAACAGATCCTCTAATGACACCGGAAGATATAGCCTTCCCGGTGTCACGTGGGGGTCACAGGTGACTATGTTGGTATTAGGTACTCGAAATGCACATGCGCGAGGTGGAGATCCAGTGCTTTAAGCACCGCCTCTGGCGTTCATCCAGGATTCATAGAACCGTAGTTACATTCGTAACTATCGCTTTAAGGGCTGGGAACAAGGCAGACGGGGAGGAACACGAGTCGGAGAAAGATGCTGAACGAACGCCTCATGCTGGGTTAACGTTGGAGCGTATTCCAACAGGACAGAACCAGAGGCGTCGGGAGCGATTTCCACACCGACCACGACAACGGGCCTGACCCGGACACCCCTCACGCTTATGCCCCATTGTGGAAGAAACCCGAGTTACATTATATTTTCCGTTTTCTGCGTGAGCTGCACGATATAAACCTTTGCACCGCAACCGTGTTTGAGTGTGTCCATTAAGTCCCAGCCGACATCGAGGGGCGTTGCCTCAATGTGTACATCATGTTTGTGTACATTATTTTTGTGTGTGTAATATGTTTGTGTAGAATATGTGTGTGTAAACAACCCGGTATCACGCGATTTCGTGCTCATGCGCACAAACGTTAATCTATTGAAGCGTGTTCCAGAGCACGGTAGTCCGACTTTTTTCGTGCTACACAGAACGAAATGTAAACCAATGTATTCTGAATGGGAGTGTTCTCAGACAATTAACGTGCTCCACAAAACGGTACGAGAGAGAGAAAGAGAGAGAGAGCGAGGGACAGAGAGAGAGCGAGAGAGAGGCTTCAGAAAGGGTGTTCTCAGATAGTACAGTGCACCCTAGTTATGTTTATGCCAAAACCACAAATACTATATATATATATATATATATATTGTCTAATTATATATATTGCCTATATATATATATATATATAGGCTATATATATAATTAGGCTATAATTATATTATTTAGCGTGTAATGAGACTATATAGTCTATAGCCAAATTGTCGAAGATGCCCGAGAATCTCCGGAGATATCAGCATGGGAAATCGGCGCATCAGACCCATGAACCTATAAAGAAAGACGTCATCTCAAGCGGGAGAGAACGTTTGCGGGGCTGGTTTGTGTCACGTAAGTACAGGGCTCTCATGTCTCATGCATTCGGCGTGAGACACACGCAATTCAACCCATGCACACGCTCGAACCTGGTCTCACGAAAATACGTGACACTGTCACGTTATTTAATCTATTGAAACGTGATCAGGGACACGTAGGCCTATTTTCTAAATGTTGTATTTCAATTGGAAGTAGGCTATTTGTCGTGTCACTATAAGCACGACTTCCAAACTAAGGTTCTGTCCCGGAGCGTTCTCCCTAATGTCCCTTATGGAGCTCCGTACAGATCATTCATTGTTGAAAATTGTCTGTGATTACTAACAAATGACAGCTTTTGGCCACCCGTTTCCACTTTAAATTGTCTTTGATAACTAACAACATGACAGCTTTTGGCCACCCGTTTCTACTTTCACCTTTGATACTGAGAAATTGTGACAATACACGGATATATTAAATGCAGGTGCGCTGCTCTGTAGGCAAACCGCGAAGGAAAAAAGGGTAGCTGCTTCATCTGTTCTTTTTAGAATAGGGCTTGGGTGTCATGACGTAATTACTTTGCGTGGCCGCCATGTTGATGGTCTCCTTTACCGTCGTCGGTGCTCCACTCATTGTTTGGAACTTCATATGGATCCAAATTATTAATAATGCTGATTTTGTCACCATACCGGTCCCTGGCATCTCTATTTAATGTGTCCCGGTAAATTCCAGATCCTTTTCGGGATTTTAACATATTTTTTCTAGCTATTCTTTCTCAACTCTACTGCTGCTTCTCTTCGTTCAACAACGTTATGTCAGAGTTATGTTAACGTTCGCGTAGCCATTAACATGGCCGCCACGTCCCACAATGCAACGCGGATCCCGCGCCCTATTGTATGTCTTGATGTTTATTTTATCTAGCCATCTATTCTCTTGTTTTTGGCTATGTGAATGAACGTCCGCGTCGATGCCTCGCAAGTCCAGTGTCGCGAGCGGTTGTGCCATGACATTTAGAAATCATACTGTATTTAATGGGTTGTAGTGAGTGTAACATAATTCACCTACAGTATTTTGTTATGTGTTGTTCTTTCAATTGTGTTAGGCATGTCGTTTACTGTCTTGGTGGTTCAGGGATCGCTGTCCCTTTAAGGATTACGAGCGTCTCATGACGTCAGAGCCCATGCGGGATTTGTTTACTTGCAGCACGTTTTGATTTCCTGTTTCTCTCTTACTAAATAAACGACTCACACAACTGTGTGCTCAACGTGCGAAATTGTATCGCTCACTTATTGCAATTTCCACAGGGTTATCATTAATATTGATGTGTAGGGGTTGATTATAACTCGTGAATAATATTGTTTAGACCACGGTCTGGGGGAATACTCGTATTGTGATTGGCTGCAGTGCGTGCATTAACTCCTGATATAGCCCTACAGACACCTGCTAAGTAGTTCCAGTCAGTGTTTAGATTCTCTGCCCGAGCCCGACGCGGGCCGGGTCGGGCCGATATTTCCCACCACTATACTCGGGCCGGGCCTTTGATCGAGTGTTTGTATTTTTATTTTACCATTGGTTTATTGGCCTAATCTGAGGAGAAATCTATGCCATAAACAGAAATATTATAGGCCTTTATTACACGGGTCTTGGCCGTCAGTGTTGGGAGTAACGGTGTTTAAGTATAACGGCGTTACTAACGGAGTTCTTTTTCAGTAACGGAGTAATCTAATTAATTACTTTTGTCATCGTTGCAACGCCGTTATCGTTACTGATAATGTAAAGTGGCGCGTTACTACAATTTGGTTGAATGAAGCGTGCGGTGTCATATTACACACAAGCTGCGTGGAGAGAGCAGGGGCGTGGGGATGATGACACCGTTGCAAACGCGATGATGATTGGCTGGGTGGGCGGATGCCCTGCTCACGCTGTCTCACTGCGGGACTCTCTAAATCGACGCCACTTCGACCTGGGCGGGACTTTACGTCCTACGTCACTCGCGATGGGTGTGCATGTGAGAAAGGTTTTGGCTTTAGTGTCTATGGGTTGGTAATAACGGTTCTGATGATTTTTCTGATGGAAAAGTGGTCTTTTATTTCCATAATCTTTGTTCAGTGAACGCATAAACCCGTTTGTTAGTTAGCAGTTAAACAAAATGCGATCTCTTTGTTTACAGTTACCAACGACCAACTGATGATTGGGGGTTCGATTCCCTAGTGATGCAAGGTTTTTTCTTTCATTTTGGACTGCACACACATCGCGAGTGACGGATACTCGCACAATGTACACACATCATTGTCTTTACAATTTCTAGGCAACCGAAGTTTAAAGATTGTCAAGTGGTTAGCTCTTGAATCGCATGTACTAAGACCTGATGGGTTAGTGGTCAGAGAACAACTCATTAACGCGGGGATAAGTGGTTCGATTCCTTAATGAAGCTAGCTTTTTTCTTTCATATTGGACTGGATGTTTGCATGCCATTTTACGTAACTTGGAGTTTATGATGAAGAAATGTTACTGGGGTTAAGGTTAGGGTAACGCTAAGGGTAAGACACAAAGTGTCTTTGCAACACAATATTTCTTACAATAACAAAGTCCAAAGTTTTGATGACTCCAGTAGAAACTTAAGATACCTAGAGAAATGCGTGAGTGCTCACAAAACATCAACAAGTCAGCAGTGTGGTACAGGGTGATCATTTCTGATATACAGTACAAAAGCTGAAACTATTAGCCAGGAGTGGGAAAGATGCAGACGCAGACGCAGACGTGGAAAGCAATAAGCAATAAGACGCACCAACACACAGTTGCCTGTTGCAAAATGGTTCAGAGTTTAATAGAAATAGTTTGGGTTAGCTGGTATGGCGTTATCTGGTATGGCTATTGTCTAATGTTAGCTTAGTTCGTGTTGTTTGGTCATGTTAATAGCTAGTAATAGTAAGTCATTTGTAGAAATATAGCCCTAGTATACGACAAAAACAACACAATTGACGGCAGCTCATTTGCCGCGTGGTTTTTGGAGCCATGTAAGGATTAGAGGGGGCGGTCGATAGCAACCACCATAGCAACCATGACGGTCAAGTGACTGGATGCAGCCCCGTTGAAAAAAATAGAATACCACCCTACACCCTCAGGAGATTAATGATATTTAATTTATTATGAACAGGAAGTCTTTATTTGCATGGGTTTACATTTCATTCTGTGTAGCATGGAAAAAACGGAGAAACTCTCCCATTCAGAATGCATTGGTTTACATTACGTTCTTTGGAGCACGGATATTTTTATTTATTTTCAGTTTTTGAGGAGGTGCTTCAAAGATGCAAATGTTTCTGCAATAATCCAAAATCCAATGGCAAAACCCGTTGGCTTTTTGTCGAGGGAATCCAGGGCGACGCTCACTTCCGGGTTGGCCAACATACGTCATCCCTCCACCACTCTACTGTAAAAACACATGTTCAAGTTTAATGAGAATAATAATAATAATAATTCTGCCATAGTATTTATTTAAGGGGGGGTGGGGGGGGATACAAGTCTTTTGGCCATTCGTAGTGTTGATCAGCAGAGAAATAATTTGTCCGAAAAGACGGTGACGTCGCTTAGCAACGGAAGACGCTGGGGTAGACAAGTCACCGGACTACTACCCATGCAAGTGAACGGAGCGTTCCACGGCATTGAGAAGACCCGTGTAATAAAGGCCTATAATATTTCTGTTCATGGCATAGATTTCTCCTCAGATTAGGCCAATAAACCAATGGTAAAATAAAAATACAAACGCTCGATCAAAGGCCCGGTGTTGTGCCGAATTCGACCCCCCCAACATATTACGACCCCCCCCTTCGCGTGAACGCGCATTTGCTTATTGTCAACGCCCCATACTTTCATTTAGTTTCATTTAGACGCTCTTCCTTCCGACAATATTAGTCTAAATTAGTGTTTATATTCTATCACAACATCACAAGTTGAGCAACTTATCACAGAAAGCGATGGCATATTTTAGATTGTAAGTTTGAAGACGAACACATCGCATGTAGCCTCCGACGACCCATGTACGCTACAACATTCACGATAATGAACTACGAGAGCACTTAAATACGTAATAGTTAAAAGTAATACATTTATCCATTATATTATTTACTCATTAATTTTGACAACCTCTTGGTAGCCTACCCTGGAAAGCACATTTAACTGTCACTGATCCAAAACTAAGGAAATCCTTTACTAGGTACAGACTCAGTGAGCACAGCCTCTCCTTCGAGAGAGTGAAGGATATTGGATATATTGGATATATATTGAATATATTCAATATATATTTTCGATATATTCAATATATACTGTATATACTGTATATATTCAATATCCAGCCAATTTAGCCTGCCATATTCATCACCCCACTCCTATTTCTTGTTTGCAAAGTCTGAGAAACGTATTGAGTGTTGAGTGTTACTGAAAAGACAACATTTTCTTCATTATGAAGTCTTCGGCTTGGAACTTCAGGTGACCTTTCTCCAATTATCACGAGAGTTTAGGTGAGTGACAGCTCACAGGCCTGTGGTGGCCTGTGAAGGATATTGGATGTATTCAATATGTATTCAATGTATCCAATATATATTTTGGATACATTGAATAGATATTGAATATATATATATATACTGGATATATTCAATATCCAGCCAATTTAACTTGGCTGGACCAAGTTCAAGTGTCCAGCCAACACTTGAACTTTTTTGGGGTTACATCGTTGGATGTGTTGCCACTGGATGTGACTGTAGAAATGTCAGACGTGTAGTCACAACAGGGGACATTTGGCGGGGGGGGGGGTGTATTCTGGCAGGCAATTTAGGCACAATCCCGTTTCTTTGCTCACTGCCTCAACCCTACATCTCAACCCTAACCCTTACCCTCATAGCTCATGCTCATTGCTACCCCTAACCGATCCCCTACCAAATGGGACAACCCTACCCTGTGACGTCATCATGGCCTCCCCGTGCCCCCTAGCAGATAACCAGACCCCTGGTAATGTTACAAGAGACAGACTGGCTGCCATTGTCTCGGGCAACGAGCAAGACCCATTGCAAAGATGTTTAACCTGAAATGGTATTTATATTTTGTAATTGGCATGTTTAAATAAAGGATTTTTTTAATACTATTTGTCCCTCGTAATATACCTTTATTTTGAATGTCACTTAGCTACATGTTAAAGGTGGTATTAGGGTGCACTCACACTAGGCCATCTGGCCGTGGTCGTTGGCCGTCGCAGCTGTGGCCTGGCCACGAAAGGCTCTTGTACATACGTCATCACGTCGTAACACGTCATCACCAAGCGTCCGCTGCATGGACCATAATAAAGTCTGCCGCCAGTCAGAGTTTTAACAACAATGGACATCAACACAGAGAACACACCAACAGTTTGAACCGCTTGACGCGATGTTTACCGTTTAATGGGAAAGAAGGCTCGTCGCCTTTATTATGTCCGTGGTCGCGCATTGACTATACGTCATCCTACGTCATATATAATAATACTTATAGAATATTACTAATATAATATAATATATTGGTATATATAATATTACTTATAGAATATTACTAATATAATATATTAGTATAAAGCTTATTTTTAACCTGGAGTCACTAGAACATGGAAGATCTGGATATCATACGACATGATATCCAGCCCGGTCGTATGCAGCCCGGTCTGCAGCCCGGCCGAGAACCGGGGTCGGGCAGCCCGCGAAAGTCGGGCGGCCCGCGAAAGTCGGCCGCGGACTTTCGCGATCTTCCGCGAAAGTCGGCCGCGGACTTTCGCGATCTTCCGAGAGTCCGCGGCCGGGCTTCGAAGCCCGCGACCGGGCTGCAGAGTATAATTAATAAAATAATTACTAGTTAATTACAGAGAAAACACTTACATTTGTGTTTTTCCAATCCTGTCGCATCTTTTCGCCCTCCATCTTGTCTAGGATATTTCTTGATTTTCCGTTTTCTCGCAAGGTATTGTGGGAGCAAGTCAGAACTGAAGCGCTTTGAGTGTGCCCATCGAAAATCTCAATTTTGAGGGGATGTTAGCCCTCCCCCTACCCCTTAAGCTACCTTTAAACTGGTATTGGGACATGGCTCCACGGCGCGTGAACGCGCAACAGCGAGGGTTAGGGCTGAGATTTTGAAGCGAGCCAAGTAATGGGATTCAAGGTTTTTGATCACCCAGTGGAGGGAGGGGACGTTGCCAAGTGGCTTATTTCCCTGCGTCAGGGCTCCCGTAGCGTAGCCGAGTTCTCAGTCGAGTTCAGGACCTATGCAGCCAGGTCGGGCTGGAACGACAAGTCTCTACGTGGGCTTTTTATTTCCGGTCTCTGTGAGTCAATTAAAGATGAGCTGGCTACTAGGGAGGAGGCCGACACTCTCGACGAATTGATCTCCCTTTCCATTCGGCTGGATAATCGCCTACGTGAGCGGTGTAGGGAGAGGACAGGCAGTTCCGTGCCCCCGGCACTCGCTGCTTCACGTTTTTTCCCCACTTCCCGAGAGCTGCTCTCTCTGCCCCCGTGACACGTGCTGTCACTGAAGAGGAGCCCATGCAGCTGGGGCGCACTCGCCTCACCCAAGCAGAGCGGCTTCATCAGATTAGGACCGGAGTGTGTCTATACTGTGCCCTGCCCGGGCATCTCATCTCCACCTGTCCGTCACTGCCAAAAGACCGGGCTCAGCAGTGAGACTCGGGGCCCTGCTGAGCCACGCCCCCTCCGTCCCCGTTCCTCTCTCTTCACGCTCGCTGCTGGATGCCACTCTTCTGTTCCTCGGTCGTCCCCTTCCAGTATCGGTCCTTGTGGATTCAGGAGCGGATGAGAACTTCATCGACGCCGGTTTCGCATCTCAGGTTGGCATCATTTTAGAACAGTTACCCTCTCCCCTGAATGCCAACGCCTTAGATGGCCGCCACCTGGCCCTTATTACTCATCGTACTAAGCCCCTTGAATTAATTGTTTCTGGTAATCACAATGAAACACTTCAGTTTCATGTCATCCGGTCTCCCCTTACTCCCCTGGTCCTGGGTCACCCCTGGCTCAAGCGGCACAACCCCCATTTCGACTGGTCTTCTGGCAAGGTGGTGAATTGGAGCACTTTCTGTCATTCCACCTGCCTTCAGTCTGCCCTGTCTCCAGCAGAGGGAGGTGTTTCCTCGCCCCATGTACCCCCCGACCTCTCCTTGGTTCCGCCAACCTATCATGACCTAGGAGAGGTGTTTAGCAAGTGTCGTGCGCTCACCCTGCCTCCTCATCGCCCCTATGACTGCCCCATTGATCTCCTCCCCGGCGCCCCTTTGCCCAGTAGTCGCCTGTATAACTTGTCCCGTCCTGAGAGGGAGGCCATGGAGAAGTACATCAAGGAGTCTCTTTCGGCCGGCATCATAAGACCCTCCTCTTCTCCTGTTGGTGCAGGTTTTTTTTTTGTCTCCAAGAAGGACAAGTCTCTTCGTCCATGCATCGACTTCAGGGGACTCAACAACATCACAATCAAGAACAAGTATGCCCTACCCCTCATCAGTTCCGCATTCGAGCCACTGCAGGGCGCTACAGTCTTCTCGAAATTGGACCTGCGCAATGCCTACCACCTGGTGCGTATCCGTGAAGGGGATGAGTGGAAGACTGCTTTTAACACCCCCCTCGGCCACTTTGAATACCTTGTCATGCCCTTCGGTCTCACTAATGCCCCTGCCGTGTTCCAGAACCTTGTAAACGACGTCCTCCGGGACTTTCTCAACCGCTCAGTTTTTGTCTATATAGACGACATACTTATTTTTTCTCGCAACCAGGAAGAGCACTGCCAGCATGTCCGACAAGTTCTTCAGCGGCTGTTGGAGAACAAACTATTTGTGAAGGCAGAGAAGTGCGAGTTCAGTGTCACCTCTGTATCCTTCCTTGGGTTCATCATAGAGAGCGGACAAGTGAGGACCTGTCCTGAGAAGGTCAGTGCTGTGACAGACTGGCCCATTCCCAATTCTCGCAAGAAACTGCAGCAGTTTCTTGGGTTTGTAAATTTTTACCGGAGGTTCATCCGTAATTACAGCAGGGTTGCAGCCCCTCTCACTCGTCTCACCTCTCCTGCCCTCCCATTTGCCTGGACACCTGGGGCGGAGACTGCCTTCTCTGACCTCAAAATACTTTTCTCGTCGGCCCCCATTCTCATCCAACCTGACCCCTCCAGGCAATTCATCGTGGAGGTCGATGCGTCTGACACGGGGGTGGGGGCGGTCCTGTCCCAGCGCTCTGCCTCTGACGAGAAGATTCACCCCTGCGCGTTCTTCTCTCGCCGGCTTGTACCTGCGGAGCGCAACTATGATGTGGGTAACAGAGAGCTGCTGGCTGTGAAACTGGCGTTGGAGGAGTGGCGACATTGGCTTGAGGGGGCAGAACAACCGTTCGTGGTTTGGACCGACCACAAGAACTTACATCCAGACAGAGAAGCGCCTGAATTCCCGCCAAGCCCGTTGGTCCCTGTTTTTTGGGCGCTTTAATATCACCCTCACCTACCGTCCTGGTTCCCGTAACGTCAAACCTGACGCCCTCTCTCGTCAGTTCAACACTGAGAACGCACCGGCCCTCCCTGACACTATTCTCTCTCCTTCCTGCGTCAAGATCGCTGCCGTCACCTGGGAGATCGAGTCCCTCATCCGGGAGGCCCAAGTCACTGAACCAGATCCGGGTAACGGTCCTCCTAACCGTCTCTTCGTCCCCAGTGCGGTTCGCTCCCAAGTCCTGGTGTGGGGCCACACATCGCGCTTTGCCTGTCATCCTGGTGTGGTCCGCACCCTGTCCCTCCTGAAGAGGAGCTTTTGGTGGCCAGCGATGGACGCTGACACCCGGGCGTTCGTGCTTGCCTGCACGGTTTGTGCTCAGGCCAAGTCTTCCCATCAAGCTCCTGCTGGTTTGTTACGTCCCCTTCCTGTTCCTGGTCGGCCCTGGTCCCACATCGGCCTTGACTTTGTGACTGGGCTTCCTCCTTCTAAGGGCCACACTGTTATTTTAACTGTTGTTGACAGATTTTCGAAGGCAGTTCACTTCATTGCCCTTCCCAAGCTCCCAACTGCCACCGAGACTGCCCAGCTGCTTGTGCAGCATGTCGTCCGCCTCCACGGGATTCCCACTGACCTCGTCTCAGACCGTGGTCCCCAATTCATCTCCCAAGTTTGGAAGGCCTTCTGCCGTGCGCTTGGAGCCTCTGTCAGCCTGTCTTCAGGATACCAACCACAGACTAATGGGCAGGCTGAGAGAGCTAACCAGGACCTAGGAACCGCACTTCGTTGTGTGGCTGCGCGCAACCCCTCTGCATGGAGCGACCATCTCTCCTGGATCGAGTATGCCCACAATTCCATGGTCTGTGCGGCCACCGGCATGTCCCCATTCGAATGTTCCCTGGGGTACCAGCCTCCCTTGTTTCCCGCCCAGGAGGATGACATCTCCGTCCCCTCGGTTCAACACCATCTCCGCCGTTGCCGCAAGATGTGGAGGGACGCACGCTCCGCTCCGCTGAGCAGAACCGGTGCATTGTCGACCGCCACCGGGCTCCTGCTCCTGCCTATCGGGTGGGTCAACAGGTGTGGTTGTCCTCCAAGGATCTCCCCTTACAGACTGGCTCCAAGAAGTTAACCCCTCGTTTTGTTGGCCCTTTCCCTATTGTTTCGGTCATCAACCCCTCAGCTGTCACTCTCAAGCTGCCTCCAGCCATGCACGTACACCCCACCTTCCATGTCTCTCGCCTTAAGCCAGTCTCCGTCTGCCCCCTCCCCCCCCCGGCCGTTCCCCCCCCTCCTCCCCGTTTGATTGACGACCACCCTGCTTACACCGTCCGGCGGTTGCTGGACATTCGTCGTCGGGGCAGGGGGCATCAGTACCTCGTGGATTGGGAGGGTTATGGGCCAGAGGAAAGGAGCTGGGTTTCGCGGGGTCTCATCCTCGACCCCTCCCTCATCCGTGACTTCCATCAGGCTCACCCAGAGAGGCCTAGGCCGCCTAGAGGCGTCCGTTGAGGGGAGGGTACTGTTGTGCTCACAGCAGTTTGCTGTGTTTTTCCACCTCCTGGGTCTGCCACTCCTCCTGTCTGTCTCACTACACACCTGGACCTGTTCTGCCATCATGCTCACCTGGTCTTCATCTCCAATCAACTCCCCTTCATAAACCCTTGGATTCCCTGCTGTCGGTGCCAGATCGTACTACGCACTACTGTGGTAATGATACACGCCTGGCTTAGTTTTCGTGTTACCTCGCTCTCGCTCTCTCGTCTCTTGTTGTTTTTGACCACTACTCAACTCTTCCAATACCTGCCTCCCCGCCTCGTTCAATAAACCCTTTTTCTTCAATTCAACTTCATCTCCGTCTGCTCTTGGGTTCAGCATCGTTTAACCCTAACATGCACGGGTAATCCATTATATATAGGTAATTTAAAAAAAAAAAGGCACAGTGCGGTTGTGGTGAAAACAAACAAAAAAAATATATATATTGGATATATTCAATATATATCCAATATCCTTCACTCTCTCGAAGGCTAGGCTGTGCTCACTGAGTCTGTACCTAGTAAAGGATTTCCTTAGTTTTGGATCAGTCACAGTTAAATGTGCTTTCCAGGGTAGGCTACCAAGAAGTTGTCAAAATTAATATGAGTAAATAACGTAATGCATAAATGTATTACTTTTAACTATTACGTATTTAAGTGCTCTCGTAGTTCATTATCGTGAATGTTGGAGCGTACATGGGTCGTCGGAGGTTCCATTGCAATGTGTTCGTCTTCAAACTTACAATCTAAAATATGCCATCGCTGTCTGTGATAAGTTGCTCAACTTGTGATGTTGTGATAGAATATAAACACTAATTTAGACTAATATTGTCGGAAGGAAGAGCGCCTCGAACTAAATGAAAGTATGGGGCGTTGACAATAAGCGAATGCGCGTTCACGCGAAGGGGGGTCGTAATATGCGGGGGGGTCGAAATTCGGCACAACGCCGGCCCGAGTTTAGTGGTGGGAAATATCGGCCCGACCCGGCCCCCTCGGGCTCGGGCAGAGAATCTAAACACTGACTGGAACTACTTAGCAGAGGGGTGTTCCACGAACGGAGGTTTAACAAACACTGAGTTAACGCTGAACTCTAGGTTGATTGACCCTGTGCCGACCAACCCAGAGTTTTCGGTTCCACAGCAGCGGTTATGCATTAGTTCAATCAACTCGGGGTTGGTTAACACAGGGTTGTGCGTGTCCACGCCAAACCTAAAAAGACGTGATGTATGGATCATGGAAACCCTGATCGATATGGCGAAACGGGCCGCTTATATCAATGAAATGGAACTCCAGGTTCTCCTGGAGAGCTATGACGAGGAGAAGGACATTATCACCAGAAAAGGGAACGCTAAAGCCTCTGCAACCCGGAGAACCAAAGCCTTTTGCAGCGGATCGCTGACCGCGTAAATGCGTTAGTTACACGTCTAAAGCATGATCCTTAATATTTGAGCCATGAATATATAAATATCCAAGTTAAGCATTCTTAAAGATCCTACCACATAACCCCTTTCTTCTAAAAAATATGTACTCCGATTGCTTCCAAGCGGTATAAAAAAACATACAAACGGGTAAGCTTTTCCCACCATCGTATTGGTATAAATTTAAATAAGCCATTTTTTTAAGCCAATCGTGAAAAGGCCGACGGTCGGCAGACTGGATCTGGCCCTCAAATTGTCTTGACCCCGGTGGAGGAGCTGTTAATAAACATAAATTCAGGCCGCCCTGGCATGGAGGGGGTAACTGGAGGTATACCTCCTCAGAGAGTCAGGGGCCATACCCCACTGATTGAATGTAGGTTTTTGTGTTTTCTTGTATTTTAGATTTTTTTTGCCTTTGAAGTAACACATGCAAACCGTGTGCTTGCCACAGCGCATACTATTCCAAACGTTCCTTATTTTGGTAACTGGGTAGTAAACCTAAAAGTGACAATTCATCAACTTCACAGATCAAGATGGATTAATGCTTGTAATGTAGCCGCCGGCTACGATCAAACATTCTCCAGTGGATGCAAGTCCGTTAGGACTATTTTATACTTTATGTTGTAAATGCCTCTCGGCATAGTAGGCCTACTCAGACAATATTGCTCTTTGTATGATAGGATGCCGATACAAATCTTGGATGGGTCGTCTGAAACGACTGTGATGTGCTCAGCATCTCCAACATTATAGCCTAGATAAAACTACAATTTGCAAAAAACTGAGGGCTACGCAAATAGTCTGGAGTGAACTGAGGCCAGGGGGGTATACCACGAAGCTCGCTGAACATACCCAGGCTTTCTTGGGAAAACCTGGCTCGACAGAGCCGCAACTCACAATCAGAGTTAAATGGTACCACGAAGCTCACTTTAGATAAAATTAGTTGAACCAGGTTTTCCGCTTTAGGTTCAGTGCGCGTTCACGTGAAAGGGGCGTTTTTTGCGTCATTTTTCTCACCTTTACGATAGATCAAGCAGTCTATATGCATATGAGTGAAAAGATTCTGCATAATGTCTATAAAATAACTATGCCAAATGCAGAATTGTTCGCCATTAATCCAAATAGAATGATGATGATTTAAAAATGCATAAGCAACGTCCATACTGCCTTATTCTATCATTTAGGGAATTCACTTTAAATACACCCTATGTAAGAAATGTATAGCATGTTTTCAACCGCTGAGAGGTAGCGGCTGTAGCGTAGTGGATTAGTATAAGACCCGAACGCCAGCGACCGGGGTTCAAATCCGCCGGTCTATCATCATGCATTTTCCCCCCATAGATGTGGTGCCAGCACGGCCAAGTTCGAAATAAGCACAAATATATAATTCCATAAGCTTTAGTGAATAAGTATTCCATATGCATGAAAATTGGGACATTTTAAGCTTCACATAAATTCCCATCACTTGGGAGTCGAACCCCCCGCGCAGAAATTCAAGACTGACGCGCTACCTCCACTCTAGCACTCTGTCACGGAGACGCAATGCGCAACAGTAAGCATTGTCTACATAAGGTCCAAAAGGACGATCAAATAACGAACACCCTCTGATGAGAATCTGTATCTCTCATGAAGAACCCCAATTTCGTTGTTTGCACAATGACAATAAAGTCTGAAATCTGAATATCGTCGGACAATGCCAAGGGATCGGTTCTGTCCCGTAAAACCCTCTGTCTCCGGAGAGACGCCTGTACGAGAAGTGCGCCGAGGTCCACGGGAACTAGGGCTGTCACTTTTTATTCGAAGTTCGAATATTCGTTCGAAGGTGGGGTGAAAAGTTCGAATTCGAAGTGTAATTCTCCATTCGAACTGTAAAAATGCGCTATAAAGAAGAGAGCGGCGAGTGGCTTTTCCTCAATAAAGCGGCCCTCCTGGATCCCCGCTTCTCCCGGTTAGTCCACCTTTCCCCTGCACAGAAACATCTCGTGACTGAAAGCCTCTCACACGAGCTCATTGAAACGGAGACCGACACTGATCGCACACGACAGGGAGAAAAGTCCGCTGCTGCGCTGGGCGCGATGGGCAGCCTGTAGCGGCTGCAGCTGCAGCGGTAACGGAGAGCTGCGAGACTACTTGTAATTTTCTTTACAAGTACAAAAGAGCAGCATGCCGTGTTGGAGGTCGGCCTCACAGATTGTTCGTTTATATAGGCTGTGTGTGCCATGGACGACATGCGCTCCGCATATCGCGCTCCGAGCAGTTATTGTTAATGCGTAAAAGACAGCCGCACTTGTGTGTCGGAGCTTCCTCTTGTTGTGTTTACAAATGTGTTATCAAAGATGTGTTTTTATCCTGTGCTGTTATGAATTCAGTAGGTATACGTGATTTCCACAAGAAATAAAAAGAAACACGACAACAGTCGTTGTCGTGTTTCTTTTTATTTTTTATTTTTTATAGTTCTATGGGGGGGGGGGGGGGGGTCGAATGTATTCGAATGTATTCGAATTAATTATGGACATTCGAAATTCGTTCGAATTTCATTTTTGGAAAAAGTGACAGCCCTAACGGGAACACCCACAAATGGTGGCGCCATTGTCAGAGGAGGGGCTAGGAAGCTGCGCACGCCGATTTAAGTAGCCGATCTCCGGCTAGACTAAGCCTAAAAACTGCTCCCGACCAGGTTTGGTTGCGAGCATAAGTCACCATGGTGATACAGCGACGCTAAAAGAGATCGACTTTCATGGTACAACTAACCCAGGCTTTGAGCTCAACATACCTCGCTAACCCTCTAAGCGAGCTTCGAGGTACAGGGCCCAGGTCCTCGATTGGTAGTGTTGGCTATGTAAGGCTATGTGGCATTACGGGAAAAACAAGCTAGCCGACAACGCCACCCTAGGAATTGCACCCAGGGATATACTAATCGATTAAATCAAAACAATTATCTAGCACACACGTTCGTTGACTGACGGCACCAGAGACGAGGTTCCAAAAATAAGTTGTTTTTATTAACTAAAACATGTGGGTTCCACATGTAACAAACATGATAAAGGAAATCAGTAAGAAACAAACTAAATATAACACAAATACACAAACCAGGCCAAAGAAGGATCTTAAACATGCGTGATAGCCCACTGGTTATCCGCAGCTATAAAAAAAGGCCTCCTGCCAGTGGCTTAACAGAAGCAGGGCTCAAAACAAACCATAAACAGAATCCCCCAAATTAAACCAAACACTTCCCCAGGACAAACACGCACGCACGCGCAAACACTCTACACACACACACACCGACACACACTAGTTGCGACACGGACAGGTGGAAACACACAAGGACAAGTCAACAGACAGCCGGATCACGTTCAAAAGGAGTGGTCGTTAGCGTCTTCGCCGCTATCCTCCAGGCTAGCCCAGGACAGTTGGGCAGCTTTGGTGGTGAACAACGGGTGGCAAAAACAGCAGTCGGCAACGACACAATCGGCAGTACCTAGAAGGCAGAGTGGTAGATATAACAGAGTGGCGACACTTCCATTGGACTCCGTTGTAGCACCTACTTCCGGGGTATGGAGCCTCGAATAGTTCCAAACAACCATTTGACGGCGTAGGAGATCATCCATTTCCATTGCTGGCCGTCGAGTAACTTCTGCGGTAAATTGATTAAATAGCTTCCTCTTTTGAATTGTCAACTGTCTATATTGTATCAGAGGCCCTTTATGATGCATATACTGATATTTATTTGTAAATGCACAGCGTAATTGTATATATATTTATCTTGGTAGACGACCGTTTGCCTGCTAGTTTGTTAGCTCAACTTCGCCATCTGTGAAGGTAACTCCAGGGGTAAATTGATTAAATAGCTACCTCTTTTGAATTGTCAACTGTCTATTGTATTAGAGGTCCTTTTATGATGCATATAATGATATTTATTTGAATATTGTCGTGGCAATTTCTTAATTAGATATTGCGTCTGAGACAGATGAGATGTTTAGATGCAAAAAAGCACACAATACTTGTAGGCAATTGCTGGTCGCATATATTTGTAATAAAAAGTACTAACAAAGATACATCTCAATATGCATCAACAAACAATAAAAAACAGGCATACAATAATAATAATCTGAGGCCTCAGATGGGAGTTCTCCCTGCGTGTTACTTCATATACTAAAGGCACGCTTAGAGAACAGTCCATTGAGTGTTTGAATCGATGAGTTCTTATTCCCTTGGGTTGGGCTCTGGAGGAGCATCACGCAAAATGCATCACTCGACCCTTGACGGTTTACACTTTAGATGACCCACAAGGAGTAGAACGTAGGCCCTATATTAAATTACACAGAATAGCAATAAAACTTAAATTCATACAGACCAAAACAATACAACATGTGGATTTTCCATCAAAATATGCACGGCGTAATTATATATATATATTTGTCTTGGTAGACGACCGATTGCCTGCTAGTTTGTTAGCTCGACTTCACCACCTGTGAAGGTATCTCCAGGGGTAAATTGATTAAATGGCTATCTTTTGAATTGTCAACTGTCTATTGTATTAGAGGTCCTTTGATGATGCATATACTGATATTTATTTGAAAATGCACGGCGTAATTATATATATATTTGTCTTGGTAGACGACCGATTGCCTGCTAGTTTGTTAGCTCGACTTCACCACCTGTGAAGGTATCTCCAGGGGTAAATTGATTAAATAGCTACCTCTTTTGAATTGTCAACTCTCTATTGTATTAGAGGTCCTTTTATGATGCATATACTGACATTTATTTGTATATGCACAGCATAATTATATATATTTTTATCTTGGTAGACAACCTATTGCCTGCTGGTTTGTGAGCTCGACTTCGCCATGTGAAGGTATCTACACCAACAATTACGAAGTTCAGTAGTGAATCAAACTTTTATTTAGTTAGTTATTTATGTTGGTTCACTAGGATCATTTAGGTTGATTTAAGGACGGGTTTTATGATGCGATAGCTAGTAGAAATAACAGTATATTTGTTTAATTATATCCTGGAAAGGGTGTTCAGCACTTATGTAGACAAAAGCCCAACAGATTCCGCCGCTTCAACAATGCTGATTATGATGGGCGGTGAATTTAACCTGTATGGCTTTTTCGTTTTAACTTCTGCAGTCGCCCCATCAGTCCCTGGCAGTCTGGTCCCTGGAGCAACTGGCCCTGGAGCAGCTGCCCCTGAATCACCTGCCCCTGGCAAAGTGGCCTCTTGATTGCTCTCGGTGTCTCCTGTCATGTCCTTTTCATCGCTCTTGAAATCCACCTCAATTTCTCCCTCAATCTCTGTAATAATTACAAGGTAATGTTGCTGTTTTATGTTTTTTGCCTTTGCATTTGCAACTACTGTCATCTCCAATGTAAGAAAATTAATTAAAGCGAATCATTTCTGTAATGTGAATTAAATCATCTGCCACAATCAGAAACCAATAAAATGTATAAATGGATCTACCGGCAATTGTTAATTGGGTAGAAATGTGTCGATTATCTACATTGTGTGCAAATCCTCAGTGAATCCCTGACCTCTGGTTGTTTTTTAAACTGAATGTACAAATATGAATTATGTAATCTCATTAGGAGTGTAGTCTATCCTTGAATTACATGAAATGGGGAATATTGTTAGCTGCATGGATCATACCGAAGTTTAATTTGATGAAATATGTGTGGTCCGTTGCACTTGGTTCTGGAGGCACCCTCACAGAAGGGGGTTTCCTCCTCTTCGGCTTAGGGCGATGAATGAAAACTGTTGGGACTGCATCGGGCCTCAGCTTCAACATCCTTTCTCTTTTTGTGGCAGTGAATTGGTCATCTTCAAAGTGTACCTTTTTATAGGTAGGCTTGTAAGATCAGTTTCCATTGCACTTAAAATATCATTGAAAAGTCATAATTCTCTACACTTATAATTTTTATGCCCTTTGAAATGCTATCAAGTGATGTGAACATTAATTACATTACATAGTTTTTGACGGTTGCTGACCCCTGTCACTTGTACGTTTTGACGGCTGACCATTGCCATCCATTTCTTCCTGCGCTCTTGGTCCTTGGGGAAGCCATACATGTGGTAACCTTTCTCGGACCGATTGGAGCATCCAAACGCTGCACAGCCAACCATGGTATGACCATTGATCTAAACCAATTTTGAATTTGCTCAGGGCTATTATAAGTATTGTAATGGCATAAAGTATAGTATATTTGCAACGTTATATGTTAATGGTTTGCCCTAATTATATAGTGTTCCCTGCTGTGTCCATTGTTGAATCTGTTAACACAATCACACTCACTTGTTCTTGTCACACTAATTGTTTAATAAAAATAAAAACGATTTCATTCATCCAAGCGTAATGAGTTGTTATTCTTTAATATATTTGATACTTTGTGTGGCTCATATCTTAAAATGATCATGGTAAAACATCTTGATTACTTTGATTTCAATACAGATGTAGGGTAAAAGTTAAGGTTAAGCCAGTATGCTAACACGAACGTGAAGCTTTCCCTCAAACTTAAAAACGTATCTAACCACTCTAAAGGTAAAACTGACATTAACAAATATGCAATAATGCCATAACAGTCAGACAAATACTTGTATGTGTTTTTTTTCATTCATATTTACCATTCAATATTGAAATCTCTGCTGTCGTCCCATAGAATAACATTGCGTGTTTGGAACTATTGAGGCTTACATGAACCACGTGACAACCACGTGACCACCCTGTCGGCGAGATCATAGCGTGTCGCAACTCTCTCTCTATAGCATAGGCGGAGTTTCACTTTTGCATCGGGGGGCAAAACAATTTTTTTCACACGAACATGTTCTCACTCATGTTCGCACGCACAAACACACACACACACACACACACAAAGCGCATTTCGCATGATGGCACAAGTTTAGATGAGGTTCAACACCAGTTGTTACATTACAACGTGGTTGCTAGGAGTATTCATTTAAAGAAAATAGTCTTACCTAGTGCAGAAGTAAGCGTTTTTTTTGCGTCCTGCGTAAACGTCCACAACCGTCTCAAGTGACAGCCTGGCAGTGATGTCGCGCTCGATGTGAAGCACAGCAAGGGATGAAAACCGTGCAGCTCCTGTTGTTAAGCGTAGCCAGTTGCGAATCCTTCTCATTGCAGAGAAACTCCTCTCGGAAGTGGCAGATCCAACGGGTAGAGTCAGGGCCAACTGTAGTAGAATGTATAGATTTGGGTATACGGCCCTTGTCACCGTTTTTTTGAAGATGTTCACGTGACACAGATCCGACAGTAGAGGCTTTAACAAGGTCCATCTCTGTCCCAACAAGGTGGGGGTTGATTTTCAGAGGCTGTGCATACTTTTGTACGAGAGGTTCAATTCCACTTTTGTCGCATCTTAACACTGCTGCACAGGCCTGTGCGAGTTCAACAGCCTCTCCCGTGAATCGTCTGTCCAGTTCGCCAATGATGGTATCCAGCACTGGGAAATACAGGTGCTGTTGGAATCCAGGGGTCTCACTCTGGGACATTTGTACAGTATTTACATCATTTTCTTCTCTGTGGCCCAAAGTCGTTGTTATCAGGAAATTGTCGAGGGAGGTGGGGGGTTGTGTGGCCCGTTTTCTTTTCGGTAGTGGTCCAGGACCAGCAGGTGTCTGACTCTGAATGTTCGCATCCTCGGGTACGGAGACGTTGTTGTCTCGGCAGAACTGTTTCACTAATCCCCATACAGAGAGAGACAGTCTAGCACTTTCGTTAGTCTCTCCATCGCCTTGCTCACTCCCGGAGTAACAACATTTACACCCTCTCCATCATCCAACATATGTTTTACTTGGTAACTGTTTCTACTTCCAGGCGCGGAGTGATATGCAAACCTTCACAAAATGATCGGGCGTCATAGCAGTTATGTATACGCTCATTATACAACAGTTGGGAACCAATCAGATCGCTGGATTTAGGTCCCCCGTTGTATAATTAAGCAATAGATCACGCCAGGCTGTGGTATGTACCACTGTTAAGGGGCGTTGTCCGGCCCCGACGCGCAGCGGAGGGCCGGCGACCCCCTTCACAGTGGTATAATGAGCACATGCCACTGACTGAAGTGATCTATTGCTTTTATACAACGGTTACTATTATGGCGAAACGAAAGTCATCGACACACTACATTGAAAAAGAAACCAAGAAAGTCAAAAAAGCCGTTTATTAAAGAATACAAAAAAGTAGTCCCTCCTGGCTGCCGCTATGCATCGACGGGCGCTATGCAACACACTTTAGCGTCCCTCCGAGAGAAGGCTCCGATAGAGCGGTTCGCCGGCAATTTATCCTATGGAGTGAGCCATATTTATCCTATGGCTCACTCCCGGAGTAACAACATTTACACGCTCTCCATCATCCAACATATGTTTTACTTTGTAACTGTTTCTGGGTGTTTCTGCAACTATGGTCACTTTTGACTCTCCCAAAATAAAAAAATCAACCTTTATGAATTTGAATTTTAACCATCAGAGTCTGTAATAGGTACACAACATTGCATGTAGTTATTAAGATTTTCATCTGGAAACTTCCTCATCCTCATCCTCATCGTCATCCGCTTATCCGGGGTCGGGTCACGGGGGGAGCAGCTCAAGCAGGGGGCCCCAGACTTCCCTTTCCCGGGCCACATTGACCAGCTCTGACGGGGGGATCCCGAGGCGTTCCCAGGCCAGTGTTGAGATATAATCTCTCCACCTAGTCCTGGGTCTTCCCCGAGGTCTCCTCCCCACTGGACGTGCCTGAAACACCTCCCAAGGAAGGCGCCCAGTGGGCATCCTTACCAGATGCCCGAACCACCTCAGCTGACTCCTTTCTAAGTAAAGGAGCAGCGGCTCTAATCCGAGTTCCTCACGGATGGCTGAGCTTCTCACCCTATCCCTAAGGGAGACGCCAGCCACCCTTCTGAGAAAACTCATCTCGGCCGCTTGTACCCGCGATCTCGTCCTTTCGGTCATCACCCAGCCCTCATGACCATAGGTGAGGATAGGAACGAAGATCGACCGGTAGATCGAGAGCTTTGCCTTGCGGCTCAGCTCTCTTTTCGTTACAACGGTGCGGTAAAGCGAACGCAATACCGCCCCCGCTGCTCCGATTCTCCGGCCAATCTCACGCTCCATAGTACCCTCACTCGCGAACAAGACCCCGAGGTACTTGAACTCCTTCACTTGGGCTAAGGACTCATTTCCTACCCGGAGTAAGCAATCCACCGGTTTCCTGCTAAGAGTCATGGCCTCAGATTTAGCGGTGCTGATCCTCATCCCAGCCGATTCACACTCGGCCGCCAGCCGATCAAGTGAGTGCTGAAGGTCACAGGCCGATGATCCAATGAGGACCACATCATCTGCAAAAAGCAGTGACGAGATCCTCAGACCACCGAACTGCAACCCCTCCCCACCACGACTACGCCTCGATATCCTGTCCATGTATATCACAAACAGGATTGGTGACAAGGCGCAGCCCTGGCGGAGACCAGCACCCACTGAGAACGAAACTGACTGGCTGCCGAGAACACGAACACAGCTCTCGCTTTGGGAGTACAAAGATTGGATGGCCCTGAGGATAGACCCCCTTACCCCATACTCCCGCAGCACCTCCCACAGTTTCTCCCGGGGGACCCGGTCATACGCCTTCTCCAGATCCACAAAACACATGTAGACCGGATGGGCATACTCCCAGGCCCCCTCCAGGATCCTTGCGAGAGTGAAGAGCTGGTCCGTAGTTCCACGTCCGGGGCGAAAACCGCATTGTTCCTCTTCAATCTGAGGTTCGACGATCGGCCGAACCCTCCTTTCCAGCACCTTGGAGTAGACTTTACCAGGGAGGCTGAGAAGTGTGATACCCCGGTAATTGGCACACACTCTCTGGTCCCCCTTTTTGAACAGGGGAACCACCACCCCGGTTTGCCACTCCTTTGGCACTGTACCCGACTCCCACGCGATGTTGAATAGGCGTGTCAACCATGACAGCCCCTCAACTCCCAGAGCCTTTAGCATTTCTGGCTGGATCTCATCAATCCCTGGGGCTTTGCCACTGCAGAGATGTTTGACTACCTCAGTGACCTCCACCAGGGAAATTGACGACGAAACACCATCAACCTCGAACTCTGCCTCCAACATAGAGGGCGTGTTATTCGGATTCAGGAGTTCCTCAAAGTGTTCCTTCCAACGTCCGACGACCTCCTCAGTTGAGGTCAACAGAGTCCCATCCTTACTGTACACAGCTTGGATGGTTCCCCGTTTCCCCCTCCTGAGGTGCCGGATAGTCTTCCAGAAACACTTTGGTGCCGACCGAAAGTCCTTCTCCATGGCCTCTCCGAACTTCTCCCACACCCGCTGCTTAGCCTCCGATACGGCAGCCGCTGCAGCCCTTCGAGCCTGTCGGTACCCTGCAACCGAGTCAGGAGTCCTCCAGGATATCATATCCCGGAAGGCCTCCTTCTTCAGTCGGACGGCTTCCCTGACCACCGTAGTCCACCACGGTGTCCGAGGGTTACCGCCCCTTGAGGAGCCTAAGACCCTGAGGCCACAGCTAGCCACCGCAGCTTCAGCAATGGAGGCTTTGAACACCGCCCACTCCGGCTCAATGCCCCCAACCTCCACAGGAATGCCAGAAAAGCTCCGCCGGAGGTGTGAGTTGAAGATACCTAGGACGGGGGCCTCCTCCAGACGTTCCCAGTTCACCCGCACTACTCGTTTGGGCTTACCAGGTCTATCCGGAAATTTCCCCCATTCCCTGATCCAACTCACAACCAGATGGTGGTCGGTTGACAGTTCCGCCCCTCTCTTTACCCGAGTGTCCAAAACATGCGGCCTCAGATCAGATGACACGATCACGAAATCGATCATCGATCTTCGGCCTAGGGTACTCTGGTACCAGGTACACTTATGAGCACCCTTATGTTCGAACATGGTGTTTGTTATGGATAATCCATGACTAGCACAGAAGTCCAATAACAAACGACCGCTCGGGTTTAGATCAGGGAGGCCGTTCCTCCCCACCACGCCTCTCCAGGTGTCTCCATCGTTGCCCACGTGGGCGTTGAAGTCTCCCAGCAGAACTACGGAGTCCCCTACTGGAGCCCCATACAGGACTCCATTCAGGGTCTCCAAGAAGGCAGAGTACTCTGAGCTGCTGTTTGGTGCATACGCACAAACAACAGTCAGAGTTTTCCCCCCTACAACCCTTAGGCGCAGGGAGGCGACCCTCTCGTCTACCGGGGTAAACTCCAACACCGCGGCGCTCAGCCGGGGATTTATGAGTATCCCCACACCCGCCCGGCGCCTCACGCCCTTGGCAACTCCGGAGAAGAATAGAGTCCAACCCTTATCCAGGAGTACGGTACCAGAGCTGAGACTGTGCGTGGAGGTAAGCCCCACCAGATCTAACTGATAGCGCTCCACCTCCCTCACAAGCTCCGGTTCCTTTCCCCACAGCGAGGTGACGTTCCACGTCCCCAGAGCCAGCTTCTGCCGCCCGGGTCTGGTCCGTCGAGACCCCTGACCTTCGCTGCCACCCATGTGGCTGCGCACCCGACCCCAACGGGTCTTCCCACAGGTGGTGGGCCCATGGGATGAAGAGAGGGGGGGTGCCACGTAGTTTGTTCGGGCTGTGCCCGACCGGGCTCCGTGGCAAACCCGGCCACCAGGCGCTCGCCATCGAGCCCTCCGTCTGGGCCTGGCTCCAGACGGGGGCCCCGGGCTTCCTCCGGGCCGGGTCACATCTCCTCTTTTTTCGTTCTTCATTGGAGTTTTGTGAACCATTCTTAGTCTGGCCCCTCACCTGAGACCACTCTGCCATGAGAGACCCTACCAGGAGCACAAGGCTCCAGACAACACAGCTCTCAGGTTCACAGGGACACGCAAACCTCTCCACCACGATAAGGTGACGGTTCCAGGAGAGGGAAACTTGTTTATTTTTTATGGTTTTCATCAAATTAATCACAAAATGTCCTTACCGCAACATTACAATAACATAAATTTTACACATTTTTCATTTTTAAAATTTCTAGCACATTAATACATTTAAATAGATTTTCAGCAAGTTTTGTGCATCATTGTAATTACTGATAAAAAAAAAAAAATGGGTTATTTTATGTTTTTCTCTACACCATGGGATTTTGACAGTAACCTTATATGACAATTGTCTTCATACACACATATTTTTTTTTCTTTTTTTTATGACAGATATTGTTATTTCTAACGTGTAAATCATCAGTTTTGAAATCCCTTTGCAAATGAAAATCACAATTATAATCAAAATAAAGCATTGCTGCGGCAATGACATCTTGTGCCGTTAAGGACGCAATGGGGAGCATGTCTATGCCCACAGCCCGATGGTCCTACATTTCGAAGTAATCTAACTACTGTATAATGAAGAGGGTGTCTGTCTGTCTATTTGTGTCTGTCTCACTCCTATTCTAACCTCTCCCTGTCGCCTTACCCTAATCACGCAGCTGTGATGCCTAAACCTAGTCGCCAATTTCAGGAACATAGGGCTGTGTGACCATCAGGCTGTGGGAACATAGGGATGACCCCATGCATATGACCCCAGTACCCTTCTCCTCCAAAGTCAAGAGCCTCGGCGTCATCCTGGACAACACCCTCTCATTCGCACCCCATATTCACAACATCACCCGGACTGCATTCTTCCACCTCCGCAACATCGCCAGACTCCGCCCATCACTGACCCAATCCAGCACTGAAATCCTAGTTCACTCATTTGTCACATCACGCATAGACTACTGCAACGCCCTCCTCACCGGACTCCCCACCAAACTCATCAACAGACTGCAGATCATTCAGAACTCAGCCGCCCGGATCATCACCCGCACCAAATCATCTGACCACATCACCCCTGTCCTCATTCAACTTCACTGGCTCCCAGTACACTACCGTATCCAATACAAAACCCTACTCCTCACCTACAAAGCTCTCCACAACCTAGCCCCCAGTTATCTCTGCGACCTCCTCCAAGAATACACTCCCTCCCGCTCCCTCCGCTCAACCTCTGCTGGACTACTATGTATCCCCACATCACGACTCACTACAATGGGTGCCCGGTCATTCAGCTGTTCAGCACCCAGGCTCTGGAACTCCCTCCCCCCACACATAAAACAGTCAGACACCATTACAACCTTCAAGTCACAACTCAAAACTCACCTGTTCAAACTCGCACACAACGTCTAACTGATCACTGTTTTGATTGTTTTGTTTTTTTGTTTTGTTTTGTTTTGTCTTGTTTTTGTTTTATTTATTTCTTATTGCTTATGTTTATTTATTTATTTATTTTTTTCCACAATGTCTTGTTTTTTAAAAAAATTATGATGACTATATGCTCTGTAAGGTGACCTTGGGTGTCTTGAAAGGCGCCTCTAAATGAAATGTATTATTATTATTATTATTATGCAATGTGAACGGTAAATGTAAATACAGGTATGTATCCTTAACAATAGGCTACTGTAGGAAGTAAACTTAAAAAAGGCATTACATGTGTCATTAAAGACTGGATTAAACAGATTTTCTGGCTTGAACATTAATACAAATACACTAACATTAACATCGTAATGTGAGAGGCACCAACAGCCTCTCACATTAAATTTGTGTACCAAGTACTACTTAAAACGAGAGCAGAGTTCCTGCCAAACCGAGTCCATAAGCTTCATGTGCCTTGTTGTGACTGGTTTGGGTTCTGGCACAAGTCCAACCACATTCTCGTGTGGGTACCAGATCACATCATCCTTCATCGGCCAATAAAACCTATTGGCCCCAACGCTGTGCATTGTTTTGACCAAGGCACAACTCTCAGTATCGATGTCTGCCTCTTTACTGCTGCACCCACACCATCCGCTGGTCCCTTGCCGTGGCCTGCTTCAAGGAAATTCCATGTCACTTTTTTAAATCCCATCTTGAAGGGCTCTGTCGACAGGAAGAAGAAGTTGTTCTTGCAACGATACTGCGTGGTTGGTCCATCACTGACCATGTGAAGTACTCCTGATTTTTCTCCTGCAGATCGTGCAGAACTGGTTTGAGATGTGTCCATATGGCCGAAGGGTCATGGCGGAAAGAGGATGACAGAGTGCAATACGAAGATTGTGCTGCCTTGGTGTAGGCCACAACTGTGTGTATGCTCACCTGTTTATGAGAATCCCCGAAGTGCACTGCCTGTATTTCAGTTGCATATTTGCAGAGATAGTTTTCTGCAAAATCAACATGCAGTAAAACCTCCTCTTCGGTCAGATTCTTCTTTAGCTTTGTCAAGGTAGCATACTGGTGCTTAATGTTGTAAATATGCCGTCCTATTTTTGCCTGCAGCAATTCAGAGAAGTCTTCAATGAGGACTTGTAGGGTTCCATAAACCTTCTCCTTTGTTGTTAAATGAACAGTAAATTTCTCTGTCCCTCCATCTTTTGACTTTTTCTCTCTCTCCTCTGCTTTGTGTTGCCAATGATGCCACCACGTCTGATCCCCCTCTTCAAACGGCTGAATTTGGAGTGCTTTCTTTCTGCAGTTGGAGCATTCCCTGTACATGCACTCTTTTGATGGACTACAACACATGGATAGCATCAAGTCTGCAACCTTGCTGGTCTTCACTACACTTTGCTGGTATAGCCTGTCTGCCATGAATTGCGCATTTTCACATATCTTACAGAGACATGTTTCCCTGTCTCTGACTGATGGATGTACAACCCAAAAGGGTTTTCTCTTGCAAAACTCACTGTAGGAGATTTTGATGTTTGGATTCTCTGCTTTGAATTTCAGGTGTAGATTCTTAAGAGAATCGGAGAGTAGGCGCTTCTGCATTTTCAGTTGCTTTTTAGTTTTTGTGTCCCGTTTTCCTGTGGTGGCCCTGCTGTTGTCATCCCTTTCAAGAAATTGTGCCACTGTTAAGTCATCAGTGTTGGTGATCACATTTGATTGTTGTTTCCTGTGATAATCCAGGGAGTTTGGCCTCTTTCGGTTCGCTCTCATCATCTTTTGTGAGAACCCGAACTCTTGATGTGCATATTTTCCAAGTCGATATTTCTTTATGATCTTTCCTGAAATCACTTTTGAAAGGATCTGCTTCTCTTTAGGGTTGGTCAATTAGTTGCTACTCTCCTTCAGCTCTGCCATGATGACATTATGGAACAGAAGAACCTTTCTAATTTGGCGTTTGGATGTGTGACTTTGGTGGCGGGCTTTGGTTTGGGGTGAGTCAGTCGGATTTTTCGTCTTTGAAAGCCTGAGACAACGCTTCCTGTACTTTTCGACTGAGGCCAATGCCTTCTTAAGCTTGAACTTTGCATCTGTGAGTTCTAAGTACATCTTTGATTGCCTCTTTTTCACTTTTTTACGCCCCCTCTTCTGAGCAACTACCACATTAGGTAAGACACCAGCAGGTTCCTGAGGAACAACAGGTAAGTCATGAACAGCTTCATCCACAGGTAAGACTTCTGGGGATAGTGGTGGTGTGTTGTGATTTGAGGCCTCCAGCATTTTGTTTTTTTCCCTCTGGTTCCTTTTATTTATCCTCCACTGTCTTCTTTTCAGATTTGTCTCTCTTTTCGTCAGTTGGGAGACACTCTTTATCTGCCCTTTCTCACTTCTTTTTTTGTAACGCTCTTTTTCCTTCCGGAGATACGCTTCGTATCTGTCCGGGTCTTTTCTCATTTCCTCTCTGCATTTCCGTGATCTTATTGTAGATGAATTTGGTCTCATCTAGGGTTGAACAATTGACATGTTTATGTTTAGTTTAAAATAATAATTTATGACATAACAGACCATAGTAATAACATGTATGAATTTTGAAAATGGGTGGTTCCCTTTTAATATTTGCAATATAATATATCACCTTGAATTTGTCTCTACCGCGACACAAGGTCTTTACCGCAACACCTAAAGCTGCTGCGGTAAGGACACGTTGTGGTAATGACATTTTAGCTAATATTGCAGATTCATGGCAGCTAGCAAGGATTGCTATGTTAGCTTTGACTCTTAGCAACTAATATACATGAATTAAACAGTAATATTAACTTATGTTTTTAAATTTAGTTCAAAACACACAATTTCTACGCTGTATGGTAAGGACACACAATAAATACCTCCAAAGAAAGTATGATCTTTACCTTGTTTTTGCTTGACCTTGAGGGGCACCTAGTGTGGGTGGCCCAACCTGTCATCCAAGTGCTCACTTACCAACTGCCGTTTCCATAGAAACTAGATTTGTTTGGCTTACCAAAAACAAGTCCTCACCGCGACATTTGTCCAGTGTCGCGGTAAGGACTCAGAAGTGTGGGACAGACGCATTTAGACAAAAAAATCCAATAAATAATCGGTAAACAAATTTCATTTTTTTACATGGTGTAGAGAAGTAGAGTAATATGTTTATGAAACAATTGCATTTAAAATAATGTCATATTGTAATTGAATTACATCATTTTACGCATCTCAACCTTGAGACCACAGTGGTGGGACATGAACACAAGTGGTGTTTGGACCCATAAAATGCTTCATAAATTGTATTAAATCACATTATTTAGTAATGATTTTTTAGGTCAAGATGTGTTATAACACTGTGTTTATATTTATCAAGCTTTATATGATTAATCTTAACATGAATCCCAAATTTCACTACTGGGACTTAAAAGTGCCTGTAGTTGCAGAAACACCCTTCTACTTCCAGGCGCGGAGTGATATGCAAACTTTCACAAAATGATCGGGCGTCATAGCAGTTATGTATACGCTCATTATACAACAGTTGGGAACCAATCAGATCGCTGGATTTAGGTCCCCCGTTGTATAATTAAACGCATCCAATACTAGGAATGTCCGCTGGTTACGCCACTGAGGCTATAGTAGGCTAACGAGGCTCTTAAGGTGCGGCCACACCAGATGCGTATCTCGCGTACTTTTTACGCGAGATACGCGCGTAAAATGTTGCTTGACCATTTTGTGTCAAAAATGGTCACATACGCGCAATACGCCACACAACCCACACACACCGATAGCTGAAGCCAAGCAAAATACACACACACATTATTCACTGATCTTACCAGGAACGCCAATATCCTCTGCCACGTCGACCCACGCCCTCTCTGTTTTGTTCCTGTTCCTGTACGACACCATCGTGGTGTCGTACAGGACAGGACGGCCGCACACGGCGACGATGAGATTTTGATCCACCTCCATTTCTGTTCGTGTAGTGTCTGTAAGTGTTGATCAGCAGAGAAATAGTCCGCCAAGACGTTGAGGTTGCTTAGTAACCAGAGACTCTGTCCATGCAAGTGAACGGAGCGTTCCCTCTTCGTCATAACTATCAAACCAAACATCCTTCACATTCACCGAGCGAACATTATGAAAGTAAAATGCACATTTCTCGCTAGAAATGTTTCCATAAAAGCATTTAATGGCGTAACTATGTTACTATTTCCACACAGAATAAAGAAAGATGTCGGCCGTATGCTTCTGTCCAAGCTCACTACTCTCTGCCAGTGACGTCGGGTCAAGCTCAACGCTGATTGGGCAATACGGCTAATCGTCATGCGTATGAGCGTAAAAAGTTAAATTTTTTGAACTCTTGAAATGTACGCGATATACGCGCAATACGCGCGTATAGCCAGTGGTGTAGTCTATTTTATTGTAGTGGGTATACTGTGATGATTCCCTCCCATCCTCGTACAAACCCGTCCCACCGGTACGTGTACGTGTGTGGCGCTTATGGGATGTCGCACCACACTCACCAACGCAGGGGTCTACAACCCGCTGATTTAAGAGTATAACGATTATCAACAATCATGGAAAGCTGAGTAGGTTTATCAGATTTAATAACAGTATGAACAAATAGAACACAAAAATGAAAAGTTGTCCTTTGTATAGCAATAGCACATGCTAAACAAGGACAAAATCTACTCAAAATAATTTAATGAACTGTTTACAACCATGGCTAACCAGTGCATGAGAAGGAGATGACAGGAGACTAATGTTTCACGCTTTCAATTGCTCTAATTTGAGCTCTTACTGTTGTTATCTAACATACCATACAGTAATTGAATTGTGTAAAAGTGTAAAATTACTGCACCTTGAAAATGACCATGAATTAGCTATACTCATTTGCATAGTGATTAACATTATGAATTTCAATTGTGTATACCAACTGTATGTTGGCTGATATTTAGGTAACTTTTTTTCCCTCCACTCTAACCGAGGATGCCTGTTTTTAAATTCCCTAGCCTGACACCCTGTCTGAAAGGCTGGCCAGGGGGTTCTCATCTAAAAGTAACAAGGAGATATAAAGTGGGATTAAACATTGTCTTCTGTTGACTACTTATGTGGTTTACACATTAATATGGGAGTACTGGACACACACGCACGCACACACACACACGAGAAGGAGGGGCCGTTTCGCGCTTCGTAATAACAGAGACGGGGCAGAACGCGAGCCGAGCGTGCAGGGGGAATTTTATGAATGGTGAATGTAGGAGACTTCCCTACTTAAAGTATTTTATTGCAGTTATACCCAACCGGTATTTGCGAAAAATAAACACAGAAGTGAAAGATCTGTCACAAGACGATTGACACGTATCCGTGCACATTTTTAAGTGGGCACACGCAAATCCTGGTGCGTTCCTAGTGGGTATACGGCGTATACCTGCGTATCACGTAGACTACACCACTGCGTATAGCGCGTAAATATACGCGCCTCATACGCGCGTAAAATGTTGCTTATACGCGTATTACGCATAATACGCGTAATACGCGCGTATACCAATGGTTCCCTATGGAAAAAATTGCGATTTCATACGCGAAGTACGCGAGATACGCGTCTGGTGTGGCCGCACCTTTAGCGTCCTACGAGTACCCTGGAGCACTCGTTAGCTACTCGTGACTCGTGAGCGTTTTTAAGAGGTTCGTTACCAAAGATGCTTTCGGGAAACGGTGTGAAAACTGTACGATGCTCGTACGACCCACTCTGCGATCCACTTAGGCTAAAGATGCTTTCGGGAAACGGGGCCCAGGTTTGATTCAGAGCATATGTTTCTATAGCAACTAACATACCGTGATCCTTTTGGAACGGAAAACCTAGGGTTACCGCAAACCCTGGGTTAACTTACCCGGTTACGTGATAAAACCGGCTTTGTGGAACACCCCACAGGTGTCTGTAGGGCTATATCAGGAGAACTCCTGATATAGCCATAGTGCGTGCATTAACTTTAATGCACGCACTGCAGCCGAATCAGAATACGAGTATTCCCCCAGACCGTGGTCTAAACAATATTATTCACGAGTTATAATCAACCCCTACACATCAATATTAATGATAACCCTGTGGAAATTGCAATAAGTGAGGGATACAATTTCGCACGTTGAGCACACAGTTGTGTGACTCGTTTATTTAGTAAGAGAGAAACAGGAAATCAAAACGTGCTGCAAGTAAACAAATCCCGCATGGGCTCTGACGTCATGAGACGCTCGTAATCCTTAAAGGGACAGCGATCCTGAACCACCAAGACAGTAAACGACAACACAATTGAAAGAACAACACATAACAAAATACTGTAGGTGAATTATGTTACACTCACTACAACCCATTAAATACGGTATGATTTCTAGATGTCATGGCAATATCCGCTCGCGACACTGGACTAGCGAGGCATCGACGCGGACGTTCATTCACATAGCCAAAAACAAGAGAAGAGATGGCTAGATAAAATAAACATCAAGACATACAACTCTAAAAAGAACAGATGAAGCAGCTACCCTTTTTTCCTTCGCGGTTTGCCTACAGAGCAACGCACCTGCATTTAATATATCCGTGTATTGTCACAATTTCTCAGTATCAAAGGTGAAAGTAGAAACGGGTGGCCAAAAGCTGTCATGTTGTTAGTTATCACAGACGATTTTAAGTAGAAACGGGGGGCCAAAAGCTGTCATTTGTTAGTTATCACAGACAATTTTCAACAATGAATGATCTGTACGGAGCTCCATAAGGGACATTAGGGAGAACGCTCCGGGACAGAACCTTAGTTTGGAAGTCGTGCTTATAGTGACACGACAAATAGCTTACTTCCAATTGAAATACAAAATTTAGAAAATAGGCCTACGTGTCCCTGATCACGTTTCAATAGATTAAATAACGTGAGTGTCACGTATTTTCGTGAGACCAGGTTCGAGCGTGTGCATGGGTTGAATTGCATGTGTCTCACGCCGAATGCATGAGACATGAGAGCCCTGTACTTACGTGACACAAACCAGCACCGCAAACGTTCTCTCCAGCTTGAGATGACGTCTTTCTTTATAGGTTCATGGGTCTGATGCGCCAATTTCCCATGCTGATATCTCCGGAGATTCTCGGGCATCTTCAACAATTTGGCAATAGATTGTCTCATTACACGCTAAATAATATAATTATAGCCTAATTATATATATAGCCTATATATATATATGTAGGCAATATATATAATTAGGCAATATATATATATATATATATAGCATTTGTGGTTTTGGCATAAACATAACTAGGGTGCACTGTAGGCCTACTATCTGAGAACACCCTTTCTGAAGCCTCTCGCTCTCTCTCTCTGTCCCTCCCTCTCTCTCGTTCACTCTCTCTCTCGTACCGTTTTGTGGAGCACGTTAATTGTCTGAGAACACTCCCATTCAGAATGCATTGGTTTACATTTCGTTCTGTGTAGCACGAAAACTATCGTGCTCTGGAACACGCTTCAATAGATTAACGTTTGTGCGCATGAGCAGGAAATCGCGTGATACCGGGTTGGTGTAAATTATGTTTGCGCACATTATGTTTGTGTGTGTGTTATGTATGAATGTGATTATTATTTTTGTGCAAGATATGTGTGCATTGTTTGTGCACATTATGTTTGTATGTTATGTGTGTGAATGTGTATGTGTTGTTTGTAATATGTGTGTGTACATTGTTTGCGTTATGTGTGTACGTATGTTATATGAGTGTACGTTATGTTTGTGTGTTATGTGAGTTTGTAGGTTTTGTGTGTTATGTGTTTGTGTTATGAGTGTGAACGTTATGTGTTTGTTTAATGTGTGTTATATGCAGGGCCGCCGGACTGCGGGTTTAAGTTACACAGTTGTGGGGGGGCCCAAGGCAGAGGGGTAAAAGTCTAAAAAGAAAATAAATAAATAAAAGTCTGTAGAATTTTCTACCATCCCCTAGCGGTAGGAGCCGCCCACCCCCGCCCCCCGTCAACAATTGCTTCCCCCCCTCAGCAATTCTGACGGGGCGGGGTGTATAGGCCTACAGAGCACAGAATTTGGTGCTACGGCCCTGGTAATATGACTGTGTGTGTGTTATAAGTGAGTCGTGGTTAAGGAGAAAGTTGTCCTTTATTGACCTGAAAAGTAACAGAACATGTGAGCGTCTGCAGCCAATCAGGATAGAGATGCATGAAGATAAAGGATTCATGTTAAGATCTGACGACAACCCGACCTCCTCTGTCTCATTAATGTTTTGGTTCACTTTATTCACCCAATGCTGTAATATCAATGAAAATAAATAAAAACGTGAACAAGAATTGAAACATTATAATAATTATTTCATTTTGGCAGGAGTGACAATGTAGACACAACATGCATACGTCTGAACGGATCAGGAAGCCTGACACTCAGGGAATACAGGGTCTGGAGAGCTGAAACACACATTTAATCAAATGAGATTGTCTCAGACAACGGATCCTGTAAAGGGTACTTTACAAACTCACTAGAAAAGACTATCTATAGTCGAAACACAAGCTAACAAAATACTAGCATAGTTTACCGTCAGCTGGTTTGGGACTCAAGGAATATATAGTCGATGATTAAACATGAATAAAGTTATATAATTGGTTGTAATGAGGAAGCCCCTCCTTCATGGAGCTAGCAAAATGGGTAGTCTAGCTCACTAGGCTAGTTAATGGGATACTTCACCAATTCATAACCGGAGTTCAATCATTCAAAAATCGCTATTGTAATATAAAAAAAAGTTTTTTTTCCCCTTGTCTAACCCATTCGTTTGACCTCATCTCGGGAGAACTTTGCTTGCCTGCTAGAAGGGCCGAGGACTACAAACCACTGGCAAATTTGTGAGCACCAATAAGGAATGCGGGGGGGCGGGAGCTCGCGTACGAGATGTAAACACAATATCCGCCATGTTTCTTCACCGCTTAGCTAGAGAACAAATTTGCAATGTGAAACAACCAAAGTGGATTTTGAAAATCTATTGTTGGATTTGGACATTCAGGGCTATTAGTACAAGCCAGGATACAGCCAGGAAGAATTGACACAAATAGAGAAGGAGGCTGCTGCGGCTGCAGCTGAACAAGCCTTGCCTGTTGCCGAGGACGAGGAGCCGGAGCGCTCTGGTATGCTCTGTTCGCCTATAGATACTAACACAGAGTCCCTGTGCTGCAGCGAATTTCAGCGATGCCAGTTTCTTCTAGAATAAATGGCTGAAACTGGCGGGGACGGGGCCATGTGTGTAACCTCTCCCCCAGGCTTTAGCCTCCTCTGAACAGTTGGGTATTAGATACATATTTCCGGACCCAGAAAGAGTACTGGAAACGCCAACCAATGCCCGCCGGGAGCAACAGACGTCTGAGCATAGAGTAAGTGTTGTTTTTTTTACTTACACATTTGCTACAACAGTTTGAGGCCTGGGGAACATGACGTAGCTATCCAAAAGTAGCCGATCTTATTGGCAGAGCATAGGCTACGTTACGTTAGCTTGAAGTCTGTGTAATGCTGTATAGGCTACTCAAGGCATAATTGATCTTGCTTTGCTAATGTTGGTCTCTTTCTTTCTTAGAAAGTATCGGCTTCCTGTGTTGTCCAGGCCATCACAGCTAATTACCCAACACAAGATGGGCAGTACCGTGGCTATCAGGAGACAATAGATGCTCAAGATGAGCTGTGACTATTTTGACTCTAGCAAACACATGTTTATTTTCTGTAAATAGTTCATATATTTTCATGAATAAAAGTTCAAATTCATGTTGGTTGTTGTGATTTGTTTACCAACCCTGTTAAACAAATCACAAGTGCTGTTATACTAAAGTACGCCTACTGTATAAGATAAATACTTATTTCAACTGGGGAGAAAAGGTTGAGTACAAATACTTGATATGCTGAGCTACTGTAATTAGCAAATGTTTTTATGCTGTACAGTAATATACAAATGATGCGTTTGAAAAAACAGGGGCAGAAGTCTAAACTAGAACGTATCATCACAGGGAAATGTTTACACAAAGTTCACTCGCACTACCACTCGCGCTAGGACCATGGGTCCTTCCCCCTCCAAACGTTAACAGGCGGGCGGTGCAGCGAGCGCAATGCACTTTGGTAGTTGGAGGAGTTCTTACTTTTGAGCCAGAGAGACACTTTTTGCCTTTTCTCAGGCTAGAATTAATGGATTTAATTTTTTTTGCACATTTATAATCCATATAATTATTTAGTTCATATAACCTTCATATCACCACCGGTGAAGTATCCCTTTAACTAACTAACTTACTAGGATAGCTGGCTAGGCTACCTCGCAGATCAATGGATCAACTCTCAGAACACAGATTCACTGCCCGTCAACGGCCGTACTACACTTCCCATAAACATAAAGGAATTCAAAAACAACAATAGCTTTTAGGTATTAAATAATCTAATATAAAAACACACAATTTGAACTTTAAATGGCAAGGCCCCCTCCGACGGTGCCCCCCCCCACCTCACACTGGTCTGAACTGGCTGCTACGGTAACGATACCTCTTCCTGGCTCATGCTGCTCGGAGCACAAAGCCTCCGTCCGTCGTCCACTCCATTATATTTTAATGCTAAGCTGCTAAACCTGGGAAAGCTGGGTGGGTGTTCTAGTATGATCAGGGTATTATATATGAGGACTGGGGGGTAAACACGCAGTGGAAGGACAACAAGGGGACAGACAGGGAGATGGAAGCGGGTCAGCTCGGTCCTCAAGTCCTGGTCTGGGGGGTCAGGACCTCTGGGTCAGCTCGGACCTCAAGTCCTGGTCTGGGGGGTCAGGACCTCTGGGTCAGCTCGGACCTCAAGTCCTGATCTGGGGGGTCAGGACCTCTGGGTCAGCTCGGACCTCAAGTCCTGGTCTGGGGGGTCAGGACCTCTGGGTCAGCTCGGACCTCAAGTCCTGGTCCGGGGGGTCAGGGCCTCCTCGATCTGCTCGGTCCTTAGTCCTTGTCCGGGGGGCTCCGGACCTCGTGGTGGGCCGGTCTGAGTCCTGGTCCAGGGGTCCATACTGCCTATGGGCCAGTCTGAGTCCTGGTCCGGGGGGTCAGGACCTCCTGGTGGGCCGATCTGAGTCCTGGTCCAGGGGTCCAGACCGCCTGTGGGCCAGTCTGAGTCCTGGTCCGGGGCCCCTACCACTCCCCGGTCAGCTTGGTGTTCTGGTCCCGTTTGGGCGGGGCTGGGGGCGGCCCGCGGCGCAGCGTTGCATAGCCTGAGATGTGGGCGTGTTTGGCGGACTGGGAGCGGGTGTGGTGGCGGGAGAGGGTCTGGCTGTGGCCCGCCCTCTTCTGGCTCTGCAGCAGCTCCGGAGGGGGGGGGGGCAGCAGGGCCAGATCGTCCACCGTGCCCATGGGCTCGGTCTTGGAGGGCACGGGGAGGAGGCCGGCGGCAGCCAGGACGCCGTGCCGGGACACCGACTTCCTCTTCAGTGTGCGGTTGAGGTCCTCCAGGAAGTGGGGCTGCAGTGCCAGGCCGGGTGGCGCCGCCGCCTTGGGGGAGGTGGGGGGCACAGGGGAAGGGCAGTAGGAGGAGAGGGAGGGGGGCGGGGTCTGGGAGAGAGGGGGAGGCGAGAGGGGCGTGCCGCTGCTCCTCCTACTGGGCGCGGCGCCCGCCCCCTTCTTCAGAGAGCCACCCTGTTTCCATGACGATGCAGGGCTGGAGGAGGAGGGCTGCTGGGGCTGGGGGTTGACCACGGCCACGCGGGAGAGTGGGGAAGCAAACTCCGCTCTGTGAAGAGGAGGAGGAGGAAACAGCTCCGAGTCGCTGGGAGGAGGAGGGAAGTCGTCGGGGGAGGAGTGGAGGTGCTGCGGAGGAGGAGATGGGGGGGAGGGCTGGCGGTGCTGTCCTGTCTGCAGCCCCTGCAGCACCAGGGGCAGCGTGGCCAGGTTCAGCTTGCCCGGCTTGGGAGGAGTGGAGGAGGAGGGGCAGGATGAGGAGTCTTTGGAAGGAGAGCCGGCGCCAGAGGAGGAGGGGGGGGGCGTCTGGGCAAACAGGCTGACCAGACTGTCCACCTTCTTGGGCCGCTCCTCCTGGGAGTCGACCCGCACGGTGGAGGCCCTCTGGAGGGCAGGGGGCCGGGGTTTGGAGGAGCAGCCCCCCACTCCCAGGGGGGGAGGGGGGAAGTCGCTCTCCGAGGGGGGAGGGGGGAACTCTGGGGAGTGGAGCGCCACGCTGCCCCCCCGCCCCCACCGGGGCTTGGCTTTAACAGCCGGGGGGGATAGAGGGGCGGAGCAGGAGGAGGAGGGGGGGGAGTTCCCTGGGAACTGGTTCACTATCTGTTTGACCAAGGAGGAGGTCGCCGCGGCAACCAGTGAGAGTGAGGACGAAGAGGAGGGGGATGAAGCGGGAGTGGAGAGGGGGAGTTGCCGGGAGGAGAGGCTGTGCTGCTTGGGGAGGGTGGGGGGGGGCTGGCTGGGGGAGTGACCTGCAGAGAAGCTCTGCTGCTTCCTCATTGGTCCATGGCTGTGTGATGGGGGAGTCGGGGAGAGGGGGGAGAGCGGGGAGAGCGGGGAGATGGCGAGGGGGAGTGAGGAGGGGCCAGAGGGCTTGCGGGCTGTCTGTGGCGGGAAGCCTCCGCTGAAGCTCTTGGGAGGAGCAGGGGGGAGGAACTGGAGGGAGGCAGGGGGAGAGAGCTGGGGAGGGGGAGGGGGAGGGGGAGGGGGAGGAGAGTCCTCCTGGTGGGAGCTGAAGTCGTACTCCATGTGGGGGAACTTGTGGGAGAGGAACTCCTGCAGGCCGGCGTTGCAGAGAGAGGAGTGGGGGGGGGATGGGGGCGAGGGAGGGGAGGGGGGAGGGGGGAGGAGCTCCTCCTCCTCCTCTGGCGGGGGGGGAGGAGGAGCGAATCCCAGCGTCAGGGCGGAGAAGACGGGGGCAGGAAGGGTTTGGGACGGGGGAGGGGGGGTGCAGTAGGCAGCAGGGAGGGTGTTGTACCCGGGGCGGTCGGGCAGAGCGGGGGCCATGGGGGGGAGGGGACCGGCGGACTGGGCCCGGGGGAGGGGGTGGGCCAGGGTGCTGTACTTCAACTGCATCCCGGGGGCCGCCATGGGGGAGGAGCCGGGCAGGGGGGGGGACGGGGGACACTCCTCGGAGGGGGAGGTGCTGCCCGTGTAGCTGTTTCGAGAGGGGGGGGGTTGAGAGGGGGGGTACTGCGGCATGCTGGGTATCTGGACTGGGATTGGTCGACTGATTGGGTCAATCCTCAGCATCTAGAGAGAAAGAGAGAGAGAGAAAGAGAAAGAGAAAGAGAGAGAGAGAGAGAGAGAGAGAGAGAGAGAGAGAGAGAGAGAGAGAGAGAGTTTAGTATCCACCAGTGGATCCTAAACCTCAGACAGTCTGTACCCAGTTATTCACCAGATACAGGTCCGCCTCAGACGGTCGGTACCCAGTGTTCAATTTAATCATATTCAATTGATAACGGCCGTTTAAGTGAAGTCAGGAAAGATGTAACGATGGTTTCTGGTGTGGTCCTTTAAAGCATCACATAATTAAACATAATGCTATAAAACGTTTTACATATATCAGCACTGTGTTAGAGCAATGGATACATTATTATTATGAACTATATAAAAAGTCAAGAGCCTGTTCAAAACGGGTCTGTTTGGAATCGGCTGACTGCTTGGCCTGCGGTGTGTTTGGTAAACCGCTCATCAACCTCCCACTGGACCCGACCTGCCAGGAACCTCCCACCGGACCCGCCCTCCCACTGGACCCGCCCTGCCAGGAACCTCCCACCGGACCCGCCCTCCCACTGGACCCGCCCTGCCAGGGTCCTCCCACTGGACCCGCCCTCCCACTGGACCCACCCTCCCAGGGTTCTCCCACTGGACCCGCCCTCCCACTGGACCCGCCCTCCCAGGGTCCTCCCACTGGACCCGCCCTCCCACTGGACCCGCCCTCCCACTGGACCCACCCTCCCAGGGTCCTCCCACTGGACCCGCCCTCCCACTGGACCCGCCCTCCCACTGGACCCACCCTCCCAGGGTCCTCCCACTGGACCCGCCCTCCCACTGGACCCGCCCTCCCAGGGTCCTCCCACTGGACCCGCCCTCCCACTGGACCCGCCCTGTCAGGGTCCTCCCCCCGCCCAGGGGTCAGTCCATCGGGTGATTAGGGGGGTCAAGAAAAGGAAGGATAGACGGACATAGAGACTTTGATACTATAGTTTGATTATTATTAAAGGGACATATTATACCACCAGGTGTGAGTGTGATTAGCCATTACAAGCCGTTTTGAAAATGTGCAGCTTCTGACATCACAGGTGGGCCTGTCCACCTACGGTAGATGTGTGCTGGATAAATCAGTCTGAAAGCCTACCCAGTGGACGGTAGCAAACGTTGCTCATCTATCCGTCATACATCGAGATGGACAAGCCCACCTGTGATGTCAGAAGCTGCATATTTTCAAAACGACTTGTAATGGCTAATCACACTCACACCTGGTGGTATAATATGTCCCCTTTAAAGTCACACCCCAACTATATGTGGTGTGTGTGTGTGTAAGTGCATGTATGAGGTGTGTGTGTGTGTGTGTGTGTGTGTGTGTGTGTGTGTGTGTGTGTGTGTGTGTGTGTGTGTGTGTGTGTGTGTAGTCTGTGTGGTGTGTGTCCGGTGGTGTGTGTGTGTGGTGTGTGCGTGGGGTGTCTGTGTGGTGTGGTGTGTGTGTGTGTGTGTGTGCGTCTGTGTGTGTGGTTGTGTGTGTAGGTGGTGTGTGTGTGGGTTTGTCCGTACCTCTCCTCTCCTCCAGGCATCAGAGAAGATTGAGCTGACCACACTCTGAGAGCGGGCATGGCATGATGATGTCATCTCTGAGACGCCACTGTCTGATTGGCTGGAGTGGTTTGACTGAGACTCTGGAGGAGACAGACATATGACCTTTAACCCCAAACAGACGGACAGATAGACAGGGAGCTAGAGAGACAGAGAGACAGGGAGCTAGACAGACAGACAGACAGACAGACAAACAGGGAGCTAGAGAGACCGACAGACAGAGAGAGAGACAGACAAGCAGGGAGCTCGAGATACAGACAGACAAACAGGGAGCTAGAGATAAAGACAGACAAACAGGGAGCTAGAGATACAGACAGACAAACAGGGAGCTAGAGAGACAGACAGACAGGGCGCTAGAGAGAGTGAGACAGAAAGAAAGACAGACAGAGAGCTGGAAAGACAGGCAGGTACCTGGCATGCTTGAGTTGCTGGATCCTGATTGGATGGAGGAAGAAGACAGTGAGGACCAATCATATGCTGCGTCTGATCTTCTAGTGACCTCTTGGAAATTCAGGTACAGCTGCTTCCCGTACTGAGATCAAACACAGATGATATTATCCAACTATTATTACAGAGTATTTACAACTCACAGATTAACAGATAATATATATACAACTATCATTACAGAGTATACAAAAACTCATAAACTAACAGATAATATAATACGACTATTTTGACAGAGTATTGACAACCCACAGATTAACAGATAATATAATACAACTATTTTGACAGAGTATTCACAACCCACAAATTAACTGATTATATAATACAAAGATTACTACAGATTATAGACAACTCACAGATTAACAGATGATATAATACAACTATTATGAAAATTGTATACAGCTCAACGATTAACAGATTAAATAATACTCAGATTACCACAGAGTATAAACAACTCACATATTAATAGATGATACAATACAAATATTATTACAGAGTTTTATACAAACCACAGATTAACAGATTATATAACACACAGATTACTACGGATTATATACAACTCAGATGATGTAATACACAGATTACTACAGATTGTATACAACTAATATTATATAATACAAAGATTACTACCGATTATATAAAACTCACAGATTATACAATACACAAATGACTACGTATTATATAAAACTCAGATTATACAATACACAGATTACTATAGATTATATACAACTCACAGGTTGTTTAATACACTGATTGCTTCCGATTATTAACAACTCACAGATTGACACAGATCTGTGAGTTGTTAATAATGAACTAATTCACATATTACTACAGATAAAATACAACTCACTGACACAAATTACAATATATTATATACAACTCAGATTACATAATAATACACAAATGACTACTGATGAATTGTACTATACTGTATACTACTGTATAAGTATTATATACTATGTATAATACTGCATACTATATTGTAGTATAATACTACAGTGTAATTAAACACCCGCACACGCACACACACACACACACACGCACACACACACACACACACACACACACACACACACACACACACACACACACATAGATTATATATTGCTATACAACATAGACACACATACACACACACATATATTCACTCAGATGATATATAGCTATATAACACAAATAGCGATTAAATGTAACTTGTTACCTTGGCGATACGAATACTGTTGACCCACTGTTGGAGCGTTCTGACGTCGTCACAGCAGAGATACTTGATGTACTGAGACTTCTTTTGTATCTGAGGATGCTGCATACACACACACAGGTACATGTGTATCAATACCGAGTGCAACAGACAGAACTTTGAGTACTGCAGGACAGAGGTGGTGTCTAAAGGTACTGCCACAATGAACGCGCGTAAGATTACACACATAACTGTGCGTTCACACCAAACGCGAAATTTGTCGCCAGTCCGCGTTGTCGCCGAAGTTTTGTCGCGCCACACATCATAATCTGACGCTGTGCAAGTTTTGTTGAATTTGTCGCGCCACAACAAGATAACCACCATTGCATGTCTTTACCTTTTGTGGAAGAGGGAGAGACGTCGGAGGACCCGACGCAGTATATTCATAATATTGCAATCACGGAAGAGACAGTGAATGAAGTATTGAATCGACAGAGATTTATTAGATAGGCCTACCTAATAAACCGTTGGAACACAGAAGACCGGAAACATAGCAACGCCGGTAAACAAACCCCAAGAAGCCCAATCCCTATGAGAGCCCCGAATTTGTCGCGCCACAAATCCTCGTGAACACGCTCGTCTGTGCACGGCGAAAGTGTGGCGCGACAAATCAAAATTTGTCGCCGGTTTTCTCTCGCAAAAAATTCGCCCCATACGCGTCGATACGTTCACTTTGTATGGGATCCTGTCGCCCCGTCGCGTTTGGTGTAAACGCACAGTAACGCTTGATCATTGTGTGTCACAAAAATGGTTCAACCCGCCTACGCAGATAGAGCCCTCCCAAAACCTATTTTCCCCCGCTACTTTTCTTTTGCTCCAACAACATGGCTGAGATCACCACCATCGCTGCGCTGTATTTGTTGTGGGAGTTCGAGGCGAGTGTTTGGGTGCATGATAGAGCTTAGATCGGGCCCAAAAAATCGAGCCCGACCCGGCCCGAACCCGAGCACGTTCTGTCCGAGCCCCGCCCATCCCGACACATTAACTGTAATTATGAGCCCGACCAGATTTCAACCCGACATTTTTTTGAATGCATGTGTAATTTTGTACACATTTCTTACTTAGGCCTGCTCTGCTAAATCTATAGGGATAATGTATAGAACGCCGGTCATTATCGGGAAAATACAACCCAGTCTCACGTAAATACGTGACGCTGTCACGTCATTTAATCTATTCATTCGTGATCTGGGACAATTGGGAAATTGTGACAATTCACGGATATATTTAATGCAGGTGCGCTGCTCTGTAGGTAAACCGCAACGAAAAAAATGGTAGCTGCTTCATCTCTTCTTTTTTGAAATTTGTGCTCTTGGCATGAAAAAACTTAAATTACGTGTCCCAGATCACGAATGAATAGATAAAATGACGTGACGTGACAGTGTCACGAGACTGGGTTGGAAAATAAGCCCAGACAGGGAGAACAGGACACCGACTCGCAGCAGAGGTGTCTTGCTTCGCGGCCCAACCCGGCCCGCGGGTCGGCTCGGGCTCGGGCAGAGAATCTAAACTCTAGTGCATGACCTCCTCCGTAAGTGCTCACAGCTGGGTGAGTTTCACCATCTCCTCATCGGCATTTGGGGAAATTTGTGTGAAACCTTTCCTACAAATGAAAAGTACTAATATGAAATAAATCAGCTCTCAATGAGCTGCTGAGATTAGGAAGCAGAAAAGGGGGAATATTGAAGATCAAACTGAATTCATCATTGCTGATACAGTTGTGCATATTCTCTACCTGAAACAAACATTTCATACTATTTCATACCTTATATATAAAGTCTTAAACAAATCAATCAAATGTACAATAGGCTAAAATATAAAAGGTTTAGCGCACACACAAGTGTGTGTGTGTAGAGTTCTTATGTGCTTCTTGATGAATCATTCTTACATCAATATGTCTCCCCTCTGCTCTATGTGAAAAGTGTTGTCAACTGCCCTGAATCATTCTCATTAGTTTGTTCATATAACTATAATACCAGTGTTGACATTTCCCTCAAATGAATACTTCTCTTTGATTATTTAACAGTGCCTATAAAAAAATCATTGTGCGGGATATGGGCAGATTAGAGTTCTAAACGGAGTGATTATTATTTGTTCTTTCAAAATGATATCATAAGAAGTTCAATGTCAGTGTTGCCATTATTATTATTATTATTATTATTATTATTATTATTATTATTATTATTATTATTATTATTATTATATCCTACCTTTCTCCTGCTAACCTTTTGTAGGCCATTCCTTTTGTAACCCCTCAAACAAAAACACAACAGCTATTGTGTTGTGGGATTGGCATTACTACACTGGGGAGGCCTCATTGGCTTCATTGCATGATTTCTGGTCGTAAATTAAAGGCCCACTTGTTAAATATGGAACATCTAGAGAGGAAACTAATGTCTTATATTAAATTCAGCACGGTTGTCTGGCCGGTTTAGCCCTCCAGTGGATATGTGGACATGCTTAATGCACATGTGTAGTATCAGCTATGTCAGGGTCTCACAAGCCTTGTGTGTTCTGGCAGAGAGCAGAACGCCTTACCTTCAGCACCAGGCAGTAGTCACTGGGCGCTTTGTATTTGCTCCTGTAGTCCTGACCATAGTAGATGTTGACATGGTGCAGCTGGAGGAAACACACCAGGTCCCTGGATGCCTGCAAACATACCAGGCACGCAAAGCACACACACTAAATAATAATCCTTAAATATAATAAAGGTGGCAGGTGTACACTACAAGTTTTCATTGCTGTCTGATTGGGTGTCATGGGTGATGGGGGTGGACTATATTAGGGGCGTGTGATTGGAAGGCTGACCTTGGCTTTGCCTTTGGGGACGTAGTAAATCCCTGACGCTCGCAAAAGGAAGTAGCGCTTCTTCCACGACTTCTTCCCATCTTCCTTCAACCACAACACACCCTCCATCTCCGGCACCGACACAGAGCCACCGCCAAAACACTCCTGCACACACACACACACACACACACACACACACACACACACACACACACACACACACACACACACACACACACACACACACACACACACACACACACACACATTAACAACAGAGAGAGAGAGAGAGAGAGAGAGAGAGAGAGAGAGAGAGAGAGAAACTGAGTTATCGAACAGGAAAACTACGGCAGAAAAAATCTTCTCCAAAACATGTATTAGAGGATGAACACTCACTTAAAAAAGATAAAAAAAGAGAAACTGTTTTAATTGAATCCTCTAATTGGGCTTTTTTGTGAAAGGGTTGTTTGGGAAAGGGTTTTTGGTGAAAGGGTTGTTGGTGAAATGGATGTTGGTGAAATGGATGTTGGTGAATGAAAGGAGTATGATGGTCTTCACATGAGGCACATCCCAGAGGGTTAGGCTTGGGAACGTAACAGTTTGTGTAGTTGTGTTGAGCTCTGCAGCGGCCGATGTTGATGTCCGAGAGAGGGTTGAGCTTCACGGAACGTATATATATAAGTCCACGGTGTGAGGCACATTTCATGTAGAACAGCCCTTACATCATTAGAACACAATGAAGGTGATTGAAAATAATCACAAATGGGTCACAGCCAGACTCTTTAAAATACTTCTGAGTGGTATAGGCGGAGACTTATGATTTAACTGCTTTGTTGGGGAAAAAACAGCCATTTGAAAGAGTGCCATGGTGTCAAACAGTTCTGCAATATGAAACCGGTGTTATTTAATAAATATGAAATTGAAGAGGTTCTACGAATATCAACAATCCCTGGTGTTCCCCAGGCAGACCGAGGTAAACATTGACATTGGCACTGAGTGAACTTAAAAGGGTCTACGGCATCTCATTAGCATTGAGTTAACTTAAATATGATCTACATTAGAGACATTTTATCCCCAGGAGATTGACACAGAAGCTTCCTACTGCAATGTTTGGAATACAAGTTACAATAGGAGATCACTACTTTAATAAATATATAGGTGAGGAGAGCAGGACAGACGCTAAGCTCCGCTTGCTAGATCCATTGATTCTATTCCATCAGAGTTTAGATTTTTACTACCAACTAACTTCGTATTCATTATATAATAATGGTCAATGGTTTAAATGTCAATTTTAATATTATTTTTTAATATATTAATATTAATGTATTAAAAAAAATCATTATTTATTTATTTTTTATAGCCCATAATCACATTTACATATTTTATATATATATATATATATATATATATATATATATATATATATATATATATATATATATATATATATATATATATATATATATTATTGCTAGAGGGCAGTAGAGAGTTAGAGGGAGAATGGTAGAGGGCAGTAGAGTGTTAAGGGAGGTAGGGAGTGGGCAGTAGCGTGTTAGAGGGAGAACGACAGAGGGCAGTAGAGTGTTAAGGGAGGTAGGGAGTGGGCAGTAGTGTGTTAGAGGGAGAACGGCAGAGGGCAGTAGAGGGTTAGAGGGAGAGGGCAGCAGAATGTTAGAGGGCAGTAGAGTGTTAGAGGGAGAGGGCATTAGAGGGCAGTAGAGTGTTGGGAGGTAGGGGGGAGAGAGAGGCAGAGGGAGGTGAAGGTAAATCAATGATGATCACCTCTAGTAAGGCTTCTTTATTCCGGTCAGCCATCTCACACGTCTCCTTCCGCCCCAACAGGTAGTTCTACACAAATACACACAATATCATGTAGCTATACACAAATACACACAATATCATGTAGCTATACACAAATACACACAATATCATGTAGCTATACACAAATAAACAAAATATCATGTAGCTATACACAAAAACACACAGCTCATAAAGTCGTTCACACTATATGACATAGTCCTACCAGTGTTTCCCCCAAGATGATTCTAGAGGTGTTTCTGAGAGGCACTATGTTGATGTAAGCATGTACTGTGCTAATGTGTGTGTCCACCATCCTGATGTGTGTGTGCATACACCTTGTTGGGAAACACTGGTACTACAAAGAACACACAAATACCAGGTAGTTAAATATAATATATACTGTATGCAGTGTTGGGGTAGTTTCTCAAAAAAAGTAATTAGTTACTTATTACTAGTTACTTCTGTGAATTGTAATGAGATTACTTTACTAGTTACTGCATTTGAAACTTCACTACTTATTACTTCTCTTTCCCGTTTCTTAATTTACTGTAGGCCTAGATACATGGACAAACATCATAGCCCTATCATCACTTAGTGTTATTGTATAAATCTATACAAAATAGCATATAAACCATATGAAAGAACAATATCCCTGTCTGCACAAAGAAATGCCTCGCTGTAAAATCCACAAACAACAGGATAAAGTAGGCTATGTTGAGGTCAATGAAAAATACAAAAAGGTCACTTTATCCCATACAATTAAAACAGAAATGCACTTAAGCGGCAGTGACACATACTTTATGTGGTCCAAAGGCTGAATGAACCTGATCTATTTCGCAAAATATGACATCGTAAGTGTATCTTCCTCTCACCCTCTTGCAGGCAAGAGCAGCCTTCTCAAGTTTTAAAGTAATCCAGTGCACCATCATTCCTCAGTAATTTTTGTTGTTTGCGGACCAAATGTCCGTGGTGGTGGACACATGATCCAGGGAGGACTCGAAAATTATTTTGAGCTTCGATTCCATGTCGTAACACTTGTTCAGGTAATGGGAAAATGTTTTCCTGTCGGATGTTGGCTTGCGAGTTGCAGGTATTTTATCTAGTATTTTTCCTAAATCTGGGCGATTCAATAGTTGACAGGGGAAGCATGTCTTCTACAATGAACCCTGCAACCAGCCTGTCTTTCTGTGTCACCTGCTTCTGCGTTCCAACACTTCCAACACTTTACACGCAGGCAAACAGGGCTTGGGTAACGGAGGAAAGCGCGTCACGATAGTCTAGTAAAGTAGTGTAGTTACCAATATTTTAAATGTTATGCGTTACTTTACTTCGTTCACTTCGTTACCCCCAACACTGACTGTATGTATATATATAAATATCTATATGGACTTCTGCCGGACCATATGATGACATATGTTGAGTGTTAAGGGCCAATCGAATGTTCCATGTACCTAAATGGACATCACGTCACGTCAGGTAGTCTTGATGAAGTTACATGAAAACCAAGGTCCTGGTCTGAAGGCCAGGAAGTGGCAGACCGTGTGGACCACAGCCTGGAGCCCCCAGCGGGAACTCAGCCTGGAGCCCCCAACATGTGGACCACAGCCTGGAGCCCCCAGCAGGAACTCAGCCTGGAGCCCCCAACATGTGGACCACAGCCTGGAGCTCCCAGCGGGAACTCAGCCTGGAGCCCCCAACATGTGGACCACAGCCTGGAGCCCCCAGCGGGAACACAGCCTTGAGCCCCCAAAATATGGATCACAGCCTGGAGCCCCAAGCATGTGGAACACAGCCTGGAGCCCCCAGCAGGAACACAGCCTGGAGCCCCCAGCATGTGGACCACAGCCTGGAGCCCCCAGCATGTGGACCACAGCCTGGAGCCCCCAGCAGGAACACAGCCTGGAGCCCCCAGCATGTGGACCACAGCCTGGAGCCCCCAGCATGTGGACCACAGCCTGGAGCCCCCAGCATGTGGACCACAGCCTGGAGCCCCCAGCAGGAACTCAGCCTGGAGCCCCCAGCATGTGGACCACAGCCTGGAGCCCCCAGCGGGAACACAGCCTGGAGCCCCCAGCATGTGGACCGCAGCCTGGAGCCCCCAGCATGTGGACCACAGCCTGGAGCCCCCAGCATGTGGACCACAGCCTGGAGCCCCCAGCGGGAACTCAGCCTGGAGCCCCCAACATGTGGACCACAGCCTGGAGCCCCCAACATGTGGACCACAGCCTGGAGCCCCCAGCGGGACCACAGCCTGGAGCCCCCAACATGTGGACCACAGCCTGGAGCCCCCAGCGGGACCACAGCCTGGAGCCCCCAGCATGTGGACCACAGCCTGGAGCCCCCAGCATGTGGACCACAGCCTGGAGCCCCCAGCAGGAACACAGCCTGGAGCCCCCAGCAGGAACACAGCCTGGAGCCCCCAGCATGTGGACCACAGCCTGGAGCCCCCAGCGGGAACACAGCCTGAAGCCCCCAGCATGTGGACCACAGCCTGGAGCCCCCAGCATGTGGACCACAGCCTGGAGCCCCCAGCATGTGGACCACAGCCTGGAGCCCCCAGCATGTGGACCACAGCCTGGAGCCCCCAGCATGTGGACCACAGCCTGGAGCCCCCAGCATGTGGACCACAGCCTGGAGCCCCCAGCATGTGGACCACAGCGGGTCATGTGACAAAGACTGGCAAATAGGTTCTGGTAGATTGTGGCGCGGATAAGGCTCTCTACCCGTCCTCAAACTGCCTCACCTCGTCCAGTGAGCCGTACCTGAGGGTTCTTGAAGACAGCGTACTTCTCCATGCGCTCAGTGAACATGAGCCGGTTCTGTCCGTCTCTCGTCCAGTTCAGGAGGTTCTCCACCAGGTTCTCATGGTCCTCTAAAACACGCTCTGCACACACACACACACACACACACAGAAACACACAGACACATGGGCACAATCACGCACACGCACACACCCTCAAGACACACACAGACACACAGATTTGACATACACAGTTTATACAGGACACACAGGAAGCCCTACAGCTGTAGGTTAGTTTAACCACAGCACTGCTCAGTCCTTCAGAATGTGTGTGTGTGTGTGTGTGTGTGTGTGTGTGTGTGTGTGTGTGTGTGTGTGTGTGTGTGTGTGTGTGTATATATATGAATGTCCATATACATACATAAATATGTAAAATTTATTGAGAAGGCAAGGCAACTTTATTTATATAGCACTTTTCATACACAAGGCAGACTCAAAGTGCTTTACATATAAATATTGTCATACAATAAAATAAAATAATAGACAAGTAAAAGAAAACATATGCAAAGAAATGAGTAAAACAGAAAACGCAATGTATTTAAGATCAGATCAACATTCTCTCTGGTACCCATGTCGGGACTCCAACCCGACCTGAAGGAATTTGGTACCCACGTTGGGACTCCAACCCGAACTAAAGGAACTTGGTCCTTTCTCTGGGACTCCAACCCGGATACTAGTACTCTATTCTAAGACTCTAACCCAGATTCTAGGATTCTAACCCAGACACATGTCGGTACTCTAACCACGAACCAAAGGCCTTATTCTGGGACTCCAACCCAGACAGACGTCGGGACTCCTACCCAGACAGTACTCAGGCCTTTCTCTGGGACTCCAACCCGACCTAAAGGAACTTGGTCCTTTCTCGGGGACTCCAACCCAGATTCTAGGACTCTAACCCAGACAGAACTTGGGTCTCAAACCCTTATCCTTTCACTCTGGTATCAGATCATGTATCTTTCTGGTAAAAATAGAAAATAAATGGAAAGTTAAAAAGGCATTTTAGTAATAAAATAGAAAATAAAGGCAAAGTTAAAAAAGCTTTTTAGAAAGTGCAATGCATTTAAGATTTAGCAGAAAGCTAAAGCAAACATAAAAGCCTTCATTCTTGTTTTAAAGGTGCTCAGATTTGGGGCAAGTCTTAAATCCTAAGGGAGTTTTCCAGCTATTTGTTGCATAGTAACTAAATCCTGCTTCCCCATGTTTCGTGTTTACCCTGGGGATAATTAACAGATTGGTCTCAGAAGATCTTAGTGGTCTAGAAGGCTTATGTAGTGGAAGCATATCAGTTAAATATTTTGGGCCTAAACCATGTAGGGATTTATAGGCAGTGTTGGGGAGCATACATGTACCGGCGTTATGTATTCAGAATACAAATTATAGCTAACAGTATTCCGTTACAGTTACAATTTAAATAGTTGGTAATTAGAATACAGTAACATTGTTGAAATCAATGGATTACATGACGATACTTCTGTCTCAACAGTTTATTCGTGCTTTCACACCAACAGCATTTAGTGCGCACTAAACGAGTTTGTTCCCTTGGTTCGGTACGTTTGCGTTGGTGTGAATGCAACCACCTCGCTTCGATGTGAACCAAATCAGCCGGCCGAGACCTTCCTGAACAGCTGGTCTCGGTTCACTTCCAAACCAACCCAGTCGCCAAGAAAAAACGTTGACGGTGTACGTTTCCATGAACACTGGATACGTAGCATTTCAACGTAAAAAATAGCGTGTTATACCTACAGTATCCACGCGTGCCGCTGTGGAGGCGGGTTTCGAGGTTTGGGTTTCACGGCTTTCGCGGCAAATTGTGGACACGATTGTTTAGGGGGGGGGGAGGTAGACTGTTGTTGACGGGGGGGGGGGGGGGGGAGACACGTTTGTTGAGGGGGGGGGGGGGGGGGGGGACACGTTTGTTGAACAATGTTAATAGAACAACACACAACCACATAACATCCCGAACCCATTAACCCCACTTAATCCTAACAACAAAACAAGTTAACAAAAGCCCCTTTTGTCAACTGACAACCCCAATTCCCAGAATCCCCCGTGGCTCCGGAACACGGCGTCGCCTATATTCATCTTTAGTATCTGAATGGGAAATGCAATATTTTAGGACAGATACACCATTAAACGCGTTTCTAATGACATTTCTAGCGAGAAATGTACATTTTCCTTACATAATCTTCAGTCAGTGATTGTGTCTGATCTTTAGTTTTATAGTTATTAGGATTTGATCGGCTCGCACGCATGTTTCAACGACGTCAGGTTGTTAGGGACGCTGCTTTCGCTAAACTAGCAGCTCACGTGCTTCCTGCGTTTGTGTTATTAAACTGTTACTTTATGTAACTTTTAATGATATCATCTTGTTAGAAACACGTATATCTGAGAGCCAACCCAGTCGCCAAAAGCATACGTTGACAGTGTACGTTTCGTGAACACTGGATTACGTCGCATTTCAACATAAAATAGCGTGTTATACACACACACACACACGCACACACACACAAGCACACACACGCACACGCACAGACACACACAGACACACACACACACACACACACACACACACGCACACGGTGCATTTCGCTGCTAAAACAACAACAAAAAAATATTCCCTCAAATATTATTACTTTCAAAATGTTTGCCAAAATGGCCAATAATATCATTTTTTATTTGGGATGCTTCTAGGACATTTTGGGTGGATTTTGAACGGTATGTGGGCAGCATGTTTTTTGCAGGACCTGGCAACCCTGCGCTGTTGCCCGAGATCTGGATCCACCCCCCCCCCCCCCCCCCTAAATAAATACTATGGCAGAATAAAGAATAAATTCATGCATTATCATTAAACTTGAACATTTGTTTTTACAGTAGATTGGTGGAGGGATGACGTATGTTGGCCAACCCGGAAGTTAGCGTCGCCCTGGGTTCCCTTGACAAAAAGCCAACGGGTTTTTCCATTGGATTTTGGATTATTGCAGAAAAATTAGCATCTTTGAAGCACCTCCTCAAAAACTGAAAATAAATAAATAAATAAATAAAAAGAACCGTTTTCCAAAGAACGAAATGTAAACCAATGCATTCTGAATGGGAGTGTTTCTCCGATTTTTCCATGCTACACAGAACGAAATGTAAACCCATGCAAATAAAGACTTCATGGTCATAATAATTTAAAATATCATTAATCTCCTGAGTGTGTTGGGTGGTATTCTATTTTTTTCAACGGGGCTGCATCCAGTCACTTGACCGTCATGGTTGCTATGGTGGTTGCTATCGACCGCCCCCTCTAATCCTTACATGGCTCTAAAAACCACGCGGCAAAGGAGCTGCCGTAAATTGTGTTGTTTTTGTCGTAAACTGGGGTCTGACGGTTAAAAAATAGACAGATATTCCGAGGTATCCTTAAAAGGCAGCTTGGATGTTTTTATTTTCTGCAGTTTAGACTTCTTCTATAACCTATTTTTGAAAGCAAAACACCAAGTTCATTGATTTAACGAGGCAGGGTTATTTGAAACAATTTATTCAATAAATATTTGTGAGAGGTCATTCCTTCTCCTGAGTTTGCTTCCTATTTATGTCTAGTGTACACCCCTACTGTCCAAAAGCACCCCCCCCCCCCTCCCCATATGGATTTGGAGAGTTGTTGCCACGTCCCAGTGGTGGACGTATCATATAATATGAAAGAGGGCATTCAATTATACTACAATGATCAATTAGGAGGCCGAAGCCCTAAAGGAAGTGATGCAATAGGTGACTGAGGCGAGAACATTTAAGTAAACTGTACCTTGGGGTCTCTTATATATCAAAGGGGGTTTCAAAGGACGCATAAGCTTCAACCTGTGGCTCCAGCCCTACAGGAAATGACTCAGCAAGTGCTCCATCTCGTTGCACCTGCACCCAGCGGCTCGCTTGCAAGATTTTGGCCTGAAGTCCTTCCCAGACCTACACCCTAGCCATCTAACCAACCTGCATATCTGAGAATCAGGCCTCTCTTTAATAATGACAAAAAGTTATGAGAGAAATACACATTAACTTTTGTCTCATAAGCGGCGTGGTGCCGTCTCCTTTTGACCTTTTGACCCCAGACTTCTGGGGGAATAGCTGAATCAATTCATTAGTCAATCAGAAGCATGTAAATATCTTCCCGGTGGCGTAAGAGGACGAACAAGGTGTCCTTCAACATCTACGCTTCCAGGCGATTGCAACAGTGCCACACATGAGCATATTCAAACATGTTTAATGGTAGTAATTAGCTGTCGAAATTGGAGGCCATAATCAATAATGAGCAGCTATTGATTTGCTTCCCGATAAAAATTTGTGACAAATTACATGTTAATTAGCATCTACACGTTGAGCTGAGTCCAATGACACCAAGCATGACACTCTAGCTAATGGTAACATGTATTTTACATGGTACACCTAGGTCTAGGACATGATCTCGGTGTAGCAAGAGGGCGAGCTTGATCTCTCTGGATCTCATCTCAGCTTAACGTGTAGATGCTAATTAACATGTAATTTGTAAAAAATCTCCATCGGGAAGCAAATCTATAGCTGGTCATTATTGATAAAGGCCTCCAAAATCGACAGCTAATTACTACCCCGAAACATATTCAAATATGATCATGTGTGGCACTGTTGCAATCGTCTCGAAATGTAGATGTCAAAGGACACCTTGTTTGCCCTGTTTGCCCTGATATTTTCATACTTCTAATGGATTGATTCATATTTTAAGGTTCTCGGAGTGAGACTTTAAGCGGCTGCAGCAGAAGTGTTTAGACGAAAGATGATATCAAGACATTTATAGAATATTCCCATTCACATTATGATTCTTCGTCATAACATCCGACCAAACATCCTTTACATTCACCGAGAGAAGATTATGAAAGTCCAGGCCCCCCTTTCCTGCACTCGGGGTCCGACCGGGCCAAGTTTCGGTGCGGGGGTCCCAGTTAGGCCCTAGAATATGGTATTCAAATTTCAGGGCGGTAGGACCTTCCTATCTCAAAAACTGTTTTTCCACCACATTCTGAACCATTAGGTCTCGCAGGCAACACTTCTGAAGGGGCTTTGTCCAAATGACAGTCCATTTGGGAAAACTTTTTTTCTCTATGGGCTAGAACTACAAATCTTGGATATGTCGTTCTCGGGGCCCCGGGAAATGTGTGTAAACATTTTAGCATCCCTAGCTTTGCTGTGGGATGGGGGGGTACATTTGTGGCTTAATGTGTGTAGACACAGCTGGCCTGTGGCCACGTCTTTGAAGTCTGGGGTCAAAAGGTCAAAAGGAGCCGCTTATGAGATAACAAAAAGTTAATCTGTATTTCTCTCATAACATTTTGTCATTATTGAAGAGAGGCCTGATTCTCAGATATGCATGTTGGACTATAGGTCTGGGAAGAACTTCAGGCCAAAATCTTGCAAGCGAGCCGCTGGGTGCAGGTGCAACGAGATGGAGCACTTGCTGAGTCATTTCCTGTAGGGCTGGAGCCACAGGTTGAAGCGTATGCGTCCTTTGAAACCCCCTTTGATATATAAGAGACCCCAAGGTACAGTTTACTTAAATGTTCTCGCCTCAGTCACCTATTGCATCACTTCCTTTAGGGCTTCGGCCTCCTAATTGATCATTGTAGTATAATTGAATGCCCTCTTTCATATTATATGATACTTCCACCACTGGGACGTGGCAACAACTCTCCAAATCCATATGGGGAGGGGGGGGGGATGCTTTTGGACAGTAGGGGTGTACACTAGACATAAATAGGAAGCAAACTCAGGAGAAGGAATGACCTCTCACAAATATTTATTGAATAAATTGTTTCAAATAACCCTGCCTCGTTAAATCAATGAAATTGGTGTTTTGCTTTCAAAAATAGGTTATAGAAGAAGTCTAAACTGCAGAAAATAAAAACATCCAAGCTGCCTTTTAAGGAAACCTCGGAATATCTGTCTATTTTTTAACCGTCGGACCCCAGTTTACGACAAAAACAACACAATTTACGGCAGCTCCTTTGCCGCGTGGTTTTTAGAGCCATGTAAGGATTAGAGGGGGCGGTCGATAGCAACCACCATAGCAACCATGACGGTCAAGTGACTGGATGCAGCCCCGTTGAAAAAAATAGAATACCACCCAACACACTCAGGAGATTAATGATATTTAAATTATTATGAACATGAAGTCTTTATTTGCTTGGGTTTACATTTCGTTCTGTGTAGCATGGAAAAATCGGAGAAACACTCCCATTCAGAATGCATTGGTTTACATTTCGTTCTTTGGAAAACGGTTCTTTTTATTTATTCATTTATTTATTTTCAGTTTTTGAGGAGGTGCTTCAAAGATGCTAATTTTTCTGCAATAATCCAAAATCCAATGGAAAAACCCGTTGGCTTTTTGTCAAGGGAACCCAGGGCGACGCTAACTTCCGGGTTGGCCAACATACGTCATCCCTCCACCAATCTACTGTAAAAACAAATGTTCAAGTTTAATGATAATGCATGAATTTATTCTTTATTCTGCCATAGTATTTATTTAGGGGGGGGGGGGGGGGTGGTGGATCCAGATCTCGGGCAACAGCGCAGGGTTGCCAGGTCCTGCAAAAAACGTGCTGCCCACATACCGTTCAAAATCCACCCAAAATGTCCTAGAAGCATCCCAAATAAAAAATGATATTATTGGCCATTTTGGCCAACGTTTTGAAAGTAATAATATTTGAGGGAATATTTTTTTGTTGTTGTTTTAGCAGCGAAATGCACCGTGTGCGTGTGTGTGTGTGTGTGTGTGTGTGTGTGTGTGTGTGTGTGTGTCTGTGTCTGTGTGTGTCTGTGCGTGCGTGTGTGTGTGTGCGTGCGTGTGTTTGTGTGTATAACACGCTATTTTATGTTGAAATGCAATGTAATCCAGTGTTCACGAAACGTACACTGTCAACGTATGCTTTTGGCGACTGGGTTGGCTCTCAGATATACGTGTTTCTAACAAGATGATATCATTAGTTACATAAAGTAACAGTTTAATAACACAAACGCAGGAAGCACGTGAGCTGCTAGTTTAGCGAAAGCAGCGTCCCTAACAACCTGACGTCGTTGAAACATGCGAGCGAGCCGATCAAATCCTAATAACTATAAAACTAAAGATCAGACACAATCACTGACTGAAGATTATGCAAGTAAAAAGTATATTTCTCGCTAGAAATGTTATTAGAAACACGTTTAACGGTGAATCGGTCCTAAAATATTGCATTTCCCATTCAGATAATAAAGATTAATAAAGATCATACACATTCACTGACTGAAGATTATGTAAGGAAAATGTACATTTCTCGCTAGAAATGTCATTAGAAACGCGTTTAATGGTGTATCTGTCCTAAAATATTGCATTTCCGATTCAGATAATAAAGATTAATATAGGCTACGCCGTGTTCCGCGGGGGATTCTGGGAATTGGGGTTGTCAGTTGACAAAAGGGGCTTTTGTTAACTTGTTTTGTTGTTAGGATTAAGTGGGGTTAATGGGTTCGGGATGTTATGTGGTTGTGTGTTGTTCTATTAACATTGTTCGTGTGTTCATTGTTGTCGACACCGTCACCGAGAGTGACGTGACTATCGTTTCGTGCAGCTGTTCCGTGTTGAAGTCTCGTTCAATAAAAAACAACTCTCGTTGTCGAGCGTTCAATAAAAACCAACTCTCGTTGTCGAGCGTGCCCCCCCCCTACAAACGTGTCTCCCCCCCCCTCAACAAACGTGTCCCCCCCCCCGTCCCCCCCTCAACGTCCCCCCCTCCCACGTGTCCCCCCCCCCCCCTCAACCAACGTGTGTCCCCCCCCCCCCCCCCCCTCCCCCTCAACAAACGTGTCCCCCCCCCCCCCCCCCCCCCCCCCCCCCCCCCCCACCCTCCCCCCCCCCCCCCCCGGTCCAACAACAGTCTACCTCCCCCCCCCCCCCTAAACAATCGTGTCCACAATTTGCTGCGAAAGCCGTGAAACCCAAACCCCGAAACCTGCCTCCACAGCGGCACGCGTGGATACTGTAGGTATAACACGCTATTTTTTACGTTGAAATGCTACGTATCCATGTGTTCATGGAAACGTACACCGTCAACGTTTTTTCTTGGCGACTGGGTTGTCCAAACGAACCCTGGTACGGTTTGCTTGAGATGGGAAAGCGAACGCACCTCGGTCCGATCCAGTTCTACAAAAAATATGCCTCTTTGGATGTAACAGGCACCCGCTCATCCGCGTGCATAATGGGAATTATTGTTTGATTAGCGGTAACTTCAAGACTAGCAGCAAATTGTTGGACCGTCTGGTAATTTGGACAGACGCCCACATAAAACGTATCCTGAAAAACACACGAAAAAATGCCGATGCATTTAACACATTCAGCACCAGGATGAGGGCGGGTCCACTACCGCCCCAGACTTTTGTCCAATGATTGAACGATCCTCTCTCTCTCTCTCTCTCTCTCTCTCTCTCTCTCTCTCTCTCTCTCTCTCTCTCTCTCTCTCTCTCTCTCTCTCTCTCTCTCTCTCTCTCTCTCTCTCTCTCTCTCTCTCTCTCTCTCTCTATATTTTAAGGCAGTTTTTTATAGGCAACACCTATGCACTTAGCCCGGTGAAGAAAATGTTAGATGTAATAGCAAATATCTTTCGCATGAACATACCCTTATAGTCTTTGCTCCACTACAGCAAATTATATAAAATAGTGCACTTTCAGGGAGACTTGGGCCTAACACATTCAGCCAGTTTGAACAGAAGAACACACCAGAATAGGCCTGTTTAGTAAGCAAGATTTGATGCCGCATTTCTACACTTATAAAATGCAATTCAATGTGGATGTAATCCAAGTATACAATACTCATCACTCAGATTGAGTGATGAAACGGAATATGTTACATTTTAAATTTTTGGGCATGTATTTCGTATTCTGTAACTGGATACATTTTAAAACTATCCTTCCCAACACTGTTTATAGGTTAGCAACATGATTTTAAAATCAATTCTCTGACCTACAAGAAGCCAATGTAACGATTTAAGAATTGGTGTAATATGTTCACATTTTTAGAGTTTGTTTTGGGAGACCTGTAAGGAGACCATTGCAGTAATCAAGCTTACTGCTGATAAAGGCATGTACAAGTTTTTGCATGTCTTCGGTGGACATGAGCCCTCTAAGCATTTTAAAGGTGATAATATGCAGATTTTGTAACTGATTTGATGGGACTGTCGAAATGTAAATCTGAATCCATGATAACCTCTAGATTTCTGGCTTTGATTGAAGTTTTCAGGAACAGAGAGTGAAGGTGCTGGGTTACTTTAAGCCTTTCCGTTTTAGCACCAAATACAATTATCTCTGTTTTGTCCTCATTTAGTTGAAGGAAATTTCGGCACATCCACTCTTTCATTTGCTCAATGCACTGGCACAGCAGATCTATGGGCCGATAGTCATTTGGTGATATCGATACATAGATTCAGTGGTGGGTAGAGTACTGAAAATCTATACTCAAGTAAAAGTAAAATTACTTCCTTCAAAATCTACTTTAGTAAAAGTAAATATTCCAATTGGAAAACCTACTTGAGTAAGAGTAAAAAAGTACTTTGTTTTAAAGCTACTCAAATTACAAGTTACTTTACATTTTTGTATTGGAGTGTTTGGATCAATGAAAAATACATAACATGTTAGAATGCGTGAGTGAGTGAGGGAGAGAAAGAGATGCACTCCTAAAACATTTCTTCACAAGTTGAGGTCCACAACAAAAGCAATATGTACAACAAAAATGTAATTTCATTTCAAACAAATTTGCATTAAGCTCTGTGCATGTGACAAAAGGCAAGAGCTTTGTAGGAACACAACCAATTAAACACAAACGAGACTGACTTGGTCGGCTGATTGGGCAATCAGTTTTATCCAGCCTACGCACATAGCATGCACGCACACTCACAGAGCCAGACACGGCAATGACGAACAAGTTTGTGAGTGGTGTGCAGAATACAGTGCAACATAGTATCTTTAGAATTATATAAACTATACGTGGACCGTAACTCTGCACCCCCTGGCGAAAATATCTTCCTGCGCGTCTGCATCCATGCGTTTCTAGTCCTCAGTCCAACGTAACGGTCGACTCGTCTCCTCGCTATGGAATTGCAACAATGTTGCAACCTAGGGAGGGCGCGTCGCTAACGTGTGCGCTGTATTAGTCAACGAAGATAATGTCTTTATCAAAATACTCATTTTAATGAAGGCACAATGGAAAATGTAATTGATTAAAGTGTAGAATTCTAAATCAAATATTTACTTGAGTAAGAGTAAAATTACAGACTTAAAAAAGGAACGTGAAAAATACTCGTTACCGAAAAATTTACTTTTTTACTCATTTGCGTTACTTGTAATGCGTTACTACCCACCACTGCATAGATTTGCGTGTCATCAGCATAGCAATGATGGTCAATATTGTTATTTTGCATGATTTGCCCTAGCGGGAACATGTAGATGTTGAATAAAGAGGGTCCTAAGATCGAACCTTGTGGGTCTCCACATGTCACGTTGGTTGATTCTGATACAAAGTCGCCAATGGAAACAAAGTAGTTCCTATTTTGTAGGTAGGACCTGAACCAATTTAAGACTGTGCCTGACAGCCCCACCCAGTTTTCTAACCTGTCAAAAGTATTGTATGGTCTACAGTGTCGAATGCAGCACTGAGGTCTAGTAGCATTAGCATTGAGGTTTTGCCAGAGTCTGTGTTAAGACGGATGTCGTTTACAACTTTAATAAGGGCGGTCTCAGTGCTGTGCAGGGGTCAAAATCCTGATTGGAAGGTGTCATAGCAACCAGTTCATGCAGGAAGTGATTAAGTTGCTGGAGGACAACTTTCTCAATGATTTTAATTATGAAGGATAGCTTTGATATTGGTCTGTTGTCAATAATTGGTCAGTTGTCAATAATAGAGGCATCTAGGCTCCGCTTTTTTAAAAGGGGTTTAATAACTGCAGTTTTCAAGGCTTTTGGAAATTGCCTGAATGGAGAGAGTTGTTAACTATCTGCAATATGCCTATTGATTAGACAGTCAAAAACATTCTTAAAGAGGTTGGTAGGTGAAGTATCAAGGCAAAAGGTGGATGGTGTCACCGTTTCCACAAGAGTTTTAGAGTCTATAGCAAGAAATCATGCCATCCTTGCCACGTTACTTTTGCCTGAACAGGGTGGTATTCCAACATTTTTGTTGAGTGGAGATATTCATGGCGCGTCTGATGCCTTCAATTTTATCTGTATAAAAAGCTGCAAACTCATTGCATTTCTGCGTGGAATGGAGATCAGGTGGAATTTGTGTTGGGGGGTTGGTCAGTCTGTCAACAGTTGCAAATAGGGATTTGCATTATTAGTATTGGTTATAATGATATTGGCGAAAAAAAAATCTCTAGCACTTTTTATAGATATCATGGTGAATATGAAGTTTTGTTTTACGCCAGATGCGTTCAACCTTCCTGCATTCTTTTTTCTGTGCTGTTACAGAAGCAGCTTTTCTCCAGGGTACCTTTTTTTTTTACCTTTGTTTTAACCTTATAAGGTGCAATGACATCTATGACTTTCAAAATTTTCAAATTAAGGTTTTCTACAATATCATCAGCAGAACATGGGTTGAGAGGTGGTAGCAAGGAGATGGCCTTTTTAAGAAGTACATTATAATCTTCATTGATAAACCGTTTTTTGACAGTATTCGATTTTGTCTGTATGTCGGGAATAAAAGATATGTTAAAGAAAACACAAAAGTGGTCAGACAAAGAAGGATCAGTCACAGAGAGATCAGAAACGTTGAGGCCCTTTGTGATAACCAGGTCTAGAGCGTGCCCCTTACAATGAGTAGCCTCTTTTACATGTTGCGACAGTTCAAATGTCTCCAAAATGGTAAAAAAAAAAAAATTCACACTTGTCATTCAAATCATCAGTATGATTTATTTCAAGTTATAACTAGACAGTCAAAGTCTGTGGAGATGCTAGAAAATAATATGTGAAGTCATTGAAAAAAATTGCAGAGTATGTGGGAGGCCTGTACATAATTAATAGGTGAACTCTGGGGGAGCATTTCAATACAGCACAAAGGTATTCGAATGATGGAAAATCACCAAATAACATCTGTTTCCCCTGAAATACATACACCCTTAAATATAGCAGCAACCCCTCCACCTCTTTTTCCAGATCTACATGCATAAAAGAAAGTTATAGTTGGGAGGAGCTGTTTCTATCAGAAAGGTTGCACTGTTATTTTACTCCAGCCATGTTTCAGTTAAAAACATAAAATCCAGTTTAGAAGTGGTAATAAAATCATTAACTAAAAATGATTTGCTATTAAGAGACCTAACATTAAGTAGACCCATCCTGATGGTGTTGTTGATAGGCTTTAAGGTTGTTTTTGGTTTGGAGGCAATAAGTATGAGATTTGTGAGGTTAGCAGTGTGTCTAAATTTCCCTTTGTTTACTCTCTTAGTGGTTACAGCAGTAATGCAAAAGTTGCCATGTTTTGACGAAGGCAACCTTGGGTTCAGCAGATTATGCAAAACTTCCTTTATACTGTGTCTACGGCTGAACCCTTTTTTGTCTCAGTAATGCTCAGGACTACTATCAGTACAGGGGGTGGGGGGGCTGGGGTGCCCTCCGCATGGGTGTTATCAGCCTGTGGCCATGACGTGGCGATGCTATCATTGACACAGATGCAAGCTTGACGCCAACATATTCCAGTTTCTTAAATTCAGCTGGAAAATCGCAAAGGGAGGAGGCAGTGGAGCTGGAGTTGTTGTTGTGGCTATGACTCAGGAAAGCCATGTATTCAGTGCAAGTAGACGACTAAATCTGTTTATTCCCCTTTCAACTGCTGGTATGGGTCCACTGATGAATGACTTAATGTGTATTTTGTCCAGTATGTCAATTAGATCAGCGTAATCCTTTGTCAGAAGTTCTGACTGATATCACTAACCATCACATCTGGGAAGTATCATGTTTTGATCGTCTTACCGGTTATATTCTTTATGGTTGAGTTTCCTACAATCAGAGTTTCTGGTTCACCACATGCTTTCTGTGAGATGGGCCCGTGTTGGCTTGAGGTGGCGGTGGCAGATGCCTGCGCAGCTCGCTTCTGTAGCGACTGGTTCTTGTTCCATCTCTGTCCGCACCATCCGTCCGGACACATCTCAGGGTTCAGGGTTGCACGGGTGGCCAACTCTTGGGCAGCTCGCCTCCATGACGATTGGTTCTTGTTCCATCTCTGTCCGCACCGTCCGTCCGGACGCATCTCAGGGCTCAGGGGTGCATGGGTGGCCGATGCATGCACAGCTCGCCTCTCTGGCGACGGGTTCATGGTCCATCTCTGTCCGCACCGTTTGTCCGGACGCATCTCGGAGCTCAGGGGTGCATGGGTGGCGGGCACGTACGTGGACTCATGAAGTGGCAGGCACCGGTTCTTCAGCTGCAGGGTTAACTTCAGTGACGGGCAAATCCGGATGGTACATGCTACTTTAGCTTTGGGTAGCTTAGTATTTGGCGTTGAGTGAACTTGTTGATTCACTTTGGTATGTTGTTTGGGCTTAGCGCCGACTCTGTGCTAGTGAGACGCAGCTGGAACTGTCTCTCTCTTGTCCAGCTTCGGGAACGATACAGTGTAGCTTTGATTGTCTTGATCGTCTTGTAGCTTTGATCGTCTTGCAAAGGACTCCTGGGGGAGTCCTTTGCATTTTTCTAATGCTGCTGGTCTCGTTTCAGATAAAGCCACTGTCTGTCGCAGTTTGGTGCAGTCTGTGCATTTCCCAGTCTCCATGCCTGAGATATCCGAGTACAGAGGCATGTTGGCGATAGGAAAGTCCAAGGCTTTTGCTGTGGTCTGATCCGGGAGTCATAAAAGTGCCCAAATGTATTGTTGAATCGAGCGATGGAGGAAATGGCTCAGTTCCTCTAGTGACACTGGTAGGAAATGGTCAAAAAGAGCTGAAGGTCTAATGCCTAAGTTATGCAGGGGAGAGACTGGTGATGAGGGGGTTTAAAGACTGCCTATTGAGATTGATTTAGTCAATAAAACATTTCAAAAATGTCATGCAGATGTCGGTGGATGGCTTGACTTGTGGATTGATGATTGAGTTTAAAAGGCTAAAAAGGATTTTGGGACGATGAGCGTGTTTACTGATCATATCGGAAAAGTGTATAACTCTAGCTGCTTAAGCTGTCATGGTCCGCTCCTGATTTTCCCGTTCACCTGCCTGCCACGCTGATCTCACCTCATTAGCTCAACCACCTTCACCTGTGCTCCCTCTATATCAATCCTCTCTCTCTACTCAGTCTTTGCCAGATCGTCTCTCTTTACTCACAGAGCTTTCCCGCAACTCCAGAACTGTTTCTCCAACGCTGATCCTGCCTGTTACCGAACCCTCGCCTGTCTGACCACCCGCCTGTTGTCGAGTCCCTGCCGGCCTGTCTGCTCCCCTGTTTCCGGCTCCTCGCCTGCCTGCCTGCCCTCCTGTTGTCGAGTCCCCACCTGTCCGACTACCCGCCGGTTACGGTACCCCCAGTCTACCTGATTGTCTGCCGGTCCCCGAACTCTTGCTTGTCCCCGTTTACTCTGCCTGTCTGATCCTGAGCATCGGTGCAATCAATAAACCTTTGAACTGCCCTGTCACCATTGTCAGTCTGTGCACTTGGGTTCTGCCTAATCCCCCCGTTACATAAGATGCTGTTTGAAATGTTGCTAAAGAGTTTCTGGAAAGAAACAGTGAGGTGATCTTTCTTCCACTTTCGCTCAGCTGAGAGCGGATAGTGTCATCCAGCCATGGTTGAGATATGAGTTTGGGGCGTTTGAGCTTAAGGGGGGCAACATAATCAAAAATTGCTGAGCATGAGGAGTTGAAAATAGACAGTAGTTCATCTGCACAAGGGGGGGGGGGGGGGGATAACTCGCAGTTAAAATGGAGGTAGCAATATCACTAGCCAGAAAGCTATCTGCGAACTGTTCAGCAGTGAAAGGGTCTATGTAGCGTGAATAGCGATCTGGGGATTTGGCTTTGCATTGAGGATCAGAAATGTTAACATTGAATACAATAGGTTTGTGATCAGATAAGTAAGCATCCTCGACATTCACATTATCAATGGACAGGCCATGGGTTAAAATTAAGTCTAGGGTGTGCCCAAGTACATGAGGGGACTGATTAATATGTTGCATAAAGCCAAGAGAATCCAACACATCACAGAATTCCTTGACCTTGACCATCTGGACAGCAGATGTGGATATTAAAATCACCCAAAACCAACAGACGATCATGCAATGTTATATGATGCGACAGAAAGTCCGAAAATTCTGTAATGAAGTCCTTGTTTGGGGGCCTGTGGACCAGGGCAGTAGAAATAGATTCCACAATCACGCATTGAATTTCAAAGGTGGAATGAGACCCCACAGAAAGTAGCCATAATTTGTATGTATCCCTGAAAACCAAAGCAACACCACCACCCCTCCCGGAAGACCTAGGCGTGCTAAGGAAGGAGCAGTTAGTTGGACAAAGTTCTCCAAAGACAGATTTTTCACCAGCGGCCGCACTTAACCAAGTCTCCGTTAAGAACAGTAAATCCAAGCGTCGTCGAGTGAAAAAGTCATTTAAAAGGAATGTCTTATTAGACACCGACCTGGTGTTGAGTAGCGCCACTTTTGCTGCCAGTGAGATAGAGGATTGTGTACAGTGTACAAACTCCAGATTGGGGAGGTTATGCCCATTAGCTCCACAACCAGGGCCAGTCGGTTTTCGGGTGATGCGGGGAGTCGAGTGAACCGGAATGTTTTGAAAATGCTGTGCCGGTGTGATCGGAGGCAGGGAGATAATGTTGCAAGGATAAATGCCCCCATTTCTACGTTGTCTGGTTGACGATCGGGTGAGCGGTGCTGACAGCACAGTTGGAATAGTGCTATCAGATGCGGCGTGGAAGTGGATTTTAAGCCGACCGCCTCGGTGTAGATACCGGGGCCGACGTGCGATACAGAGGCTGGTGCAAAGTTTGTAAACTTCAGTTGGCAGCCAACGGGACGAAGAGTGTAACTGAAGCAAGTCAGTTGCAGAGTAGGTTAAATCCCCTGTGGCCTGCGGTGCCATGATAGATCCACAGGTAGGAATCCACAAGGACAGCAAGGCGTTGATGAGGAAGACGAGAGAAGTATGCGGCGGGCGCATTTTACCTCCACATGGATCACCGCGATAGCCAGCAGAACTCACCGCCAAGTTTGATCAAAACCTTGATAGGCTAACTGCCTAACAGATCTCAGTCTGCACTCTGTCAATGGCAGGGACAGCTCGAGTTAGGCCGGTGAGAACGTCGGCGTACCAACAGCGACAGGTCCGTGGCAGGCAGGTAAGTCCAATTTTATCAGCTAAGACGATAGAATAATCCAAATTGGCTGGAGCTGTGACAACGTAGCAATTATCGAAATCTTGCTACGGGGGAAAAGGGAAAAGGGCAGACGGATACAACACAGACCCGGCGAGCAGCGGCAGCCATTCACGCCAGCGTACACTCTACCGGAAGCTGTCAAGATGTCACTGACAGCTTGACAGCTGTCACACAGGGAAGAAGGTGTTTGTGTATGTGTGTGTGTGTCTGTGTGATTACCCATTTGCAGTTCGTGGATGGTCTCCACGAGAGACCAGTCGGGACTGAAGCCACAATGAGACTTATCCAGCAGATTGTCTAGAACCTGCAGAATACATGGTCACGATAAGTAATACTACTGGTAGTACTGTGTGTTATTATCATTACACACACTGTTAGATATAACCTGGACAACACAGTAGAGATCAGCTGGCCATTATGGAGAAACTGGACCTGGATACAGTTTAGTATCAGGTAAGTATCAGTTGAGTATCAGGTGAGTATCAGATTAGTATCAGGTTAGTATCAATTCAGTATCGGGTGAGTATCAGGTTATTATCAGTTGAGTATTAGGTGAGTATCAGGTGAGTATCAGGTGAGTATCGGGTTACTATCAGTTAAGTATGAGCTTAGTATCAGTTGAGTATCAGGTTAGTATGAGGTTGGTATCAGTTAAGTACCAGGTAAGTATCAGTTAAGTATCAGATGAGTAAGCTGGGAGTGGAGCGAGGGACTCACCTGTCTGACCGTCTGTCTCTCGTCCACCATCATGGTTTTAGAGCTCTCATCCGATAGATGAACACGGATCACCAGCTAGAGGGAGAGAGGGGGAGAGAGAGAGAGAGAGAGAGAGAGAGAGAGAGAGAGAGAGAGAGAGAGAGAGAGAGAGAGAGAGAGAGAGAGAGAGAGAGAGAGAGAGAGAGAGCGCGAGAGAGAGAGATACACAGAGAAACATTATTGGTTTGATAAAAGTGGAAGGAGGTGTACGCAGGGCTGATACCCTGATGTCTGATGACTATAAGAAAAGGAGATCTTAATGTGAGGGGGTGGTTGATTATATATCAGGCCATGGGAGCTAACTTGAGCACACCTGTCATGGTGGGACGGATACACGTTTCTTTATGTTGAGTGTAAAACCTTTTGCATTTCAAACAAAAATATTTATTTTGAAAGCAAAATAAGCTTTTAAGGTACTAACAGACCAATTTACATTTTACATTTGCATATTCATGCAACCTGCGTGATGCTTGACCAAATCAGCCTAATGTTTCTGTGTTCAAATCCTTTTACTCTCAAAGTTTTAAAGAAATCCTTTTCGTTTGACCAATAAATATTTTTTTGCATGATATTTTGATCTTCATTTTAGAATACTTGATTGCAACGGTTTTGCACTCGATATAAAGACACAAATCTATCTTCATACTCTGTCATAGTAAGATGAACTGTTCCCATTTTGTCAAGGTTATTGTCTGTTGTTATGTCTCGTTAATCGATGCCTCAATGTATGAACCACAGACATTACAATTAATTATTGACCTTTGACCTTAATTAGCTTGACCTTTACTCATCCATTCTCAACCTATATTCCTCACTAATCCACTGACTGGGAGTACACCATCAATTGAGATTAGTTGGTCATTCTGTTGGGTGCTGTGTGTATGTGTGGGGGGGCTCATGCACTACCACACACACACACACACACTCACACACATCTCTGTCCTGGAAAGCAGTACTGTAGTACCAGTAACTGACCTTCTCTTAACGATGTCAAACAAAGCCCACATTGGGCTGTGGTTCATGTGTCCATTATATCTAACATTCTGACTTCGTCTTTGATTCCAAATGATCACATTCAACCATTTACTGCTATTGTCCTGCTTAACATCGTTCTTCTCGCAACAGGTAGGTAGACTTGACAACTACAAGGACTCCCAAGGCACAGAATGGACTTGTGTGTGTGTGTGTGTGTGTGTGTGTGTGTGTGTGTGTGTGTGTGTGTGTGTGTGTCTGACAGTGTGTGTGTGTGTGTGTGTGTGTGTGTGTAACAGTGTGTGTGTGTGTGCCAGACTCACCTTTTTAACTTGGGCTTCCTTAATCTTCTCCAATGCAACTCTGATGTTATCAGCTTTAGTCTTAGCTGCCTGCTCCTCCTACACACGGACGCACGCATCCACGCACGCACGCACACAAGCATCCACACACACACCCACCCACACACCCACACACACACACACACACACACACACACACACACACACACACACACACACACACACACACACACACACACACACACACACACACACACACACAGTAATTATCGGAAGGCATTCTGCTAGTCCTAATATTATTGGCTGGACTGGGAAAACAGGATTCAACAAAAATATCTGTGTATGAATGACACGCAATAAATGACAGAAATGGGATAACTTTTTGCTGGGCTTTTGGGCGAAAGAGCACATATACAATGTGCTGAATAAAGTTTATGTGCTGAATAAAGCATTATGATGTGTTAAAGATGGACTGAGCTGAAATTTGAAGTTTAGTTGATATAACAGATGTATTGTCGGCCTTCTCATTGGTACAATAACAAAAAATGGCTGAACTTGCTAAAAGGGATTAAATTGTACGTGTAACAGGGCGCCGCCATGTTGGATTTCAACAATCAGCTACGTCACTGGCATGGTAACCTACTCCTACTCTGTGGCTCAACTAACACCTTATCGATGTTGAGTATTTCAGTTCAGTTCATCTTTAAAGTCCTTCGACTTCAAGTGATCAGAGAGTTCAACAGCTCCACACCTGCCGAGCAGAGGTAAACACACCCTGACCGTAGTTACAGGATTCTGCATGGAGGAAACAACTGGTGAGACCTAAAATATGCATTGTAACATTTCAGACAAATAAAGTATCAAGTTCATTCTGCTCCAGACTAAATTGGAAACTAACTTAAAGTATCAAGTAGGGATGGGAATTGATAAGAATTTAACGATTCAGATTCTGCTTATCGATCCGATTGCTTATCGATTCTCTTATCGATTCTCATTGGGTGAGAAAATAAGTACGAATTGAAACTGTTATTTATTGTAATAATGTTGTTAGGTGTCACAAAACGGAATGTAATACGAAAAAGTAGGTACTATTTTAGCGGTTTGCTATTGATTCTCATTTCCCCCATAATGCATTGGATACATCACGTTGGGGAGACACGGACCAAAGCCGCATTGAGACCCTTGAGAGTGGAGACTAGTAAGAGAGTGTTCAGCAGATTATTCAGTGTGGCAACCCTGATCCAACTGGGGGGGTCGAACCACGCCAGCACTGGGGGCAGCGCCCTCTCCGTGGACAGGTAGTCCGAGGGAGGTATGTGCCGTTCAGCACGGCGGCGCGGGAACGCGCATCAAGCGCACCCGGGCAATCACGGACATTGGGATCACCTGGGGGAGGAAGACGGCAGAGGGCGCTTGAGGACCAAGCACGCGGCAGACGGGAAGGACAGCCGAGTTGGAGAGACGCGGTAGGGGGAGATCGCACAAACCTAGACTAACGCCAATACGCTTCCCCCCCCCAGGACTGCGTGGGAGAAGACGGGAGTGATAGAGACGCTGACCTCGCAGCCGGACAAGACCCGGAGACGGCCGTTTTTACCCCATAAGAGGATGACCTTATGTTGACTTTTGTTTTACCTTTGTTCCCACGTGAGGCACAAATTAAAATCGCTGACCCGCAACCCTTGTTTGAGCGTCTCCTTTGACAAACTCAGCCGCCGACGATCAAGGTTGCCACAGTTGTGGAGAATGCAGGCAACGCGATCCTTCGGCAGACCCTAGACGAGACCATGAATCAATCAGGAGACCAACCCGCAACGCGGGATGAGGAGATCGAAGTGTTGCGGCGATGCATGGTCCGGATGGCCGAGCAGCTCGGACGGGAACCTGCCCACGCCGCGGGTCACCAAAATGGGACCGGACGATGACGTTGAGCGAACTTTGATCTTTGTGCGAACCGCGGCTCGTGAAAGGTGGCCAGCCCGGCCCAGGCGGCACATTACCCCACGCTCAAGCGGGCCATCCTCGCCCATTACGGACACAGCCTCCCAGCCCAGGTGCAACGCTACCACGACTGTGTTTACGACCCCCTGGGGTCGGTGAGAAGCCAGATTTCGCATCGTCCGCCTGGCCTGCCCTGCTGCTGGACCGGCTTATAATCAACCGTTGCATCCGATCTCTGCCCACCGGGGCCAAACGCTGCGCCTCCGGGAACCAACCCAGGTCGTTGAACGACCTTGTTGAACTTTTGGAGAACCATCAAGTCACCCAGCGGCTGTGCAGCGGGGCGACCCCGGCCCCCAGAGGGGACGAGACGCGAACCGAGCGGCGCAGACGGATGCCGGAGAACCAGCGCACCCAGATCATCGTGGACCGCCGAGGGCCCGCCCCTCAGACCCCCAGACTGGAGGTGCTACAGCTGTGGCCAGAAGGGCCACCTTACCCGCCATTGTCCCGGAGCAGGGGACGTGTCCATGCCCACGGCCAGTCCGCCCGACAGGAGAGGAGGGGTCTGTCTCCGCACCACCTGCTGGTCCCACGAGCGGACCGAATCCCCAAGCCTACCGTTACGCGTGGGGCGGCACGACACCCACGCCCTACTCGACTCAGGGAGCGTGGTCACGTTGATCCGACCCGGTCTGGCGGACGGAACCTCCGGGCAGAGGATCGACGTAGGCTGCATCCACGGGCAAACCGAGTCCTACACCACAAGGGGGATCACCGTTCAAACCCCGGGGCCGGGCTGGTCCCGAACCTCCCTATGCCCCTTTTGAAAGGACGGCACTGCCCGATTAGGGTCCGAGCTTCAGGCACCCCAACGCCGACAACTTCGGACCAGACCACGCCGGATGCGTAGTCGGTCCACCTATATGGCCGCCCACCCGGCGCCATCCAGGTCCACGAGTCCCCCGACAGGCTCCCGAGAGAGGGGGCGCGGCAGACACGCCTCGTCCACGGTCTCCCTTCCCCCGGGGACACCGGACACGATGACCGCCTCCGAGCAGACACCTCCACCAGGCGGGAGGGAGAATCCACCCCTTATCGACTTCTCCGACTTCCCCCTGGCCGACGGGGGAGGCGCCGACAGGGGAGGTCAGTTCGCCATCACCCAGCTGGAGGACGACGCCCTCAGAAACGCCTGGGCACATGTACAGGTCCATGAGGGCCTATCGCGGGACTCGGTGAGTAGCCGGCAGTACCCACACTTTAGCACCGGGGGGGGGGGGGGGGGTTGCTATACAGGGTGGTACAGAGGGGGGGGGGAGGAGGCGGAACAGTTGGTCGTTCCGAGACCATACGTGAGCAAAGTCCTCAATATGGCCCACACCCACCTGCCGTTCTGGAACGGTAACTGCCGTCGCGACTACTGACATACCATGGCATATGCCGTTCTGGAAAGGTAACTGCCGTTCTGAAACGGTAACTGCTGTTCAGGTGGAACGGCATATGCCATTCTGGAACGGTAATTGCCGTTCCCAACAATGGTATGTGACACCAGCATAACTCCTCTGTATAATTTCAAGACAGGTATCGCCGTAAATTTTGAAGCTATATATATTTGGTCTTTATTGACACTATATCACAACATAACGCCGTAAATAAAGGCAAGGCAAGGCAAGGCAACTTTATTTATATAGCACTTTTCATACACAAGGCAGACTCAAAATGCTTCACATATAAACATTGTCATACAATAAAATAAAATAAAAGATAAGTAAAAGAAAACATATGCAAAGAAATGGGTAAATAAAGGGATTTACACGCTTCTCTCGTTCGTGCTGTTGTTAGGATATTTCCGATCGGTTTGTTGTTGTCTTTTGTAATGACAGATGCTTTTGAAAACAGCCGGACTTGCTCCGGTGACGGTAGTTAGCCTAGCCACCTAAACAGGTCTGTTTAGGTGTCTATAGACAGGGCTCTGAAGTCTCACGCATTTGGCATGAGGCACACGCAATTCAACCCAAGCACACGCTCACACGCCACACTTCGTATTTCTCACGCAGATAAATTACCAGGATAGCGCCCAACCAATTTGGGCCACTATTTAACAGTGGAACAGGTAGGAATCAAATGGGTTTCCCATACGTAGGGTAACTAGACGTCCTCTTTTGCCCGGACATGCCCTATTTTTGAGACACTTTTAAAAAAAAGTGTGGCGGAATTTCAAAATCGTCCGGTATTTTATTCAAGCCTCATACATGATTGAATTTGCGCTGTGTTTCTCGTGGTTGTTCACAAACTAGTTAGGCTACGCCCTCCCCTACTCATTTCTGTTCGCTTTGCATTGGTGGAAGTGAGTAGGGGGAGTGGTTAGAGTAGAGCCTTCAGATTGGACGGTTTGACCTACTTAGGTACCGTCATGTTTTGTAATTATTTTTTTTACCATTATTGTTTTATAGGGACAAACATTAATACATTTCTCCTACAGGGGTTTGATAAAGTACTATCTATTGAACAGAAAGAAACACTTGGTCATACTTTACACACTTTACCACAGCATTGGCCTACTGAATGCCACAGATATACTTTAAGCATTGGACTGAATGCCACACAAGCATTGGACTGAATTCCATCATGTATGCCAAACAAAAATTTGTATATATGTTGTTATAAGAATGATTATGTAGCTGTGAATCATGAGTGGTATGCGTGTATGAACGGGCAAATACCACAGGAAAGGTGTGGCATGCCAGCAGAAAAACGGTAGGTGCCAGTAGAAACTGGTAATTACCATTTTACATGAGTGGCATGCCAGCGGAAAAACGGTAGGTACCAGTAAAACCTGGTAATACCATTTTACATGAGTGGCATGCCAGCGGAAAAACGGTGGTTCCAGTAGGAAATGGAACTTCCGATTAACATAATTAACAAAAAGTTTGGCCTGTATGCCATTATACCACTGGATCATGTCGGTATAGAAAGGTTTATGACACTGGATCAGAGTTAAATGATAGGAACCTGTAGGCCTACTTAAATTATTTGGTTAAACAACAATAAGAACAAATGCAAAACTTAATATTTGGCCAATTGAATAGTTATGAGCTGAAGCAGTCATACAGTAGGCTATATTATAGGCTACGCTACTAGAACATCTTGATAAAACACTAGTGGAAAAATGGATGACTGTCTAGCCATAGCCAACAGTGCCACCCCATGGTAGATATAGGGACCTGGCTCTGTGCACTAACCGGAAACTACGATCGCACGACGCAACCGCAATAAACATCTCGCTTTGAACGGTGAACTCTTTACACATAGTAGTTATAAAGCTATTAAAACTACAAAATGACTCCATTAATGCAGGATCTGTGGAAAATGCATGGACCTATTAAAGAAAATGCGCCGACGTTGGCTCAGCCTGGCTCTGCCTCTTCAGCTACGTAGCTAAGATGGCTGCCGTAGAGCACGAAAAGTGTACATCAATCCAAACTCCGCTGTTTGACCGTTTTGAGTATACCATCGGGGTCCTTTCACTACACTTCCTTTCGCCCTGATCTTAATTGCAACGCACTACGTACTCAAACTAATGACTGCGGATAGTATGGATATTGGAACACAGCAATAGACTATAGCTCTATAGACACCTAAACAGACCTGTTTAGGTGGCTAGGCTAACTACCGTCACCGGAGCAAGTCCGGCTGTTTTCAAAAGCATCTGTCATTGCAAAAGACAACAACAAACAGATCGGAAATATCATAACAACAGCACGGACGAGAGAAACGTGTAAATCCCTTCATTTACCCATTTCTTTGCATATGTTTTCTTTTACTTATCTATTATTTTATTTTATTGTATGACAATGTTTATATGTGAAGCACTTTGAGTCTGCCTTGTGTATGAAAAGTGCTATATAAATAAAGTTGCCTTGCCTTTATTTACGGCGTTATGTTGTGATATAGTGTCAATAAAGACCAAATATATATATAGCTTCAAATTTACGGCAATACCTGTCTTGAAATTATACGGAGGAGTTATGCTGGTGTCACATACCATTGTTGGGAACGGCAGTTACCGGTCCAGAATGGCATATGCCATTCCTGAACGGCATATGCCGTTCCACCTGAACGGCAGTTACCGTTCCAGAACGGCATATGCCGTTTCAGAACGGTAGTTACCGTTTCAGAACGGCATATGCCATGGTATGTCAGTGGTCGCGATGGCAGTTACCGTTTCAGAACGGCAGTTACCGTTCCAGAACAGTATATGCCATGGTATGTCCGTGGTCGCGACGGCAGTTACCGTTTCAGAACGGTAGTTACCGTTTCAGAACGGCAGTTACCGTTTCAGAACGGCATATGCCATGGTATGTCAGTGGTAGCGGTGGCACATGCCACAGGCCAATAAACGATCTCGGCCCTACTGAAACTGAGACCAGCTGCTCCCGCACGTCCTGTTTGCCATCCGAGAAGTACCCCAGGCATCCACGGGATTCTCGCCCTTCGAACTCCTCTATGGCCGGCGACCAAGAGGGCTGCTGGACATCGCCCGGGACGCCTGGGAGAGCCAACCATCCCCCCACTGCACCGTCATCGAACACGTGGAGCAGATGCGGGGCCGGATGGCGCAGATCTGGCCTGTGGTCCGGGAGCACCTCGGACGAGCCCAGCAAACCCAAGCCCGTGTATACAACCGAGGGGCCCAACTCCGCACCTTCAACCCAGGGGACCAGGTGATGGTCCTCGTCCCGACCACAGAGTGCAAGTTCCTGGCCAAATGGCAGGGTCCCTATGACGTCATCGACCGGGTCGGCGACGTCAACTACCGGTTACGGCAACCGGGAAGACGCAAGGCTGTCCAGATTTACCACATCAACCTACTGAAGCGGTGGCAACCACCGACAGCCCCGCGGGAACCAGCCCTCTTATCCCTTTCCTCTCGACTACCCCTGCACGAGGTACCAGTGGGGGAACAGCTGAGCCCAAGCCAAACCCAGGACATGAGGGAAGTGGTCCTCCAGCACCTTGACGTCTTCTCTGAGTGGCCCGGGAAGGACCACAACCGTCAGCCATGACATCAGGACGGAGCCGGGAGTCCGAGTCCGACTCCGGCCCTACCATATTCTGGAAGCGCGGCGGGCCGCCATCCGAACGGAGGTCACAAACATGCTGCGGATGGGGGTCATCGAGGAGTCCCACAGCGCTTGGTCCAGCCCGGTGGTCCTGGTCCCCATACCGGACAGAACATACCGCTTCTGTAACGACTTCCGGAAGCTGAACGAAGTGTCGGCCTACGACGCCTACCCCATGCCCCGCATAGACGAGTTGATAGAGCGACTGGGGCCGGCCCGGTTCATTACCACCCTGGATCTAACGAAGGGATACTGGCAGGTCCCCCTCACCTAGCGGGCCCGAGAGAAGACGGCGTTTTTACCCCATAAGAGGATGAACTTATGTTGACTTTTGTTTTACCTTTGTTCCCACGTGAGGCACAAATTAAAATCGCTGACCCGCAACCCTTGTTTGAGCGTCTCCTTTGACAAACTCAGCCGCCGACGATCAGGGTTGCCACAACAGATACATAGATAAATACATATATATTATCGATAGTTAGTATATGCTACACGTGAATCTCCTAAGATGGCGCAATTTGATTGGTTCGCTATCTCGGGATATTGGGCAATATCCCATGATTCACATCTCAAACTCGATATTGTTTTCATTGCAAAATGTCCACTAATAACAACAAATGAACCTTCGGTCTCAGGACTATTCCCCACTATTCACTTCGCCTTCGGCGTATAATTGTTGACTAGATAGATAGATAGCCTAGTCAAGTATTTATTAATACCAAACCACAAAAATCGTCGGGAATTCAATTAGGTGATTCGGCTCACACAGTATAGCCTACAAGACCACACAGAACAAGGGAGACAACAAGTCTGACTGGACATACACGAAATACATCACATTAAAACTAGACACAATTGTTTATAGATAGATAGACAGATAGAAAGATAATTAAATATGTTATATTATTTGCCTTGCGGATCCAGCCAATCCTGTGCTCGTATGCAAATTAGCCATGTGCGCCTAAAACAAGAAAAAGGTACCGTAATAAGGCGCACCGGATTATAAGGCGCACCTTCAATGAATGGCCTATTTTAGAATTTTTTTCATATATAGGGCGCACCGGATTATAAGCGCATAGAATAGAATAGCATAACGCAACCCCAGTCAAACGTTTGACTGGGGTTGCGTTATGCATCGACTAGACCGAGCTGTGCTAAATGGAATGTCAACAAAACAGTCAGATAAAGTTAAACTTTATTAAGCGTTCTGACAACTCCGTTCACTCCCATGGTAATGATGTTCAAACGTTAATTTGCATATTAACAATATCTCCCAGCCTTGTTCAGTTGTAAACACGTAAAAGAAACAGTCTGATACCGCTAATTCAAACGTTAGTGCATAACAACATTGTTCAGTTACGTATAACACGTAAAGCTCACTTTTTCAGTTCATTCCCCGTCCACGAATCCCTCTTCTTCTTCTTCTTCAGTGTCCGAATTGAACAGTTGGGCGAGTACGGCATCCAACATGCCCGGCTCCCTCTCGTCATTATCCGAGTCAGTGTCGCTGCTGTTGCCTGGCAGTTCAGTGATTATTCCTGCCTTCGTGAAAGCTCGGACCACAGTTGAGACTGATATATCAGCCCAGGCATCCTCGATCCATTGTCAAATAGTGGCGTAAGTTGCCCGGCGATGTCTCCCCGACTTGGTGAACGTGTGTTCGCCTTCTAAGGCCCCGTCCCCACAAAGCCGATTTATTGGTGAATCTGCATAAAGGCCCATTCTCACTCTACGATAAATACGGATACGGACCGTTTCGTCCGGTCCCGGAGGTTTTTCGTCCGTCAATGGGTCCGTCGCCTCTGAGCTTACGAACCTGGAGTGCTCCGGGAGAAACGGAGCAATACCACCGGAAATCGAGGCGGCAGTGTAGAGTCAAAAGTCAGACCATTCGCGAAAATAGAGAGTAGTATAATATCTGATATATATTGGTTTTATACTTATATTATACTATATACCTGACCGTTTTATTTTATTGTTCCCCTGCTTTGGCAATGAGTTGTAACTGGTCATTTAAAAAAACATTTTGAGGAGATAATCTGCGGGTTGGTGAGGGGTGTTACATGCCACCGCCGCCTAGGCCTACACTTTTTGCACATTTTTTTGCCGATTTCAGGTGACGCAAAGCAAAATCATCTCTACAGATATCATGTTTGCGATTGTCGATGCCGTTAATTTGTGAAACGACAGTAACTGCCCTCTGGAGAATTTATTGCGTCACATCCATAACAACGCTGAATTTCGTCCGGATCCGGAGGTATGAATCGGCCTTACGTCTTGTGCGTTTCGGCCGACCGTCCAGACGGAGCCGGCGAATCCGGCGCCCGAAACCGCACATTTCTGAAACCACCCTCGGAGGTGGTTTCAAAACTATCCGGACCTATGCGGTTTCGTGTTAGGATTTGTGTGGACGCCTGAAACTCAAACGATTATGGCATTAGCCCCCCACCAGCTGGGGGATGTCAGACTTGCGTTGAATTTTTTATTTATTATTTTATTTGTATTATTTTTGTAGCTTTAAATAAATCCCCTTGATAAATGTAATGACTAACTTAAACCTTCAACATTAAAAAGTATTTCTGCTCAATTTAAAAGGTTGAATCTCCTCGTGACTGAATGTTTGTATACAGCGCGCAGGCTTGATGCGCTCCACTTATTTCGGTGGATAACCAGCGCCTTGAATATTTACTACAGCGTTTCTACAGCTCGATGCGGTTTTGAAGTAGCCCCGTCTTTACGAAGATATCCCTGAACCGCATAAATCGAAATCGGATCGTTTTCGCCCATTTCGGCTCCGTGTGGACGGGGCCTAAGTGTTCGTGTGTTCGCCATATATAAGGCGCTCCGGATTATAAGGCACACTGTATTTTTTTGAAAAAATTAAAGGCTTTTAAGTACGCCTTATAGTGCGGAAAATACGGTAATGTTGAGAAGTTTAGCGAAAGCTAAACCAGAATGTATCAATCACATACTTTGGATCCATTCTAATTTATGGTAAGAGGCTAGTCTTTAAATCTTTGCAGTGACTGAATGTTGATGATAAAATGGATTGTTTTGCATAAGATGAGTGTGTGCGATTGCGTGTGTCCTTTCCGGCTTCGGCATACTGCTAGTTATGAAGGCCTTGTGGTTAGTTGTGGTCTTATGCCGCGTTTCCACTGCAGGGTGCAGGGAGGGGGGGGAGGGGGCGGTATAGCCCAGCTGAGTTCTGAGGTCGCGTTTCCACCGCTGACAGTACCCTTTATGGTAGGCCGGATGTCGATCGCCTTGGCAGCTACGTAAACATTGTGACATCATAGCAGCGCGACACAGTGTAGCCTGCTCAATAAAAACGATGGAAAAGTTGAACGCGACACATTAAACCAAGAGCTACCATGGAAGTCGTCCAGCAACAGTTCCTGGCCTCCTTGTTTGCCCAAGCAAGCGTTTTACGCGACATGTTCATTGTAAAGAATAATACCTCGAGGCTACTGGTTGTTTGTTTTTATCCCCACGTCGCCCGGTAGTGATGATTCTATCGACCAATCGACGGAGGGGGGGTGTAGCTCGAATTTTCCGGCACCCTTTCAGGAGTCTCAGTACCCCAACGGAGGAGTACTGAAGACGAGGGTAAAACGAGTACGGCTCAGTCCGGGTCACGCCCACTTTTGGCGTGGAAACGTAATCCGTACCGCACCTTTGCGAACCAAACCGTACCGCACCCTGCAGTGGAAACGCGCCATTAGTGAAGCAGCCTAGCCTTGGAGTTGGATAAGTTGGAGTGATGTGTACGGACGTGCAAGAGAGAGAGAGAGAGCACACCCGCCGTGGGGATGTTTGGCTTGTTGTGGGATGTCTGTCAGCATCCGCCGGGTTGGACGATATGCTTTGTGTATGTGTTCAATGTACATCTGTCTGGTCATATTTGCGGTAGATTGATGGTTAAATAATGTCACACCACGATCGGTTGTACTTGCAGGCACTCATTTGCAAGTGCACTGATTGCGTGTCAGACATATACATTGGGGGGTACAAGTCCCCCCCAATGTTCAGATATGCCCAAAATGTCCCCCCCAATAAATCGCTGGGAATAGGGATATAGCAATTCAATATTTCTATTGGTAGAACACTTAGGTTTTCCCTGAAGTACACTCCGTTCCCTGAATGCATCTCTGCACACAGTGCGCGCCCCACACCCTAAAGAACTCAATCCGATTCCATCTACAACTCTTACAGCCAATGAGAATATGGCTGCCTGTTCGGGCTAGCTAGCCAATGGGATAGATCCATGATTTGATTCGTCCCCGCACGTGCGGATCGGTGACGGTGACTTGTCGATTGCATTGGTCATCAACCGTCTTTTTTACATGACCACGGAATCAAAAACATCAACAACAGCAAATGAGTGGCGTGTTACGATCGAAAACACAGGTAAATTATGAAGCTTTTGATAGTGTCTCTCAAATTTCGTGGGTTGTTGTCGCTTCTCTAGCGAGCAGCATCATTAGCTATGTGTTACCTATGTAATAAGCCAGCTAGATGACGTTGGCCCCGGCCCCATTCCGTAATTCCAACGCCTCATTATGCAGACGTCTCAATGTTCCGAAATGTTCCCCATTAGATCTAAATGCATGGGCAGTTTGGTTTTAAATGTGCTGGGGACAGAGATGCATTCGGAAGTGCATTTTCAGAAGTGCTGGATGCACTCGTTTTTCTCTCTTTAGTGCAGTTAATGAAAGGTTCTGAAAGACGGCATACCCATGTAGCTAATACTAAGGAATAAAATGTATACAAAATCTGTCTGGCACGTTTTATGAAGAAAACGTTTCCAAAAAGTATCGGACATATGACCCACTATGTTCTGCTCCATGTATCCAATGTTGACAACGTGACATGACATGGCTAAGCTACCAACATAAACAAGAGGAGCTAGGAAAGGAAATTAACTGCGTGTTCAAGTTCAGAATAGGGCAAACGTGTGGCTACACTACACACAGCACTACAAAAATCGTCAAGATTGTATTTGGTGCTGCTTAGTGTGAGAGAGAGAGCGAGAGAGACAGAGAGAGAGGCCTGATTCACAAATTAACAAATGCCAGTGACAGTAAAGGTGTTGGCAAGCTGTAACAAATATGCATTAGCAACCTTTGCTGGTTTAAGTGAATTCACCATCCTCTTTAGGGTAACTAGGCTTGGAGGTGTGGAGAGCGAAAGAGAAGAGCAAATTATTGGGAGTAGGAGAAGGGAGGTAAGGATGATAGTAGAATCTCATGTTAGCCAGGCCTGCCTCAAAATTGGCTCTGTGTCGCACACACGCACTTGTGTATGTCACCATGGGTAAATCTTTCACATGCACTGTAGGCCTACGAAGTGCACAACCATTCTCAGCACTCCATTTTAGGAACTATCAATGTTGTGGATTGTAACAACAAGCCTGCGTGAAGTTTTAACTTGTCTCTCATGATGTTAGTGCTGCTTGTGTTATTTCACAGTCGTCATGAGCAAGAGGAAGCAAGAGGGTTGCAGAGACATTCGGCAATGTTTTGCCTCGTCTCAGAAAAGAAGCAAAGTAAGTAAAGAGGGGTGAGAAAATGAGAAGTGTCAACCTATCAGTTGTAGCATTACAGTACAGTAGAGTTAATAGACTACAAAAAACTAGCCATAGAATTATTGTCATTCAGATCAAAAGTGGTTTGTTGACTATCTGAGAAAGGAACAGTACTTGTTATCTGATAATATTTCTTCCCTGTGGCATGTCCACTTTGGTGGATGAAAGGATGAAAGCAGTGTGTGTCAATCTGGTAGTGACATAGAGGTGAGTAGCCTAAGAGAGGAGTTCTGGAAACTAATAGAGCCTTGGCTTTTCCTATGTTCAATGCAATTTGTAAGTTACTTTGGATAAAAGCGTCTGCAAAATGATTGTCAAAGAGTAAATATTAATGGTTTGAACCAAATTGTGACATTAGAGCAGAATCCTGTTGGCAGTGGCACTGATGTCTATAGTGTGTTTCAGTAGTCTACTTGTAAATAATTTGCTGATATCTGTGATATTATTCCTTCCATGTTTCCTCTGTTGTGTTCAGAGTAGAGCTAGTGAGCCAGCGGGAGGGACAGAAAGTTTGGAGGATGAAAGCACAGGGAGAGTTTGTCAATCTAGTGGTGGCATAGAGGTGAGTCGCCTAAGAGAGGAGTAAATATGAAAGGTTAAGACCGAATCATGACATTCAAGCAGAATCCTGTTAACACACATGTATATAGTGTAGGGTTGTCAAAAAAAAGTATACTCAGATACTAATCGATCAAAATTAAAAATAATAATATCGGATTAGATACTTATGTGCAACAGTATCGATACTAAAATCGCTGTCTTCATCATCTTCATCTCTTTTTTTTTCTCGCCTCCTTCAGTTGACACACAACTCTACACAGCAGCGTTGCAGTTGCTATTATAGCATTATAATAATTATTAAGCCAAGTTTCATTCAAGGTTACAAAACATTGTATGATGTATGTATTCATAGATTAATCCATAACTAATCAGAAAACATTTAGGTTATGTCCTAGACATGTCTAATTCTTTAACAGTGCATCATTCAATACGGCTAATGGTTTCACCATGAGATTAGCTCAGTGCGCTCTCTCGTGAAACTCATCTATGTACTTATTAAACAAGTGGATGAAAATATCAGAAAATCTATGTTTTCTGAGGGGTAACAAAAGTTTTGGGTTGACTTCTATTTAGGTCCATGAGATAGATGCACCTGGGTGGGTTTTACTCAACATTGGCAAATGTGATGGTTATGCAATAAAAAATGTAATGGAAGTAAGAACTGGCTGGATTTTGTGTCCTTGTTGTGGTGGTGCAGGTGTTTGTTTGTGTGTGTTTTGTAAAAAAAAGACAAAACATCAATGAATGTAATGTGAAAAAAAAAAAGGACTGGATTGGTTGAAATATTGAGGAGCACAAAATGTTATATTTAATTTAAAAAGTAAAGGAAAACAGAGCTCTGAACATGTGTGTCAACCTTTTCCTAATTTCAAGTCTTCCACACTCCCAGACTGCTTGGTCACATCCAGTATTAAAGTGTTTTAAACATCCATCCCTAAAAAGGTCTTCAAAATTAGGTGCAAGGTATTGAGATTTTGCTCTCAGAGTGCACCAGATTAATGCATGTTCAAAATCTTTGCCTGGGGGGGGGGGCCGGACCCCGCCCCCAGGCATTTGTCCCCCCCAATGTTGAAACCATGGCTACACCTCTGGTGTCAGATAGGCTAAGTTAGCCCATAGCTAGCATTATGCCTTCTATTTCTAGATCTTCTGACTAATTTTACCGGTACTTACGACATAATCGCTGTCACTAGATATAAAGAAAACGTTGACTTTCATTCGGTGCTATTCACTGAGAGTAAAAATAAATAAAAGTGCTGTTATTGTATGCACTGCTGTACATGACTAGCTCCAGCGCTCGTTGCTGCGTTGCTTAATGATAGTAACTCCCCACTCATTCTCCTCTGACCATGCATTTAATTGGCATTGATCAGTTCTCGGTAATTCCTCATTCGCCGTATCACGTCTGACAGGTTCGAAATTATACTGCTGTGGGCCATCATACATGTTATTTGTGGTTCTTGCCACCTCTTAGACGCCATAGTTCTATTACTAGGTTGAGGCTACCTTCCAACACGTCTCCCCAACGTGACTTCATCGCCGAATGGTGTTAGAAAACACCTGTTACTGCCAAAAACGCCAAAAACTGGACTTTAACACAATTTTGGAGACATTTTTTAAATGATACACATATTTTGAGTATTTATGTACCCATTAATCAAACCTTCCGGTTAACCTGCATGTAGGCCTTTGAGCAGGCATGCTAACGATTCCAAGGAATTGGTTCACTGGGCACCGGTTATGAACAAGAACCGGTTCCCACCCCTAGTATCAAGTTCATTCTGCTCCAGATGTCAATCTTACCTAAAGTATCTAGTTCATCCTGCTCCAGATGAGAAACTAACCTAAAGTATCTAGTTAATTCTGATCCAGATGAAAAACGAACAAAGTATCAAGTTCATTTTGCTCCAGATGAGAAATTTATGCCGTGTTTCCGATGCAGGGTGCGGAACGGATCGGATCGCAAAGGTGCGGGTCGGGTCGCGTTTCCACCGCCAAAAGTGGGCGTGACCCGGACTTTGCCGTACCCGTTCCGGCTCCGTTCTCGGGACTCCTCCGTTGGGGTACCGCAAACGAGACGAGACGCCTAAAAGGGTCCCGTGAAATTCTAGCTACACCCCCCCTCCGTTGATTGGTCGACAGAATCGTCACTTCCGGGTGACGCGGGGATAAAAACAAACGAATTGTAGCCTCGAGGTACTATTCTTTACAATTAACAAGGAGGTGGAGACGTTCGTCTGCGTTCTTGGGGAGGAAGACGTTGTGTACGATGTTTACGTAGCTGCCGCGGCGATCGACATCCGGCCTACCACAAAGGGTACTGTCGGCAGTGGAAACGCGACCTCGGAACTGAGCTGGGCTATACCGCCCCCTCCCTACCGCACCTTTGCGATCCGATCCGTTCCGCACCCTGCAGTGGAAATGCGGCATAACCTAAAGTATGAACTTCATTCTGCTCCAGATGAGAAACTAACCTAAAGTTCCATCTTCATTCTCTCCAGACTATAGAGAAACTAATCTAAAGTATCAATTTCATTCTGCTCAAGATGAGAAAGTAACCGTATCAACTTCATTCTGATTCAGACTAACTGGACTACGCTTGTCTAACTCAATTGGTCCATCTTACCTGGCTTATCTCACCTGGTCCATCTCACCTGGTCTAAGTAACCTAGTCTAACTAACTCACTTAGTCTAACTCAACTGGTCAACCTCACCTGGTTTAAGTAACCTTGTCTAACTCACTTAGTATAACTCACTTGGCCCATCTCACCTTGTGTTACTAGGCTACTTGGTCTAACTAACCGTCTAACAAACTCACTAGATATAACTCACTCAGCTGGTCTATCTGACCTGGTCTAAGTGACCAGGTCTCACTCACCTGGTCTATCTGACCTGGTCTCACTAACTTGGTAAAATTGACCTGGTCTATCTGACCTGTTATAAGTGACCAGGTCTCACTCAACTGGTCTCACTCACCTGGTCTAACTCAGTGTTTCTATCTCAGTCTGTCTTACCTTATTCTTTCAACAGGAGTTCATCATGACATTAGGCTTCTGTCTCTTCGGAGGAAAGTTTCGGCAAAGGTCCATAATGTCCCTTGGATTCTCCTCCAGATGCACATGACTGCAGGTCAAACTCCTGAAGCTCCAATCTCCTGAAGCTCCCAACTCATAAAGCTCCCAGCTCCTACGCCACTATCTGGATATTCAACCAATATATCAGACCTACACACGACTCATCAGGACTACACATTCCAGATCCCAGGTATGTCTTCCTGTCTCTCTTTCTCTCTGCCTGTCTGTCTGTCTGCCTGTCTCTGTCTTCCTGTATCTCTGTCTGCCTGTCTTTTTTTCCTCCTGTCTCTCAGTATCTGCCTGGTTCTCTGTCTGTCTGCCTGTCTCTCTGTCTTCTTGTCTCTCTGTATCTGCCTGTCTCTCTATCTTCCTGTCTCTCTGTCTTCTTGGCTCTCTGTATCTGCCTGTCTCTCCATGTGTCTATTTGTATCTGCCTGTCTCTCTATCTTCCTGTCTCTCTGTCTTCTTGGCTCTCTGTATCTGCCTGTCTCTCCATGTGTCTATCCATCTGACTGGAACATATTAAACATCTTGTTGCTGGATGAGAGAGTGAATAAAAGGGAGGGGCTTATCTGCTGGGCCAATGCACATGAAGTAGAGCTTATCTCTTTATCTGCTCTCTCTCTCTCTCTCTCTCTCTCTCTCTCTCTCTCTCTCTCTCTCTCTCTCTCTCTCTCTCTCTCTCTCTCTCTCTCTCTCTCTCTCTCTCTCTCTCTCTCTCTCTCTCTCTCTCTCTCTCTCTCTCCTGGTATCACGCGATTTCGTGCTCATGCGCACAAACGTTAATCTATTGAAACGTGTCCCAGAGCACGATAGTCCGACTTTTTTCGTGCTGCACAGAACGAAATGTAAACCAATGCATTCTGAATGGGAGTGTTCTCAGACAATTAACGTGCTCCACAAAACGAAACGAGAGAGAGAGAAAGAGAGAGAGGGAGGGACAGAGAGAGAGCGACAGAGAGAGGCTTCAGAAAGGGTGTGCGCCGATAGTACAGTGCACCCTAGTTATGTTTATGCCAAAACCACAAATGCTATATATTTAAGCAATGGATCACGACAGGCTGTGGTATGTGCTCATTATACCACTGTTAAGGGGCGTTGTCCGGCTTTCGTTTCGTATTATGGCGAAACGAAAGTCATAGACACACTACATTTAAAAAGAAACCAAGAAAGTCAAAGTAGACGTTTTATTAAAGAATACAAAAAAGTAGTCCCTCCTGGCTGCCTTCAAAATGCACGACGGTCGCTATGCAACACACTTTAGCGTCCCTCCGAGAGAAGGCTCGGCTAGAGCGGTTCGCCGGGAGCAGTTCACTCGCCGTGTGCCTAAGCTTTCGTTAGTTTCTCCATCGCCTTGCTCACTCCCGGAGTAACAACATTTACACCCTCTCCATCATCCAACATATGTTTTACTTTGTAACTGTTTCTACTTCCAGGCGCGGAGTGATATGCAAACTTTCACAAAATGATCGGGCGTCATAGCAGTTATGTATACGCTCATTATACAACAGTTAGGAACCAATCAGATCTCTGGATTTAGGCCCCCCGTTGTATAAATATATATATATTGCCTATATATATATATAGGCTATATATATAATTAGGCTATATTTATATTATTTAGCGTGTATTGAGACAATCTATAGCCAAATTGTCGAAAATGCCAGAGAATCTCCGGAAATATCAGCATGGGAAATCGGCGCATCAGACCCATGAACCTATATATATATATATAAAGAAAGACGTCATCTCAAGCGGGAGAGAACGTTTGCGGTGCTGGTTTGTGTCACGTGAATACAGGGCTCTCAAGTCTCACGCATTCGGCGTGAGACACACGCAATTCAACCCATGCACACGCTCGAACCCGGTCTCACGAAAATACGTGACACTGTCACGTTATTTAATCTATTGAAAAGTGATCAGGGACACGTATTTTCTACATTTTGTATTTCAAATGGAAGTATTTGTCGTGTCACTAAGCACGACTTCCAAACTAAGGTTCTGTCCGGGAGCGTTCTCCCTAATGTCCCTTAAGGAGCTCCGTACAGATCATTCATTGTTGAAAATTGTCTGTGATAACTAACAAATGACAGCTTTTGGCCACCTGTTTTTACTTAAAATTGTCTGTGATAACTAACAATATGACAGCTTTTGGCCACCCGTTTCTACTTTCACCTTTGATTCTGAGAAATTATGACAATTCACGGATATATTAAATGCAGGTGCTCTGTAGGCAAACCGCGAAGGAAAAAAGGGTAGCTGCTTCATCTGTTCTTTTTAGAATTGTGTGTCTTGATGTTTATTTTATCTCGCCATCTATTGTCTTGTTTTTGGCTATGTGAATGAAAGTCTGCGTCGATGCCTCGCAAGTCCAGTGTCGCGAGCAGACGTTGCCATGACATCTAGAAATCATACCGTATTTAATGGGTTATCATTAATATTGATGTGTAGGGGTTGATTATAACTCGTGAATTATATTTTTTATACCACGGTCTGGGGGAATACTCGTATTCTGATTGGCTGCAGTGCGTGCATTAACTCCTGATATAGGCCTACAGACACCTGCTAAGTAGTTCCAGTCAGTGTTTAGATTCTCTGCCCGAGCCCGAGCCCAACCCGACCCGACCCGCGGGCCAGGTCGGGCCGATATTTCCCACCACTATCCTCGGGCCGGGCCTTTGATCGAGCGTTTTTATTTTTATTTTATCATTGGTTTATTGGCCTAATCTGAGGAGAAATCTATGCCATAAACAGAAATATTATAGGCCTTTATTACACAGGTCTTCTCAATGCCGTGGAACGCTCCGTTCACTTGCATGGGTAGTGGTCCGGTGACTTGTCAACCCCAGCGTTTTCCGTTGCTAAGCGACGTCACCGTCTTTGCGGACAAATTATTTCTCTGCTGATCAACACTACGAATGGCCAAAAGACTTGTATGCCCCCCCCCCCACCTTAAATAAATACTATGGCAGAATTATTATTATTATTATTATTATTCTCATTCAACTTGAAAATGTGTTTTTACAGTAGAGTGGTGGAGGATGACGTATGTTGGCCAACCCGGAAGTGAGCGTCGCCCTGGGTTCCCTTGACAAAAAGCCAACAGGTTTTTCCATTGGATTTTGGATTATTGCAGAAACATTTGCATCTTTGAAGCACCTCCTCAAAAACAAAATAAATAAATAAATAAAAATAACTGTGCTCCAAAGAACGAAATGTAAACCAATGCATTCTGAATGGGAGTGTATCTCAGATTTTTCCATGCTACACAGAACGAAATGTAAACCCATGCAAATAAAGACTTCATGGTCATAATAATTTAAATATCATTAATCTCCTGAGTGTGTAGGGTGGTATTCTAATTTTTTCAACGGGGCTGCATCCAGTCACTAGACCGTCATGGTTTCTATGGTGGTTGCTATCGACCGCCCCCCTCTAATCCTTACATGGCTCTAAAAACCACACGGCAAAGGAGCTGCCGTCGCTTGGATGTTTTTATTTTCTGCAGTTTAGACTTCTTCTATAACCTATTTTTGAAAGCAATACACCAAGCTCATTGATTTAACGAGGCAGGGTTATTTGAAACAATTTATTAAATAAATATTTGTGATAGGTCATTCCTTCTCCTGAGTTTGCTTCCTATTTATGTCTAGTGTACACCCCTAATGTCCACAAGCATCCCCCCCCCCCCCTCCCAATATGGATTTGGAGAATTGTTGCCCCGGCCCAGTGGTGGAGGCATCATATATATGAAAGAGGGCATTCAATTATACTACAATGATCAATTAAGAGGCCGAAGCCCTAAAGGAAGTGATGCAATAGGTGACTGAGTCGAGAACCTTTAAGTAAGCTGTACCTTGGGGTCTCTTATATATCAAAGGGGGTCTCAAAGGATGCATACGCTTCAACCTGTGGCTCCAGCCCTACAGGAAATGACTCAGCAAGTGCTCCATCTCGTTGCACCTCACCCAGCGGCTCGCTTGCAAGATTTTGGCCTGAAGTTCTTCCCAGACCTACACCCTAGCCATCCAACATGCATATTTGAGAATTAGGCCTCTATTTAATAATGACAAAAAGTTATGAGAGAAATACACATGAACTTTTTGTTATCTCATAAGCGGCGTGGTGCCGGCTCCTTTTGACCTTTTGACCCCAGGCTTCAAAAACGTGGCCACAGGCCAGCTGTGTCTACACACCTTAAGCCACAAATGTACTCGGACCCCTTCCTGCCCTCGGGGTCCGACCGGGCCAAGTTTCGGTGCGGGGGTCCCCGTTAGGCCCTAGAATAAGGTATTCGTATTCAAATTTCAGGGCGGTAGGACCTTCCTATCTCAAAAACTGTTTTTCCACCTGGAGCCTGACCTGCAGCCAATCAGAATACGAGTATTTCCCCAGACCGTGGTATAAACAATATAATTCAGGAGTTATAATCAACCCCTACACATCAATATTAATGATAACCCATTAAATACGGTATGATTTCTAGATGTCATGGCAACGTCCGCTCGCGACACTGGACTTGCGAGGCATCGACGCGGACTTTCATTCACATAGCCAAAAACAAGACAATAGATGGCTAGATAAAATAAACATCAAGACATACAATTCTAAAAAGAACAGATGAAGCAGCTACCCTTTTTTCCTTCGCGGTTTGCCTACAGAGCAGCGCACCTGCATTTAATATATCTGTGAAGGTGAAAGTAGAAACGGGTGGCCAAAAGCTGTCATATTGTTAGATATCACAGACAATTTTAAGTAGAAACGGGTGGCCAAAAGCTGTCATTTGTTAGTTATCACAGACAATTTTCAACAATGAATGATCTGTACGGAGCTCCTTAAGGGACATTAGGGAGAACGCTCCCGGACAGAACCTTAGTTTGGAAGTAGTGCTTAGTGACACGACAAATATTTCCAATTGAAATGCAAACTGTAGAAAATACGTGTCCCTGATCACGTTTCAATAGATTAAATAACGTGACAGTGTCACGTATTTTCGTGAGACCGGGTTCGAGCGTGTGCATGGGTTGAATTGCGTGTGTCTCACGCCGAATGCATGAGACTTGAGAGCCCTGTACTTACGTGACACAAACCAGCACCGCAAACGTTCTCTCCCGCTTGAGATTACGTCTTTCTTTATAGGTTCATGGGTCTAATGTGCCGATTTCCCATGATGATATTTCCGGAGATTCTCGGGCATCTTCGACAATTTGGCTATAGATTGTCTCATTACACGCTAAATAATATAATTATAGCCTAATTATATATATATAGGCAATATATATATATTTATATATATATATATATATATTTATATATATATAGCATTTGTGGTTTTGGCATAAACATAACTAGGGTGCACTGTACTATCTGCGCACACCCTTTCTGAAGCCTCTCTCTCTCGCTCTCTCTCTCTGTCCCTCCCTCTCTCTCTTTCTCTCTCTCGTTTCGTTTTGTGGAGCACGTTAATTGTCTGAGAACACTCCCATTCAGAATGCATTGGTTTACATTTCATTCTGTATAGCACGAAAAAGTCGGACTAGCGTGCTCTGGGACACGATTCAATAGATTAACGTTCGTTAATCAGACCATTACCGAGGAGCAGAGAGGAGCACAGACCATTACAGAGGAGCAGAGAGGAGCACAGACCATTACTGAGGAGCAGAGAGGAGAACAGACCATTACCCAGGAGCAGAGAGGAGTACAGACCATAACCCAGGAGCAGAGAGCTGTACAGACCATTACGGAGGAGCAGACCTGTAAACACACACTGGGACTCCTCATTACCTCACTACTGTACCCAGATCAGCCCTGTAAACACACGCAGTGACTCCTCATTACCTCACTACTGTACCCAGATGAGCACTGTCAACACACGCTGTGACTACTCATTACCTCACTACGGTCCCAAGATCAGCCCTGTCAACACACGCTGTGACTCATTACCTCACTACTGTACCAACCCAGATCAGCCCTGTAACCACACGCTGTGACTCCTCTTTACCTCCCTACTGTACCCAGATCAGCACTGTCAACACACGCTGTGACTACTCATTACCTCACTACTGTCCCCAGATCAGTCCTGTCAACACACGCTGTGACTCATTACCTCACTACTGTACCCAGATCAGCCCTGTAAACAACAGACACACATACAGATAGACTGGCAGGCAGACAGACAGAGAGTAAATCAGGCATGCAGACAGAGAAACATGCAGAAAGGAAGAAAGATAGACAGACATACAGAGGACATCGATAACAGTATTTCAGAGAAGGGAATGGATGCTGATTGGCTCATACAGAAGGGGTTAAATGTGACCAATAGGGCAGGAGGAGGCGTCACCTTAGTGAGCAGGTGGGAAGGCTTCCCCGCCATGTTCTTTAGAATCAGAGAGGTCTCACTGTCCAGATAGGAATGCTTTGGAGAGAGAGACAGTGAGAGAGAGAGACATAGGGGGGGGGGGGGGGGGGAGAAAAGAGAGACATAGAAGGAGGGAGAGACAGAGCATGAGAGAGGGAGAACAGAGGAGATTGTTAAAAAGGCAGCAATGGATGAATCTAGTGCTTTGTTACAGGCTGCAAGAACTGTCGTGTGATTAAGAGAAGAAGATGGAGACAGTACAGAGACACGTTTGGCCAAAGTACTTGCGAACAATACAAAAGTCTTGCAGACACACAATTACCATGCCAAAATCAAGGTTATAACTTAACAATCTTAACGTCTCTGGTTCTTCCACTTCGACGTCAATCTGAAATTGTTGCTGTTTGCGGACTCTTGGTACTTCAACAACGCGACTTTGAAGAGAAGGGGATTGTTGCGTGCGATTATTGCCCGGTTTTGTCTCCTACCGGAGCCCCGCTACCAAAGCAACGCCGCGGGGGGGCACCACGGCCGCGGGGGGGGGAACCACGGCCGCCGGGGCACCCCCACGGGGCATCCCTGGGGGCACCACCTCCATCGGGGCACCACCTCCGCCGGTGCAACGCCAACACCGGAGCAACACCAGCCCCGGGGCACCGCCACCAATGTCGGAGCGGTGCCCCAATGCCGGGGCATTGGGGCACCAGCTCCCGCTGGAGCCCACAGCAGTAAATGAAACGTGTGCCTTTAGGTGAAGGCTGGTTGATGTCTGATTGGCCAAAGCACCGTTAAAGCTGCTGTAAATTAAACGTATCGTATGCCTTTCGGGGGAAGGCTGGTGGATGCGTCTGTTAAAGCAGGTGTGTTGAATTGTAATCATGACTTTGTTTGAGTGGTCCCTTTAGGCTATTGGTTGTCATGGTTACCAGGTCACCAGGTCCAAATAGTAAGATAGTTTGGTCTTCTTCAACCAGAATGCAGTTAGGCAGCACTAATCTGTCTGTTCCCTCTCAGCAGCTGTTATACTGGGAGCCGCCAGTACAACCACAGACTTCTATTGGTTATACTGGGAGCCAGGGCCGGCGCTCGGCATAGGCGAGCTAGGCGACCGCCTAGGGCGACAAATGCGTTGGGGGCGCCCTCTGGTGGCGCCCTTAATCAGTCAATTAAAATATACGACGCGAACGGAGAAGGGAGGGGGCGCGGGAGCAATCGCCAGGGCGGCCCGAAACCGTCACCGTAGCACCCCCCCCGCTCGGAAGACCTGTCCAGGGCGCAAGTTGATTTCGAGCCGCCTAGGGCGCCGAAACGGCCAGCGCCGGCTCTGCTGGGAGCTGCCCAGTACAATCACATTCCCCTACGAGTGGACACGGGGTGCTGTCAAGTACAACCGGTGGTTTTCCTGGGAGCATGGCTGCATTAGGGCGTTCCCGTTGATACAGAGAGAGGAAGGTCACTTAAGACAGGAGAACAGTGTGTGTGGGCGTGTACCTCTGTACTAGCCGGCCCCTGATTTGTTCCTTCGGGAGGGGGTGTGGCCAAAGAGTGGTTGGCGTCTGATGGGGCGAAGCGCAGCACTCTGTCCAATGAGTCCATGGAGGAGGCGGAGTTAACAGACGCCCCCGAGGCAGAGGCCACAGAGGAGCGCGAAGAGTGGGCAACCAGGCGGGCCTGAGAGAGAGACAGAGTTAGTCATAGTTAGTTAGTTTGTATAGTGGGGATGTGTGAGACACAGAGTTATAGTAAGTTAGTTAGTATAGTGGGGATGAGTGAGACAAAGAGTTAGTCATAGTTAGTTAGTTATAGTAGGGATGTGTGGGTGTGCCTGTTAGGTGGGGTGAGTGTGGTCTGAAGGCTGAGAGGGAACTGAGACTAAGGGCCGTACCACAATTGACCTACTCTATGCAATTTAAAGAGGCAGTCCACACTCACTTTCAGAACAGAATTTGACCCACCTCCTGATGGTGTAACATGACCTTCTCTAGAGGCAGTGGGGACCCCCTAGTGGTGTTACATGACCTGCTCTAGAGGCAGTGCATAGCTCCTAGAGGTGTAAAATGACATGCTCTAGAGCATTGGTTCTCAAAGTGCAGAATCATACCTGGCGGCCCGCAATGACATACATAATTATGTAAGTTATATAAAAAAAAAAAATATATATATATATATATATATTATTTTTATTATTATATCAATATTAATTTAAACAAAAATAAATGAATATAAAGAGAAAAGTCTACTCTCTCTAGCTTTCAATTAAATCCTTTTACATTTGTTAGTTTTAATCCGACTGTACATTACTTTGAAAGGCTGAACCTCAGTTTCGTGATATAGACCTCACTTGACCTCACTCCCGGAGGTCCACGGTGCAATGTTTTTTTTGACCACTGGGATGCTGGCGGCGTTTCCCGCCATTTCTTTTTTCCTTTGGCGGCACTCAGTCAAATTTTGGGTTCCTAAATTGGCCCTCAGTTGTCAAAACTTTGAGAACCCCTGCTCTAGTGGCAGTGTGGACCCCCTAGTGGTGTAACATGACCTGTTCTAGAGGCAGTGTGGACCTGCTACTGGTCTAACTTGATCTGCTCTAGAGGCAGTGTGAAGCCCCTAGTGGTGTAACATGACCTGCTCTAGAGGCAGTGTGGACCCCCTAGTGATGTAACATGACCTATACTAGAGGCAGTGTGGACCCCCTCGTGATGTAACATGACCTATACTAGAAGCAGTGTGGACCCTCTAATGGTGCAACAGATCACCTGCTCTAGAGGTAGTGTAGACCCCCTTGTGGTGTAACATGACCCCTTCTAGAGGCAGTGTTGACCCCCTAATGTTGTAACATGACCGGTTCTAGAGGCAGTGTGGAACTTGTAGTGTTGTAACATGACCCCTTCTAGAGGCAGTGTTGACTCCCTAGTGTTGTAACATGACCGGTTATAGAGGCAGTGTGGACCCCCTAGTGGTGTAACATGACCGGTTATAGAGGTAGTGTGGACCCCCTAGTGGTGTAACATGACCGGTTATAGAGGTAGTGTGGACCCCCTAGTGGTGTGACATGACCTGTTCTAGAGGCAGTGTGGATCTTCTGTCTAGCTGTCCAGCTGAGCTGTAACATGCGGCTGCACCAGAAGATGCAGATGTAAGGATTCAAATGTCACGTCTTCACAGCTTGGTCACAAAAGACGTGTTGAATAAAGTACATACTGGCTAAGGCTTATTATTATGTGTGTAGCAAGATTTATGCAAGAAAAGGCTGAACATTGAATGTATTGGTTGTTCAGGAAAAATGTGTAGACAAAAAAATCAATACGATTAATACAGAGAGAAAATAAGATGCATATCATTGTCAATATGCGAGACCCTATTTGCTTGCTTTGCCTAAGTGTGGATTAGAGCTAGCTGATGAATCCATTACCTTCATAAAAGTTTCCTGGATCGCAGAGAACGCCATTTTTTATTTGAAGCCACCCTCCCATACAGCTACTGCCTCACTCCACTTCACTCCTCCTTCACTCCACTTCACCCTACCCTCACTCCTTCACTCTCACCCTCACTCCTCACTCTGGAGCTCCTTCACTCCACCCTCACTCCTCCCTCTGGAGATCCTTCACTCCACCCTCACCCCTCACTCTGGAGCTCCTTCACTCCACCCTCACTCCTCACTCCACCATCCTCTCTGTGGCGCCCCACAGGACACTCCATCTTGTTTGGACTTTAACATTAGGATTAGGATCTGCAAACATTGCTCATTCCTAAGGTCTTACAAATACTGACATGTTGGCCCTTTGCTAGGTGGAGGCTAATTGAAACGTTTTCTAAGGTTGATCATTGTGCCCAGAGGTTCAGCCAGTGCTGTAGTGACACTATATTATGTCAGTAGTCTGTTATAAATAGAGCAGAGACTACTGCACACCCGCACGTTGGGTCCATTAGTATTTATTCTTAATGTACTGCTTTTTTGTTTTTATGGTTTGGTAAAGAATAACTAAACACCCGACCATTTTGCTGCTGGGACATCTCTTTAACATGAGCCACACTGCCTGTCCAATTTGTAATTTGTAACTAATTAGTTGCCAACTTCTATGGAGGTACTATCAGTGACTGTGGTACTGTTTTCTTATTGTTCATTATCGTTATCTGTGCCTGTAAACATAAAACATTAGATGCAAAAAAATTGTAACATGAGTTTAACTACAGAACATTGTTTAGAATGGTTTATATCATCTGCTGGTATTCCAGTACAGATCGGGCCATGTCCATCTGAAGGGGATCAGGGTTGACCCAACCTCATTGCCGTTTTCTATTGGTCAGAGAGCGATGGCACTGATTGGGGGACCAGAACTTCTCTGTCTGAATGGTCTGAGGTAAACACAGCTCCCATTCAACTCCTGGGTCTGGGAGGGTCTGGCTTTGCTTAGTTTACCATTTATTTTGAAAGGCACCGTAAACATTCAAGGCAACAAAAAAGTTAATCTCTACATTTCCTCAAGGTATCATTCTTCCACAAATATCTATGATGTCTCAGTGTGTGTGACTCAAGAGTGTGTGAGACACGGTAGAGCGATGTCGTGAACACAGAGAAGGGTGAGATGTTAAAGGTTGGGTATGGGATTTGCGAAACGCCAGCAGATTTTGAAAATACACGACTCAAATGGTCCTACCCCCTCTCCTTCAACGCTGACTCTGACTCCACCCATTCCAAGTACCTGGACGCGCAATCATGCACGAGCGCGAACAGAGATGCGCGAGAGCGAGCCAGGCTAGCGTAGGTTTTCGTTTAACAACATGGCACTACATTCAGCTGTAAGTTGCACCCAGTACCGCGGGAAGTAGGGGTGCTGGGGGTGCTGCAACACCCCCTGTCCGAGGCCCTGTTTTATCACAGAAAACGATCATTTCTAAAAACTCCGGCCAAAGTGGAGATTTCTGAAAACGCCGGTTATGTGTTGTCGTGTCAACGGGGAGAAACGGGATTTTAGGTTCTGAAGCGTCACATTATGCACCAGGAAATGCTTAACGTCATGTGAGCGCCCGCTGTACCGTATTGGTCCGAATATAAACACAAACCCCATTGTAAGACGACCTATATTTGGAAAAAAGATTTGAAGACCAGATCTTGTTTTTAAGAATAAATAAATTGTATTCATTGAAATAATATACGAAAATAAAAAGGCATAGAATAAAACACTGCATTGCCACTAAACAGTAGTGCAAATAGGCCGTACTGATGTGTACACCAAAGACTATTCCTGACACTCCTCTGCCCCGCTGTGTTCGCTCTGGCTGTGGTCGCTCCGAACTTTTTCGGCCCGTGGCAAAGCGAGTCATCCTCGCTGCTGTCCAAGGCATTTTGAGACGCAGCATTTATTTAATGCTCATATGACCTAGTGCTGAAAAAAGGTTATTTTACATTAAACGGTCACATAAATCATTACTATTTTTAGAAAATGTATGTTTGTTTCATATAATTGTATTGGAAGTCCTGGTTTTCACTAGGGTTGCCGCGGTGTGGACATTTTACACCGAGTAATACACTCGTCTCAACACCGGTATTACCGAGTATAAACGGTATAAACTTTGAAACTAGGTCAAGCGCCACACAAGCATCGGTTTTTAGACCCTTCTCGTCCTTCAGTTGCCGCCAACATTCGAAAGCAGCGCCTAGGATTATTCTTGATTTCAGTTTTTCTCTTTCAGCGTTTTTATTATCAATTACTCTCTGAAAAAGAGTTTTCCTTCTCTTTGCTGGTGGTGGTGGTGGTGGTGGTGGTGGGGATGGTGGCGTCTTGTCTGCCATGGAAATTGTCTTCTACTGCTAGGTCCAAATGTGGATTAACTAGTTCCAGTAGCTACCGCAGGATAACAACAAACAGGAGCTTGCTCTGGGTCACGAGCTCTGGGTCACAAGTACTGCACGAAGGGGTCGCGCGCGGGGGAGGGGGAGTGCAGTACGACCGTTTGATTGACGTACTTACTGTCCAATGCAACTCGGTGGCAATGCAAATGATTGGCTGGAGTTTTTCGAGCCCTGCCCGTTCCACAGATGATTGACAAGTTTAATTTTCATGTCAGTACTTCTAACTCAGTGGCTGTAAGCGGGTTATGATAAGGATTTCAAGTAATTTTGCAAAAATGGCCAAAAAAGCGAATTCCATACCCAACCTTTAAGGAGACCATCTTCATCACGTATCTAATGCGCAAGTAACTTCTTCAAAACGTAACACCACAACGCCCATGATATATCTAGCTCATGCTACACTGCTATTTAGTGTTATACCCGTAAATCCACACTTACTGTACATTGCTTTCACTGCCATGAAAATAACACAGTATGGTGAATTATGTCTATAGAGTCCACCACAAGAGTACACTTTGTTGCTCGAAACGTAATAATACTCTTCTCCTTGAGCCTCCCGAAATGTCTTCACACTTTGTTGCTCAAACTTAATATTACTCCTCTCCTTGAGCCTCCCGAAAAGTCTTGCGATATTGATATCCCTCTTCCCCCCTGCGGACTGTTTGAGTTGTTTAATTTTTCCTATTTTTTGTGCTATGTGTGACTGTAGGCTACTGCTGCCTGTCTTGGCCAGGACACTTGAAGAGATGTTTAATCTCAATGATGATTATTATTTTCATCATTGAGCTACTATAACCAATAGTAGTTGCCATCCATTTTAAAATGTCAATGCACTTTTCAGCCCTGAATAACATTGATTCGCATGCATAATATACTACACTTTCCAATGAACAATTACCCCTGTTAGCCATATTTGACAAATTTTATAATATTATCAAATGCTCACACACAAGCTGCTTTCAGACACATGTGTAAATTCTGATATTCTCCTGCTATTCTCCTGATGGGCCGTATGTGTGAATAACATATTCTGACATTTGTACCCTGAAAATCTCCTGAATAATACTACCCCTTGGGTAGACGTATTTGTACCGAACCGTCACGGTACAGGCACTTCGGAGCGGTTACAGAGGTGTACCGCGGTACGTAAATGTGGCGTACATAGCGTTAATATGGCGAATGTAAAGGCTTGTTTTGTGATGCAGAATTAAAAACTTGAAGTCGGAGTTCCAGCCGGACCGTTTAGCCAAAGTATACTACTCCGACTCGGTAATCCGAATCGGAGTAGTATACTAAACTTCCAAAGCTTTTCAAATCTTATTTGGTGTTTTATTGGTCCTCAAGGTGCAAAGTAAACAATGTACAAAGTAATTAAGGCACAAAGTCAAACCGGAGAAGTGATTCCGGAAATGAATTTGTTAGAGGACCAATCACAGCCCTTGCCGTCTCCGTTGCGTCGACCAATAGGTCCATGGCGTCGACAGATAGTTAAAAAATATTGGCTATGGAGAGGGATCTGCGTGTCTACGTACATCCCTTTAACATGCACACGCTAGGGATGGGCAACGATCGTCGAATAGTCGGCGTCACATAGAATATCGAATAATGAATATGACTATCGTTATTTACACGGCTCTTCTCAATGCTGTTGAACGCTCCGTTGACTTGCATGGGCCTTCACAACTTCTGGTGGTGAATAGCGTCCTCGGTTGCTAAGCAACGTCAACATCTTTGGTGGACTGTGTGAAGTTATTATTTTGACGTGTCTAGTTCACCGTCATGCAGGCATTGCAGGCTGTGTTCAGTGAAATAAAGAAATAAATAGCGATCCGTTTTCGGCGCATGTAGGTCTATCTGCCTAAGCAAAGGTGCGGTACGGATTGCGTTTCCACCGCCAAAAGTGGGCGTGACCCGGACTGAGCCGTACTCGTTTTGCCCTCGTTTTCAGTACTCCTCCGTTGGGGTACTGAAAACGAGACGAGACGCCTGAAAGGGTACCGGAAAATTCGAGCTACACACCCCCTCCGTTGATTGGTCGACAGAACCGTCACTTCCGGGCGACGTGGGGATAAAAACAAACAAACAGTAGCCTCGAGGTATTATTCTTTACAATGAACATGTCGCGTAAAACGCTTGCTTGGGCGAACAAGGAGGTGGAGACGTTCCTCTGCATTCTTGGGGAGGAAGACGTTGTTTACGATGTTTATGTAGCTGCCGCGGCGATCGACATCCGGCCTACCATAAAGGGTACTGTCGGCGGTGGAAACGCAACCTCGGAACTGAGCTGGGCTATACCGCCCCCTCCCTCCCGGACTGAGGCGAACCGAACCGTATCGCACCCTGCAGTGGAAACGCGGCATAATTGTACTACACCTACCGGACCTAACCGCACCGCTCGTGGCAATGCGCCATTAGTGTGTGTTTGTATAGAATCAATAGATCAACTGATTCACTGATTCTGGATTGATCCTGAAGACGTCCACGTCCAACTGTGATGTCCACGCTACAGGGAATTACACCGCTTATACGAAATGTGTCCGCGGAGCAGAGGCAAAGTTTTGCAGAGAATGATATTCATCCCCACATTTCCTTAAGGTTATGGGGTAAAAAAAAAAAATGTATACACGATTATTAACAGTGGATTCAAGTCTTTGTGTGTGTGACTTAGATGCAACTTGAGGCTAATTTGCAAACTCGAGTCCCCATCTCTGACTTGTCTGTGTGTGTGTGTGTGTGTGTGTGTGTGTGTGTGTGTGTGTGTGTGTGTGTGTGTGTGTGTGTGTGTGTGTGTGTGTGTGTGTGTGTGTGTGCTCATGTGTGTACCTCGTGCTCGCTGACGGTGCCTACAGATCCGGTCCTGCGGTGGTGGTGCTGGGAGGAGGCCTGGCCTCTCATGGGAGCAGACCAGCTGGTGGAGGAGTGGGGGGAGCTTTGCTGCGCAGCTTCCTCCATACTCAGAGAGGCCTGAGGAACAACATTTAGATCATTAGAATCCAATTTAACATCTTTATTTAATTTTTTAAGCTAGAAAAAAATAGACCCTTTTACAGCCAACGTCATCAAATAGTTACGCGCGCATTTTGGCAACGGAAGTGGTGTTGTTCCCCATTCGTTCTGACTCACACAGATGAGGTAGCAACTGGTTAGCAAGAAAGTTGATAAAAACAGTTTCCAGCATCAAAATGTCTGGGTGTTGCGTAGATGGTTGTCAGAATCGATATTCCACCGGCGGCAAGTTTTGAGTTTAGGCTGAAATCTGGATGGCTTTGGGACATAAATGCAGTGTAGGCTTGTCTTGCTGTTTCCTCCATGTTATGACCCCAGAGCACAGATGGGACATTTAACTGAGTTTTGTTGTACTGCATTATATCAGTTAGGTATGTCTTGCTGATCTTGTCAGTTGTGGTCGCATGGTGAAATTTAAAATTTCCAATTTGGAAATTTGAAAATAAATACGAAAATCGGTCAATCAAGAACCCCCAACGTACGCACGCACACACGCACCTCGGATACACGCACACACAATGACACAGGGAGAGGCTTGTTGTTTTGTATGAAATCTCATATTAAAACTAACATAACAAAGGATACTGACATTATTCAAACTGTGTCTGTAGGCCTTTTCATCTATCTATGGATAAATCAAGTTAAGTTAATAAAATGCACTATGGCAAAAGGAAACTTATCTAGGCTCTGTCAACTATTGCATGCCTCTGGGTGTGATACTACTCATCGTAGCAGATGTTGAAGCTGCTGGAAGCTGCCTGCTTAGCCTCTTTGGTTTTTGGAAGCAGATTTTCCCTCAATGGAGCTGGTCTGACTTCTTTCCTGCTGATATCTTTCCACATGCACACTCCAGAAGTAACCGCTGCTTTCTCTGTCCTTCCCATCCTAACATAGGGCTCAACTTTGAACAATATTGCAGCTGCATGGCTGCAGCATGACCCAAATCTGAAATTTCTCAAAAACATAATAAACATACTGTCTGCTCCGTAATGTTATGACCGGGGCTTGAAAGTAACTGTGGGGGGGGACTTGCGACGTCTGGCCTGCAGGGGGAGGTAGAGGACGGTTGGGAGCACACCTGATCGGCTGGGGGGATTGGACCTGATTGCGAGCAGGTGCCCGTGATCAGGTCCAATCAGGGAAGGTGTATTTATGTGCCTGCTTTGTTTGTAGTAGGAAGAATTGGGGAGCAGAGAGACAGGGGCGATCGCCGCCAGAGATCGCCTGGAACGCATCCTGTGACCGCTTTGAGCGGAGTTATGACTTACGTCTAAGGTGTTTTGTTGGACTGAGCGATCGAAATTAAAATGACTTTCTGTTGGAAAAAGCAAACCTGGTGTCCAAGCGCTCTGTGAACCTGTTACAGTGGAGCCCAAAGTGGGGCGAGCGCAGAAGATGGACCAGTCAACACTTGTGAGTGTGCTCGGGCATCTGGCCCAGATGTCCAACCGACAGAGCCAGTTACAGCACGCACAGAACGGAGCTAGCCCAGTCCTTGGTGGCCGATCGGGCTGTTCTTTGTGAGCTCCTCGCCTCCGGAGGACGCGAGGAGAACCCAAAGGGGCAGGAGTCGTGGCCCACATCCATGTCCCGAAGATGGGGGAGGCAGACAACGCTGAGGCTTTCCTAGAGACTTTTCAGGGGGTGGCCGAGGTCTCCGGGAGGCCTCGCAGGAGTGGGCTCACCGTCTCCTGCCGCTCCTGACCGGGGAGGCCCATCTTGCAGCCCACAGTCTGCCGGCCGGTGCCCAGCGGGACTATGGGACCATCGCCAGGGCCATCCGGGACCGGCTTGGCCTCTACCCAGAGGAACATCGTCGCCGGTTCCGGACGCTGGCATTCACTGAGGGGGACCGTCCCTTCGCCTTTGCCCAGCAGCTGCAGGACCAGGAGAGGAGGTGGCTGTTTCCGGACCAGAACTCGGCAGAGGACGTGGTGGAGCAGGTGGCCCTTGAGAGGTTCGCTGAGGGGCTTCCGGCCAGGACCTCTGCCTGGGACCGGTACCACCGGCCCGAGAGCCTCTCCGCTGCGGTCGACCTGGCGGAGAGCCACTTGCAGCCCCCACCGAAGGCCCAGCGACCACCAACACCGGTCCCGGGCACCGGTGCAGCTGCCCTACGGTGGGACAGGCCAAGCCCGGCGCCGAGGGCGAGAGGGAGGGTCCCCGTTCCGGATCGGGCACATGAATCACCTCCCACCCCCACTCTGCAGACGGGCGCTCAGACGGCAGGGGAGGGGTGTTGGAGGTGCGGGCGGCCTGGTCACTTCCGGCGGGATTGCCCTCTAATGGAGGTGGGCCAGGTCGTCTGCGTCACCGGGGGACTCTCTAAATCGACGCCACTTCGACCTGGGCGGGACTTTACGTCCTACGTCACTCGCTATGGGTGTGCATGTGTGCGCGTAGCCGTTTGTCTCAGGGATCTGTGCACGAACTCCCTTGCACTACAGGATTACGAGCGTCAGTGTCATACGCGATGGAGGGTGGGTGACATTCCTACAGTCTGTGATGATAGGCTATATTTCTACAAATGACATGACGAAACAACACGAACTAAGCTAACATTAGACTATAGCCATACCAGATAACGCCATACCAGCTAACCCTAACTATTTCTATTAAACTCTGAACCACTTTGCAACAGGCAACTGTGTGTTGGTGTGTCTTATTGCTTCCCACGTCTGCGTCTGCATCTTTCCCACTCCTGGCTAATAGTTTCAGCTTTTGTACTGTATATCAGAAATGATCACCCTGTACCACACTGCTGACTTGTTGATGTTTTGTGAGCACTCAGGCATTTCTCTAGGTATCTTAAGTTTCCTACTGGAATTGTAAGAAATATTGTGTTGCAAAAACACTTTGTGTCTTACCCTTACCGTTACCCTAACCTTAACCCCAGTAACATTTCTTCATCATAAACTACAAGTTACGCAAAATGGCATACAAACATCCAGTCCAATATGAAAGAAAAAAGCTAGCTTCATTAAGGAATCGAACCCCTTATCCCTGCGTCAATGAGTTGTTCTCTGACCACTAACCCATCAGGTCTTAGTTCCGGTGTTCAAGATAAAACGTGAGAATGGAGGAACTGGCACCAAGACCATTCACAGAGACAATCTCCTTCCCATCGGGCAGTTTGTGAGAATGCCAAACACAGACCCGGTGATTGATTTACCTGTCAGACCAAAAACCAGAGCTGTGACTCACCGGAGGAGTGAAATATCCCCACCTGAAACGCAAAAAGTACAAAGGGAGTTGCAGGAAATGTCTGATTCGTCATCTGACCCTGAGTTGTATTCACCTTGCAGAACTTACCCGAGAGAGTTGTTTCACAGAGCTCTAGACAATGCTAGACACACAATTGCTCCTCAAGAAGAGAACCATCAGGCAGATGGAAGTGGTGCTGCTGATGCTATATCCTCATCTGATGATGACGCAGAGCCAGAGCACCATAGGTTGAGAGACCAAGAGTCTGATCGAGAGTTAGCTCCTGGTGACACCAGTGATACGGATTCAGAGTCTGGCCCTGATCAAGAGACTTTCAATGTGTCCAAAGATAATGGGAGGCTAAGATCTGAGCCTAGGCCAAAGAGAGCAATAAGGCCACCAGTCAGGCTTACATATGATGAGCCGGGTAGATCCAGAGATCAGCCTTTGACAATTGTACACAGAGGTATTGTCATTAAGATTGGACATACTTAAAGCAACATTTGTAACTCTCCATATCCCTTAGTTTGAGTCTTTTAGTGTTGTATGAGGACATACAGACCTTTTTAGAAGGGGGAGGGTGTAACCCAGTTGGGATTTGGGTTCTAATTATTCATAAGAATAAACATTATATAAGAGTTTATTATTTTACATAATGTTTTTGGCGTTTGTGTAATGATTGCAAACTTTGTAAATGTTATTTGATGTATTGTAAATGTTGTATATGTCCTTTGCTTAATTGAACTGTGATGTGGCCATCCAGCCAGGAGGGGGCGCGATGAGGTGTTCGGGGGTGAATGTGGGGAAGGCGGGAAAGTAGAGGAAAGGGGGGGTGCTGGAGTTGGGGAGAGAGGAGGAAAGACGTTCGTTGGATGGAGCACATGGTTTTCGATGGAGTACAGTCTGTTGATGACATATCAGCAACTCTTAAAATTCAATATAAAGTTCAACACGAACTTTACTGAAAGCTCCACCGGACCAGTCCACATAAACGACCCGGTCAGTTGCTTAACGAAAGTAGCTGAACAGTAGTGGCCTGCTAACCAGCGCGGCTAGCGACGCTACTACAAGGGATTTTCCCGTGGACCTCCGCACCAGATAGTGGGTGTGACCACGAGGGTTGGCTCACCTTCCTCTGGCGAAGAGGAATCAAGCAACAAGCCAGTGAGGAGCGCCTTTGTCCTTTAGACAGACTTTCGCAGACTTTCCCCATACTGGTCTTTCCATGGACATTCAAGGACGCCCCCCCACGTCTCCTCCCCACGGTCCCGGTGAGGCGTACCGTATCCCAGTGAGGATACAGCGGGGTACACACAAGGCGCTATTGGACTCAGGCTGCATGCAGACCATGATCCACCAGCGTCTGGTGTGGTCCGAGGCATTGGTGGAGGCGTTGAGCGTTTTGGTGAGGTGTATACACAGGGATGTGCACGAGTACCCTTTGGTCCCTATCGTAATTCGTTGTGGGGGGAAAAAGCACATTGTTAAGGCGGCAGTTAGTTCGAGCCTCACGCATCCCCTGATTCTTGGGTTGGATTGGGCGGGGTTTCCACAGGCTGTTAGGGGGACTATGGGGGTGCGGACACGACCGGTAGGGACATGTAAGTCTTGTGCTGTGTTCTGCGCCGAGGCGGGGGCGGCCGACGCTGCTCAGGGATCGGGGGAGGTGGGGGATCCCCAACCCGAGGTCCCAGCGCAGAGGTTCCCACCGGTGGAGGATTTCCCCCTCGAGCAGTCTCGTGACGCCACACTGAGCTCAGCCAACGACCAGGTGATTGCTATTGATGGGAGCAAGGTCCGGCCAGACGCGGCGCTGACTTACCCACACTTTATAGTGGTTAGGATAGGCTTTATCTGGTGAGTCGTGACACCCAGAGTGAGGAGGTTGTCACCCAGTTGCTGGTAGCCAGGAGCCGCCGGGAAATGGTTTTCCAGGCGGCGCATTATAACCCAATGGCGGGCCATTTAGGGTACGAAAAAACACTGGATAATGGCCCGGTTCTATTGGCCGGGGATTCGGGCGGAGGTGCGCAGGTGGTGCGCATCCTGCCAATTGGTGAATCCCCCGGCTGTCCCCAGGGCTCCCATATGGCCCCTTCCCCTGGTGGAAGCCCCTTTCGATCGCGTCGGCATGGACATTATCGGGCCATCAGAACGTTCCGCACACGGGTATCGATTTGTGTTAGTCCTGATCGACTACGCAACCCGGTACCCGGAAGCAATTCCGTTGCGCAACATCTCCGCGAAGAGTGTTGCGCAGGCGTTGTTTCATGTCATATCGCGGGTGGGAATCCCGAAGGAGATTCTCACTGACCAGGGCACCAATTTCATGTCACGCACGATTAGGGAACTTTACGGGTTGTTGAACGTCAAGGCCATTCGCACAAGCGTCTATCGCCCAGCCACGGACGGCTTGTGTGAGAGGTTTAACCGGACGTTAAAGTCCATGATCCGTAAATTCGTACACGAGGATGCTCGGAATTGGCATCAATGGCTTGACCCTCTGTTGTTTGCAGTGTGGGAAGTGCCCCAGGCTTCCGAAGGGTTTTCCCCATTTGAGTTGCTTTATGGGCAAAAGCCCAGGGGAGTCCTGGACCTCATTAAAGAAAACTGGGAGGAAGGGTCCTCACTAGGGGTATTGTCACGTGAGCACTTGCACCGAGCCCAGGAGAGTCAGAGACGCCTGTACGACAGAGGGACTAGATTACGCGATCTCACCCCGGGGGATAAGGTCCTCGTACTGTTGCCCTCCCCTAGCACCAAATTACTCGCAAAGTGGCAAGGGCCCTTTGTGGTCACACGGCGGGTCGGGGACGTGGATTACGAGGTAGCGCGTTCGGACAGGGGCGAAAACAAGCAGGTGTACCACATCAACCTCCTTAAGAGGTGGAACGATGCTGTCGCATTTGCGTCGATGTTACCGGAGAGGGAAGAGCTCGGGCCGGATGTCCCTAGCCCAGGCCCCACCCCCCCGGTCGATCAGGGCGAGGGTCTCTCAGGTCTGCAACTCCGGTTCGCCAACGTCTTTTTGCCCCTGCGAAATTACTCACATTAGCCACCTATTATACGACCCCGTTCGGGTTGTTCGGGGCCCCGGCCACGTTTCAGCGGCTGATGGACCGGGTGTTACGGCCCCACGCCGCGTATGCTGCTGCCTACATTGATGACATCGTCGTCTATAGCGGAACGTGGGAGCAGCATATGCGGCAGGTGGCGGCCGTTCTTCAGTCGCTGAGACGGGCGCGGCTCACGGCCAACCCGAGGAAGTGCGTGATCGGGCGGAGGGAGATCCAATATCTGGGGTACCACCTGGGGGGGGGGAAGGTCCGGCCACAGGTCGCGAAGACCGCAGTGGTCGCCGCCTCCCCTCGGCCCAGGACCAAGAAAGAGTTGAGGCGGTTTTTGGGGCTGGCAGGGTACGACCGGCAGTTTGTACCACACTTCTCCGACCTGGCCAGCCCCTTGACCGACCTCACCCATAAGAGGGCCCCAGATACAGTGGTCGGAGCCATGTCAGGTGTCGTTTGAGGCTATTAACCCATTGGCGCCGGATGCTGCGTAGCGCAGCATGGCCCCTCCTGCCGGTTGCTGCGTAGCGCAACATAGCCTTTCCTGCCGGTTGCTGCGTAGCGCAGCATTTTGTACACGTGCTGTTTTCATGACGAATGCAGCATATAACTCACTCTGGTTGGTTAAAAATACACATGGGGTGGGTCTTAAGGCTTTGGTAAAGATCAGGAGACCACCAAAACGAACTTTGGTTGGCTGAAAATCACGTCAATCAATCATATAGCCACGCGATATTCTCTGTTTGTTTTTAGCGACGCGTCTAGCTGGCGACCGAGAAGTAGCAATGAACATGGAGGATTTTGATAGCGATGGCAGTGATATTGTCATAGAATTCAAGGGATTTGAGTATGAGAATGAGGACGAGAATGATTTTGTGCCGGTTGATCCACTGGATCGGGCACAGAAGTGGGAATTTTTGGACACCGAAGGAGAGGAGGAGGATGACTTTCGGGGATTCCAGGTGGACTGGAGAACCGGCAATTACCAGCCTCGGAAAACAAAGACATTCTCTCGCACACCGGGGTTGAAACAACCGATCCCCTTGGATGCTAGCCCACTCGATGTGTTTTCCAGGATCTTTACCGATCAGCTGTGGGTCACGTTATTGACCGAAACGAATCGGTACGCGCAACAGGTACGAGCTCAGACCCCCACGACCTCAAGTGGACCCCGGTCCCGAAAACAGAAATGAAAACATTCCTCGGGCTGTGTCTTTTCTTTGGAATTTTAAAGCAAACTACTGATTACTGGAGGCAAACTAAGTGGCTCTACCAAACAAATGTCAAGGGACCGTTTCGACATGATCTGGAGGTAAATATTTATGTTTTCTTTTCTTGTGCTCTCTTCCGAGTTCCATTCTCTTCTCTTAGAAAACGGAATGGCCAGTAATGATAGTGGTGCTATAGCAATTACTAATGGTGATGATGGTTGATATTGAATAAATACAATGATGTTAGTTATAAATACAATAATGGAATAATGAATAAATAGTAATACAATTATGAATATAAATACTATAAATAACATAATACAAATAATCACAATGATGGAAATAAATGTCAGGCTCAAATTCTTTGTCATATATGCATTTTCAGATATCTCCATCTAGAAGATAACTTGGACCCTGCCTTGGATAAATCCAATAAGCTGTGGAAGATCCAGCGGTTCATGGACCTCCTCTTGCATCAGTTCCAGGCCCTCTATGAGGTCAATGGGTTTGTGAGCGTGGATGAGTCCATGGTAAAATACAAGGGATGCCTTGCCTTCCGGCAGTACCTCCCCATGAAGCCGGTGAAGTGGGGGATAAAGGTGTGGGTCATGGCAGAGAGCAATACAGGCTACGTAAACAATTTTCAAGTTTACACAGGGGCCATTGCAGGCAAGACCGAGACAGGCCTGGCTTACCGGATTGTGTCATACCTGGCTAAACCGTATTTTGGGTCAAACTTGTGTGTTTACATGGACAACTTTTACACCAGCGTGAAGTTGTTGCTGGATCTGCAGGTCAGGGGTGTGCCTTTACAATGCTTTGGTTAAAATGTTATTTGTTGTATTTTATATCATCGATTTATACTGTTTTTTCTTCTTAATCTTGTTTTGAGAATGTTTTTAAAATGTTGCTGTTATGGTTGTGCTCAGGGAGCATGTTTTAATAAAACCTGTAGTTCTTACCTTTAAAATGCTTTTTATTTCATGTTTCTAGGTGCTCCAGAGGCTTAGATATTAAGGTTTATGTAGACGTTGACAATTCTTACTATTTTCTCAGAAAAACCTCAGGAAATGAGGTTCTTTTTCCTAGAATATCATAGGATTTTAGCAGGCGTTTTTAGCAGGCGTTTTAGGCATAAATGGGTTAAAACAGCCCTCTGTGGAAAGTCGGTCCTGTGTGCTCCTGATCTCCCTTTTTCCCTGCAGACGGACGGGTCGGATAGGGGGTTGGGCGCGGTCCTGACCCAGCAGCTGGAGGGGGTCGACCATACCATTTTTGATATGGAAAGCAGTTAAAGTTAAACCTCAAAGGACAGTAACACAGCAGCATAATTCATCTTTGCATAACAACTACGTATATCATAGAGCTCTGAACTATGTTAGCTACAACACCAAATAATAGGCAACTTACCCCGCCATACAGGTGCAATTCGCTGTGAGGACATAGTTTTCTCGTTGGTTGATTATAACCCAAGCCTCATACATCGTTGTCTTGTGTCCTTGTCTTTGACTAGGGAGGATTTCTGATTTCACCACACAAAACTCAGAGTCTATGTCATGGTATTTGATGTTCTGTACATGACCACAGACAACGTATTCATAAGCATCCAGTGACTTATATGCTCGTAATTTCTCTCTGGTGTACACGGTCGGTTTCTCTATTAAATACGTATATATATATCTGGCCACTGTATATTCGGCCACTTGCTGATGTCTTCAACCCACTCATTAATAGTACTACACGGATCTTGAAGTCGGACACCATTTGTCAAAGTCAACTTGTTGAAGTAAAATTTGCGATCTTGTGTGGATAATTCCCTTGTATAGCTTGACAAGCTGTTGATCTCCGCCATACTTCTGTTGCCAAAATGCGCGTGCATACGTTCTACGTAATCATTGTGTACAAACAGTAAAAGGGTCTATTAAGGAATGAAGGAAACTGCACAAGGAGTGGACTAGGACCCTAGGAGAGGTGACTAGGCCCCTAGGATAGGTGAGTAGGACCCAAGGAGAGGTGACTAGGACCCTAGGAGAGGAGACAAGGACCCCAGGAGAGGTGACTAGGACCCGAGGAGAGGAGACTAGGAGCCTAGGAGAGGTGGCTAGAAGAGATTAATAGGTACCTAGGAAGGTGACAAGGACCCTATCAGAGGTGACTAGGAGCCTAGGAGAGGTGACTAGGTCCCTAGGAGAGGATACTAGGATCCTAGGAGAGGTGACCAGGACCTTAGAAAAGGTGACTAGGAGCCTAGGAGAGGAGACTAGGACCCTAGGAGAGGTGAGTAGGACCCTATGAGAGGTGAGTAGGACCCTAGGATCCTAGGAGAGGTGACTAGGACCCTAGGAGACGTGACTAGGAGGTGACAAGGACCCTAGGAGAGGTGACTAAGACCCTAAGAGAGGTGACAAGGACCCTAGGAGAGCTGACTAAGAGAGGTGACTAGAACCCTAGGAGAGGTGAATAGGACACTAGGAGGTGACTTGGAGAGGTGACTAGGACCCTAGGAGAGGTGACTAGGAGAGGTGACTGGGACCCTAGGAGAGGTTACTAGGACCCTAGGACAGGAGCCTATTAGAGGTGACTTGGAGAGGTGACTAGGAGCCTAGGAGAGGTGACTAGGACCCTATGAGGGGTGAGTAGGAGAGGTGACTAGCACCCCAGTAGAGGTGTCTAGGAGGTGTTCACCTTCTCCAGCTGGGCGGTGATGTCCTCCAGGCTGAAGTTGGATGCGAGGGGGGGGCTCCAGTGAGTGGGGTTGGGGCCGCGCACTGTGCCAGCCGGAGAGACGCGGGCGCTGCTGCCCCCGCTGCCCCCCCCGTCCCCTGCTGGGTCTGCTCGGGCACTGCGACCTGTGGGGGGCTTCTGACGGACCTGCGGACACCAAGGACAGCATGCTGTTGGGTGAGTGCTGAATGCAGCACACAACTATTATTCTTCTTAGGTTTGGGAAGATTTAGGACCTATCTCCTTCCATCATTTTTCACCTGGAGCAGGGGTTGGCAACTGGCGGCCCGCGGGCCATGTCTGGCCCGCCAGATTATTCTGAAGTTATATGATTTATTTATTTAGGATTATTCTTTTTTTAGAATATTGATTATCTAGATCTGTTACTGTTAGCTTAAATGTAAAGGGCCGAATACAGTGAACTTTTTTTCTTTCACAACCGTTTTTGAATTTAATTGTATCAAATCCTGCTACTACTCCCGTAAGGTTAGAGACACAATCGTCATGGTCAAGTGTAAGCTGTGAGGGGCTGAGCGGGAGTTATTGAAACTCTGCAATATTAAATGAAACAGATCTCCCTTTTATAGGCCTATATACAACAACCATGGGCGTCAGTTTGGTTTGAAATGTGCTGGGGACAGAGGCGCATTCGGAAGTGCATTTTCAGAAGTGCTGGGTACAATGAGGATGCACTCTTTTTTCTCTCTTTAGTGCCGGTAATAAAAGGTTCTGAAAGACAGCATACCCATGTAGCTAATTACTATAAATAAAATGTATACAAAATCTGTCTGGCACGTTTTATGAAGAAAACGTTTCCAAAAAGCATCGGACATATGACCCACTATGTTCTGCTCCATGTATCCAATGTTGACAACGTGACATGACATGGCTAAGCTAACAACATAAACAAGAGGAGCTAGGAAAGGAAATTAACTGCGTGTTTAAATTCAGAAGGGCCAAACGTGTGGCTACACACATCAATACAAAAGTCGTCAAAATATTTGTTGCACAGCTGAACGCTGTATCACATCATGAGCTGGCTGTTCTCAATCCACAACACGCATTCCATCAAAACTAGCCTACATCAGGCATGCTGACCAAAACTCATGCACTCCCCCCCCACAATTATTCCAGAATTCAAGCACAGCAAGAATGACCAAAAGTCACTTTGTGTCAACAAGAGACTGACTCCACCAACTATCAATTGCAAGTTAAAACAGCCGACCCCTTGAGCGCAAAAAACACAAAATGACCTCCCCACAGCACCAGCAAATACCTTTATTTTTGTGGCAGTGGTCTGCAGATGCATCCCGTGGTGTCGCCTACCACACCCATTTAGTTCAACAGGTTATCGATAATGACCGGCGACGTTCTATACATTATCCCGCTTATTACACGGCTACTTGCCATAACGAAAAAATAACTTCACATGGTGTGTCTTTTTACAATTTATTTGTTACCATCATTCATAGTGTTGATCAGCAGAGGAATAGTCCGCCAAAGATGTTGACGTCGTTTAGCAACCGAAGACACTGGGGTTGAAAAGTTACCGGACTACTTGAGGAGTGATACCAAAGACGTCATTAGAGGCAAAAAGTCCTTTGTTTTCCTTGACAGCGGTCAATTATACTTAGCAACGGTGAATAATCAAATATAATTCACCGCCAGAAGTTGTGAAGAGCCCATGCAAGTGAACGGAGTGTTCCACGGCATTGAGAAGACCCGTGTAACAATCCATATAATTCAACTCCTCTTTTTTCTTTTTACAAGTGGTGGGTATATGAATCTTGACGAAATCTGGTGGGGACGCGTCCCCAGCGTAATCGACGCCTATGCCACGGCGACCCAACATTACGTATTTTTGTGTGATACTGCAGGTAGAGAAAGGCAGGAGCTGTTGACAAAAGTCCACAAAAGATTTAAGACGCCAAGCACTGAGATTTTGCTGTTTAACGTAAGTAGAGTCTCTGATGAGGCTAATTCGCCTACAGCTCTTCTAACGGTGAGTAAGCTAGGAACGGAGGTTTGTGTGTGTGCGCAGTCAGTCAGCACCCGCCATGGTGTGTGTATATAATAATAATACATTTTATTTATAATGCACTTTATATTCAAGAATCTCAAAGTGCTTCAGAGAAAAAAAAAACCTATAAAAAGGGGGAACCTCAAAGAAAGTTTAGCTAAATGCTCTTTTAAAGAGATGGGTTTTGAGGTTCCGTTAAAAAGAGCTGTAGTCTGTGGAGCCCTCAGGTGGTCAGGGAGGGCGTTCCATAGTCTAGGGGCAGCAGCAGAAAAGGCCCGATCACCCATGGTGCACAGCTTCGTACGTCGGGTTTGGAGGATGTGAGTGGATCCTGAACGGAGTGTACGTGAGGTTGTCGGGGGGGTGAGGAGTTCCTGAAGGTAGAGGGGGGCAAGTCCGTGAAGGCACTGGTGGGTGAGGAGGGAGACCTTGTACTCAATTCTGAGTGGGACAGGGAGCCAGTGCAGTGATTTCAGGATGGGGGTGATGTGGTCATGCTTGCGCACCCTCATCAGGACCCTGGCAGCACTGTTTTGAATGTATTGGAGCCTCTGGATGCTCTTGCCAGGGATCCCAATGAGGAGTGCATTGGAGTAGTCCAACCTGGAGGAGACAAAGGCATGGACGAGCTTCTCTGCATCAGCCAGGGTGATTGATTGGCGGAGTTTGGCGATGTTCCTGAGGTGGTATAATGCTGTCTTACTGAGGTGTTTGATGTGGGTGTCAAAATTAAGTTGTGGGTCCATTTTAACACAGAGGTTGGTGACGGATGTGGAAAGGGGGATGTTTTGGCCAGAGAAGGTGATATTGGTGATGGTGGGGGAGCGGAGCTGATGTGGCATGTCAACAAGGATGGCTTCCGTTTTATGGCTGTTAAGTTGTAGGAAGTTGAGCTTCATCCACGCCTCTATCTCCTCCAGGCAGGTGGTCAGTGTGGATGTTGGCAGAGGGGCAGAAGAAGTGGGGGTTGTCCTGATGTAGAGCTGTGTATCATCAGCATAGCAGTGGTAAGATAAGCCATGCCTGCTAATGACACTACCCAGGGGGAGCATGTACAGTGAGAACAGTGTGGGGCCCAACACCGAGCCCTGGGGGACACCGCAGGTGACGTTGTTGGTGTGTGATTTTGCTTTGCCCAGGGCAACGTGCTCAGTTCTGTCAGTGAGGTACGAGGTGAACCAGTTCTTTACATTTCCTGATAGTCCAATGGTGTATTGCAGGCGGTGAAGGAGAATATTGTGGTCAACCGTATCAAAAGCAGCTGTTAAGTCCAGGAGGATGAGGAGAGATGGGGAGCCGGTGTCTGCTGCCATCAGGAGGTCATTTGTGACCCTGACCAAGGCTGTTTCTGTACTGTGGCCATAGCGGAAACCAGACTGGAATTTTTCAAACAAGTGATGTTGTATGAGGTGATCCTGGAGTTGTGCTGCAACTGTTTTTTCCAGAACTTTTGACAGAAATGAGAGATTTGAGATGGGCCTGTAGTTGGAGAGGACTTCTGGATCAAGGGTAGGTTTTTTTAATGTTGGTCTGATGACAGCAGTTTTTAATGCAGATGGGATATGGCCGGCCAGGAGGGAGTGGTTAATGATATTGGTGATGAGTGGAGAGACAGCAGAGATGTTGGCCTTCAGCAGAGCTGTAGGGAAGGGGTCTAGTGCAAAGGTGGATGGCTTCATTTTCCTGATGACGTCCTCCACCTCTTCCTTTGTGATGCTGGAGAAGGAGCAGAGGGTCTGGACAGAGTCAATCGGTGGGTCAGCAGTTGGAAGGGGCAGGACAGTAGTGGTGGAGAGGTGTGAGCGGATGTTATTCACTTTTTGTTTAAAAAAGTTGTGGTGACATCAGATTGGGATTGTAAAGGGGGTTTGAGAAGGTGATTGATAGTTGAAAAGAGCTGTTTGGAGCTACCAGGGCTATTGTTGATTATTGTGGAATAGAACCTGGACCGTGCATTATTCAGGGCTTCAGCATATGCCCTCCTGTGTTCCCTGTATGCCTGTTTGAAAACGGTCAGACCAGAGGCCTTGAGTCGCCGCTCAAGGACACGCCCAGCAGCCTTCATTGTACGTAGTTCACTGGTGTACCAGGGTGCGGAGCGCGAGAAGGAGACTGACCTCGATGTTAAGGGGGCGTGGAGATCCAGGAGACTGCTCAGGGACTGGTTGTATAAGTCCACTGAGTCAGCAACAGAGAGGGAGTCAGTTGAACCAGAGGAGAGATGTTGAAGGTCCAGGGCCAGGGCATCCATGTTGATATTTTTCACATTCCTGAAGTGGATCTGCCGCTTTGGTTTGGTGTGGGAGGAAGGAAAAGGGAGCTCCATTGACACAACTCTGTGATCCGAGACGCCAAGATCATAGACCTGTAGGTTGCTGATGGGGGCGGAGTTTGAGATGACCAGGTCAATTGTGTGTCCTCTGGAGTGTGTGGGGGCGTCAACATGTTGTTGTAGGTTGAGGGAGTCTAGCAGCTGAAGAAAATCAGCAGCGGGCTGGCATGAGGGGGTGTCAACATGAATATTTAAATCACCCAGAATGATGGTATTGGCAGAGGTAGTACAGAGTGTTGTGAGGAGATCAGACATTTCCGGGATGAAAGCAGAGTTGGGTTTTGGGGGCCTGTATATGAGTAGGACAGTCATGGGATGGGGGGGCTTGCATGTGAATGCAAGACATTCACAGGAGGAAGTTGTAGGCAGCACCATGGGGGACAACTCCAGGTCCTGTTTGTGGATGACAGCTAGGCCACCACCGCGTCCAGTTCTGCGGGCTGCCTCCAAGTAACTGTAGCCTGGGGGACAGGCTTCGTTTAGGGCAGAGTAAACCTCTGGCTGGTGCCAGGTTTCTGTTAGACACATGAAGTCAAGTCCTTTTTCCCTGATATGCTCTTCAATCAAGCTGGATTTATAATTTAAGGATTGAGTGTTGAAAAGTTCAAATTTGACCAGTGACTGTGGGGTTATTCTCTGTACAGGTCGCAGAGCCTTAAAATCTACTCCGCGCAGGTTGGAATCCACTCCATGAAATCTATCCAGCCGGGAGTGCGGGGATCTCGCGATGTTGCGTCTTTTGCCCTCAGCCGTCTCAGCGGACCTGATGGATGTGATGAAGCCGGCAGGCTGACCATAAATAAAGTTTCTCCCTGAGCCTCTGTGGATATATCGAGGTCTACGCAATAGTCCTAGCTGCTTAATGGTGGAAATACAGGGTGGGATGGAGCGATTGTTGTACTTCAGCAGCTGTGGGGCGAAGTACGTCAACATCGAACCTGATGTTGAGTGATGTTTGCCTGTTAGCAGCTAGGTACGGACCCGAAGCATCTGGGGAAGAGCTGGGAGGCAGTGCAGAAAATCCACGAGACAGTAGAGACAGCTTAGCAGGTTGACCAGGGCATATTCCTCACCAGGATCACCGAAAAAAACGCCAGCAGTGACCAGGAAATTGTCACATCGGCTACTTGTTTTTAGCCGTTGTTTTTAGCTGTTGCTAGGGACGCCAAAATAACAAGTGAGCTACACGGCTCTTCACAATAACACTGGAACAACTAAAGACAGTCCATAGGCTTGCTTTTCGTCGCTGATGTAGCTTGCAGGGAACCAAGTAGAGATTATGTGTCCACAAAAAATCACTTTTTTAAATAAAATTGGCCAAAATTGGCCCAAAAATTGCTTGGAGAAGCGGCGAACAGACAGCGCCAGCGTCCTCTCCGTTTGTTGCCTAGTGACAATTTACTAGGCAAGATCTGGGGCAAGATACAATTTACACATGCATATGTGCGTGTGCATGTGTGTGCGCGCAGTCAATCAGCACCTGCCGTGGTGTGTGTGTGTGTGTGTGTGTGTGTGTGTGTGTGTGTGTGTGTGTGTGTGTGTGTGTGTGTGTGTGTGTGTGTGTGTGTGTGTGTGTGTGTGTGTGTGTGTGCAGTCAGTCAGCACCCGCCGTGGTGTGTGTGTGTGTGTGTGTGTTTAGGCGCGCACTACTGCCCGCTCTCCAGCATAAGGCCTTTCTACATTGCCAAGCCGGTTCGGTCGAGGCTTGGCACGCCCGGCGATTTCACTGTCTTATCTCAAGTTTCTTATGTAAAACCGAGGTGGTAAAATCCCCCGTTCGTCACGGCTCAGGCTTTCTTGGTTCACTGGAGAAAGCTGGGCTCCACACGGAGTCTAGACCTCTTTAGAATAATTGGCATATACCCGAATGTTTTTATTTTTTCATGAATGAAGACATAAAAAAAGAATGACTTCACATCCGAGTGTAGGCCAAAAACGCGATTAACTATTTACAAGTGCAAAAACGCCAACATATTCTTTATTTTACTGACTACCTTTGGGTTAGGGACAGGTTAGGGCTTTTTATCCCGACAAAAGCCTTGTAAGGACAGTTCCTCTGCGTCTCTCTCGTAGATCTCACCATCTTTCAACGTCTTTGTTTAATACGACTACATCACCTTGTCTCACATGATCAGCAGCTCGCGGATTTCACTTTCTCTCCAGTTAGAACTGCTCATGATGATATCGCTGCGTTGTCTCTGTGGAGACAGGGCAGCAAACACCTCTACCCAATGTGATCAGGCATGACATTTACGTGATTAGGGCATACACTTGTTTATATGTACGTATTTTAAGAGTCATCTAGTGCTTGGTAGGCATATGACTAAGCCAGCTCTGAATAAAAATCTCAATTTTGGCTGTCTGTCTTGAAACTTCTCCAGTGCGTCCACGCACTGCGGTCAAGCCAGCCGACTCATCAAGATCGGCGGTCAAGCCAGCCGACTCTTTTTTTTGCCGTACCTGTATATACTAGCCATTACGGTAATAGCGTCTCAGAACTAGTTTCAAATAAAAGCATTCGTCGGGTACATACAAAAAGACAGTCAATAAAAGCAAATACTATCAAAGGAAGTGTACGGCCGTTGTGGTATTTACTTTCAAAATATAAGCCCACCAAACATTCCAATATGAGACATATTACATATGATTTTGGATACGATTTAAAAGAAAATGCCCTGTTATTTCAGGCTCATTTCACTTCAGGGCTATAGTTCACGACCCCATGGGGTCACGCAAAAGGTTTCAGAACATTCTGATGTGGAGTTTCAAAATGAAAGCCAACCAAAGTTTCCAATATGAGACATATTACATATGATTTTGGATTCAATTTAAAAGAACATGCCCTGTTATTTCAGGCTCATTTCACTTCAGGGTTATAGCTCACGACCCCATAGGGTCACCCAAGAAGTTTCAGAACATTCTGATGTGGAGTTTCAAAATAAAAGCCCACCAGAAATTCCAATATGAGACATATTACATATGATTTTGGATTCAATTTAAAAGAAAATGCCCTGTTATTTCAGGCTCATTTCACTTCATGGTTATAGTTCACAACCCCATGGGGTCACGCAAGAAGTTTCAGAACATTCTGATGTGGAGTTTCAAAGTAAAAGCCAAACAAAGTCTCCAATATGAGACATATTACATATGATTTTGGATTCAATTTAAAAGAAAATGCCCTGTTATTTCAGGCTCATTTCACATCAGGGTTATAGTTCAAGACTCCATGGGGTCACACAAGAAGTTTCAGAACATTCTGATGTGGAGTTTCAAAATAAAAGCCAACCAAAATCCCCAATATGAGACATATTACATATGATTTTGGATTCAATTTAAAAGAAAATGCCCTGTTATTTCAGGCTCATTGCACTTCATGGTAATAGTTCACGACCCCCTGGGGTCAGGCAAGAAGATTCAGAACATTCTGATGTGGAGTTTCCAAGTAAAAGCCAACGAAAATCTCCAATATGAGACATATTACATATGATTTTGGATTCAATTTAAAAGAAAATGCCCTGTTATTTCAGGCTCATTTCACATCAGGGTCATAGTTCAAGACCCCATGGGGTCACACAAGAAGTTTCAGAACATTCTGATGTGGAGTTTCAAAATAAAAGCCAACCAAAATCCCCAATATGAGACATATTACATATGATTTTGGATTCAATTTAAAAGAAAATGCCCTGTTATTTCGAGGCTCATTTCACATCAGGGTTATAGTTCAAGACCCCATGGGGTCGCACAAGAAGTTTCAGAACATTCTGATGTGGAGTTTCAAAATAAAAGCCAACCAAAATCCCCAATATGAGACATATTACATATGATTTTGGATTCAATTTAAAAGAAAATGCCCTGTTATTTCAGGCTCATTTCACTTCATGGTTATAGTTCACGACCCCCTTAAATCGAATCCAAAATCATATGTAATATGTCTCATATTTGGTGGGCTTTTATTTTGAAACTACGCATCAGAATGTCCTGAAACTTCTTGGGTTACCCTGTGGGGTCTTGAACTATCGCCCTGCAGTGAAATGAGCCTGGAATAACAGGGAATTGTCTTTTAAATCGAATCCAAAATCATGTTATATGTCTCATATTGGAATGTTTGGTGGGCTTTTATTTTGAAACTCCACATCAGAATTTTCTGAAACTTATTGTGTGACCCCATGGGGTCTTGAACTATAACCCTGAAGTGAAATGAGCCTGAAATAACAGGGCATTGTCTTTTAAATTGAATCCAAATTCATATGTAATATGTCTCATATTGGAAATTTTGGTTGGCTTTTATTTTGAAACCCCACATCAGAATGTTCTGAAACTTCTTGCGTGACCCCATGGGTTCTTGAACTATAACCCTGAACTGAAATGAGCCTGAAATAACAGGGCATTTTCTTTTAAATTGAATCCAAAATCATATGTAATATGTTTCATATTGGAAACCTTGGTTGGCTTTTACTTTGAAACTCCACATCAGAATGTTCTGAAACCTTTTGCGTGACCCCATGGGGTCTTGAACTATAACCCTGAATTGAAATGAGCCTGAAATAACAGGGCATGTTCTTTTAAATTGAATCCAAAATCATATGTAATATGTCTCATTGGAAACCTTGGTTGGCTTTTACTTTGAAACTCCACTTTAGAATGTTCTGAAACTTCTTGCCTGACCCCATGGGGTCGTGAACTATAACCCTGAAGTGAAATGAGCCTGGAATAACAGGGAATTTCCTTTTAAATCGAATCCAAAATCATATGTAATATGTCTCATATTTGGTCGGCTTTTATTTTGAAACTACGCATCAGAATGTCCTGAAACTTCTTGGGTTACCCTGTGGGGTCTTGAACTATCGCCCTGCAGTGAAATGAGCCTGGAATAACAGGGCATTTTCTTTTAAATCGTATCCAAAATCATATGTAATATGTCTCATATTGGAATGTTTGGTGGGCTTTTATTTTGAAATTAAATACCACAACGGCCGTACACTTCCTTTGATAGTATTTGCTTTTATTGACTGTCTTTTTGTATGTACCCGACGAATGCTTTTATTTGAAACTAGTTCTGAGACGCTATTACCGTAATGGCTAGTATATACAGGTACGGCAAAAAACTGAGTCGGCTGGCTTGACCGCCGATCTTGATGAATCGGCTGGCTTGACCGCAGTGTCCACGCGACGGGGCGACAAGATCCCATACAAAGTGAACGTATAGACGCGTATCGGGCGAATTTTTTTGATTTGTTTTGATTTGTCACGCTCACTTTCGCCGTGCACAGGCGAGCGCGTTCACGAGGATTTGTGGTGCGACAAATTCGCTCGAGTTGAAATATTTCAACTTTGACACGAATTTCGCTTGATGACAGCCAATCAGCGTTCAACAGCGTGGCCACTGAGTGACATGTGTAACGTAACAGCCAATCAGCGTTCAACCGTCAAACTCAGTGCAGTGCAGTCCGGGGTGAACTGCAGCATGGAGGAGAAAGTGATTGTTGCCGTTTGCGATTCTCGGAGCTCTATATATAATAGTATATAATATAATATAATATCACAGCCAAATGCTCTGTGCGCCTCCGGATGGCCGTAGCGCGGGGAGCTCTCATAGGGATTGGGCTTCTCGGGGTTTGTTTACCGGTGTTGCTATGGGTTCCAGTCTTGTGTGTTCCAACGGTTTATAGGCCTATGTCACGGAACAATTGAAGACCGGAAGAAGCTCGCGGAGTAGGGTAACTGCTCTTCCGCTTAGCTTAGCTAAGCTGTTTACCATGGCGGAGGCAGATCGATACCTGTGGACCAAGTCTCTCTCCAACCTACCTAAATTGTCCTACGACGACGTCCTAAGGATCGTAAATCAGCACTCACGTGTCGAAACATCTAAACTACGCAAAGGATATAAGTTCTTCTGGGAGAAGTACATTTTTAATTACAGAAGTAAGTGTTTCAAATCTGTTGACACTGTGTAGCTTGACTGTGACAGATAGCACTAAGTGTAATACATGTCAGCATAATGGAGCATGGTTTCAGACTTTCACAGATTCAGTTGCATGTTCAGTCTGTGTGTTTTTATTATTATTGTTTCTTGTTGCTGTTCCAAAATGCTCTCTCTTTCTCCAGATCTGCTGTTGCAGATGATAATGTTTTGTTTCATGTCTGCTGTTGCAGATTGTCATGTTTTGTTTTATATCCGCTCTTCCAGACACATGACTACCACTTCACAGGGGAGCAAAGCGTGCCAACACCTCTGTCGTGCACCAGTGTTCTGCAGTCGTGGACCAAGGACACAGGTTTATGTGTATACCTCAGGCCTAGCCAAACATCCTGTATAGTCTACTCAATAATAGTATTCAAAGTTCTTGTATATAGACGGACGCGACTAACACTGACTTAAGTGTTGCTACACTGACAATATGATTTATGTGCTGACATATTTTTTCTTTTTGCTCCAGGGGATTCGCTCCAGGGGATTCGCCCGGAACCCACTGACCAACTTGTGGTCAGGAAACCCAAGGTTTGGGTTAGGTGTTTTATTTTAACACATACATGGACACATACCTCCTGAATGCCAAGTAAATATGGCCGAGGGACACACACACCCCATTTCATTTATTTCTGTTAAATGTATATATGTAAATATTTTAATCAAAGAATTGGAAACAAACATTCCCGAACATTTGTTTAAGGTAACACACTCTGAGCACCTTTAAAGCAAGCCTGAAGACTTTTATGTTTGCATTAGCTTTCTGCTACATCATAAATACATTGCACTTTCTAAAAAGCTTTTTTAACTTTGCCTTTATTTTTTATTTTAATACTAAAATGCCTTTAACTTTCTATTTTACTCATTTCTTTGCATATGTTTTCTTATACTTATCTATTTTATTGTATGACAATGTTTATATGTGAAGCACTTTGAGTCTGCCTTGTGTATGAAAAGTGCTACATAAATAAAGTTGCCTTGCCTAACACACACAGAACATTTCATTTCTTTCTGTTAAATGTAAATATGTATATATGTAAATTTAGATTTAAAAAAAAGAATTAGAAACTAACATTAAATAAACATTTGAAAAGGACGGACGGACACAAACACACACACCATTTTAATTTCTTTCTGCTAAATGTAAACAAAGAACATTAATAAACGTTTGAAAATAGTCATGTGACGTCGTGTGTGTTTTAATGTGTAACACTGGGACATCACCCTTCACATCTAAAGGACCTTGATAGTATGACATCAAGCAACAATTTACCCACAGCTGATTGACAGAGCCTGAAAGAGTCAGAGGAATGGTCGTGTCCCAGATATGATATTCTTTGACCCTTCTGATGGCCCTCTCCACCAAAGTCGGGCGATACTCTGGGGTTTTTCGGTGTCCTCACTGGTGAACCTGGCGCCTCTTTTAAATGGCGGCATTATGAGGGTGGCCCCAACTTCAGAAAGCATCTTGTCGGATGACAAAGCCTTTGTCAGCCATGCATGCATCTCCTGGCTGAAGTAGACTAAGGATTCCTGACTGCTGTGTGATTTCTCTTGTCTGATATGGAACCAGTGTACAGCTTAGAAATTAAGGTGATAACTCCACATGGAGCAATGCCGATCAGACCTTTGAAGGTGTTGGTATTCTTGTGGTGGGAGAATGTTTCAGACTGGAGGGTGAGTGATGAGGGTGCCTCACACCTGATTTCTGTGCAGTCTAGAATCACTCGCACGTTAGGACAGTAATGGGCAAAAAATAATCTCAACCAAGATTTATTTTGTCCTTCGGGAAAGCGTGGAAGCTGAGGTATGGCTGTATACGTCCTGATGTAGAGCAACACGGTACACTACAAGAACAACTGCGAACGGGGGCTGCCATTGTTGCTGCTGCTAGACGTGACCGGAGGTTGGATGACCCTACTACGCGCTCCGGAAGCAGGAAGTGTGACATAGGCCTATCAGGTAGGCCTATCAGGTAGGCCTATCTAATACATGATGTCTTCGTGCGCGCCTATCGCATGATTTTAGACTCGACGATTTCGGTTGAGTGTGCGGGGATTTTTTCAGTTGCAATTGGTTTGCACATTTTTAAAAGTGGTGGGCACAAAATTCGTATTTTAAATAGTGGGGGAGACATGTCACCCCCGTCCCCCCCCGTAATCGACGCCTATGCGAACCATCGTAATTTTCTTTGGAGCGTTTTCACAAACACCTCTTAACATGAACGCGTGTGCACTGCTCTGACGTCGTTCGTAGGATTACAATCCTACGAACGACGTCTGTCCACTGACACAGTGCTGAAATGGGCTCTGTAAGGGGGGAGACGCAGGAATGTCACAGGAAAATGGGGTTAAAAAGAGTTCAAATATCTCCCCATAAAGGCCAACAGCAGAGTAGCATACGAAAAGAATAGACTGCAATAATATTAATGCTAAAGATATTTAAACACAATTGATTAGGCCTAGGCCGACACATACTATATCAGTCCTAATCCTGAACGCAGTCCTAATCCTGTGCGCACATTTCTTCACTGCATTTTCCCCCCTGAAATAATTCCATATTACAAAAATCTAAAATAGCTTGTGTGACAACAGAACTACCTTTATCTTAATGTGCTGATTTCTGAAAAATGCTTTGCGCTAGCCTGGCTATTACCAGAGCAATGCTGTGTTCCAATATCCATACTTCCATGAGTACACTGCAGGCTATGTGACAAATGCTTTGGCTCAGCCTGGCTCCACACTCTTCCGCTACGTAGCTAAGATGGCTGCCATTGAGTACGAAAAGTGTACATCGATCCATAGTACACCATCCGGGTCTTTTCAGTACACTTATTTTCCCCCGATCTTAATTGTAACGCTCTACGTACTCAAACCAAGTAAAGTAAGTACGGATAGTATGGATATTGGAACACAGCACAAGCCAATCGTAGATTCTAAGGGAACATGTGCACACATCAAGGGTAAATGTACACACATCAAGGGTAAATGTACACACAGCTCTGAGAATGCATCACACAAGTGGTAGAGTGAATAGAAACAATGACCTGATGAAATTTGCAAACGTCACCAATAAATGCTTTGATCAACTCTGGAATGGTTCAACAGGTCCAAGCATCCCAGGAGTGATGGATTTCATGCACATCCGACGTTCCATCATGTAAACACATGGATTTCATCATCTATTGTCTGTTTGATGAGTGTGTGTGTAGTACCTTAGTGTCTGTGTGATGAGTGTGTGTGGTAGCTTGGTGTCTGTGGGATGAGTGTGTGTGGTACCTTGGTGTCTGTGTGATGAGTGTGTGTGGTACCTTAGTGTCTGTGTGATGAGTGTGTGTGGTAGCTTGGTGTCTGTGTGATGAGTGTGTGTAGTACCTTAGTGTCTGTGTGATGAGTGTGTGTGGTAGCTTGGTGTCTGTGTGATGAGTGTGTGTGGTACCTTAGTGTCTGTGTGATGAGTGTGTGTGGTAGCTTGGTGTCTGTGTGATGAGTTGGTGTAGTACCTTGGTGTCTGTGGGATGAGTGTGTGTAGTACCTTAGTGTCTGTGTGATGAGTGTGTGTGGTAGCTTGGTGTCTGTGGGATGAGTGTGTGTAGTACCTTAGTGTCTGTGTGATGAGTTGGTGTAGTACCTTGGTGGCTGTGTGATGAGTGTGTGTAGTACCTTAGTGTCTGTGTGATGAGTGTGTGTGGTACCTTGGTGTCTGTGTGATGAGTGTGTGTGGTAGCTTGGTGCCTGTGTGATGAGTGTGTGTGGTAGCTTGGTGTCTGTGTGATGAGTGTGTGTGGTAGCTTGGTGTCTGTGTGATGAGTGTGTGTGGTAGCTTGGTGTCTGTGGGATGAGTGTGTGTAGTACCTTAGTGTCTGTGTGATGAGTGTGTGTGGTAGCTTGGTGCCTGTGTGATGAGTGTGTGTGGTAGCTTGGTGTCTGTGGGATGAGTGTGTGTGGTAGCTTGGTGTCTGTGTGATGAGTGTGTGTGGTAGCTTGGTGTCTGTGGGATGAGTGTGTGTGGTAGCTTGGTGTCTGTGGGATGAGTGTGTGTGGTAGCTTGGTGCCTGTGTGATGAGTGTGTGTGGTAGCTTGGTGCCTGTGTGATGAGTGTGTGTGGTAGCTTGGTGCCTGTGTGATGAGTGTGTGTGGTAGCTTGGTGTCTGTGGGATGAGTGTGTGTGGTAGCTTGGTGTCTGTGTGATGAGTGTGTGTGGTAGCTTGGTGTCTGTGGGATGAGTGTGTGTGGTAGCTTGGTGTCTGTGTGATGAGTGCGTACCCTGGGGTCGGTCAGGCCCAGCCGGCTGGTCTTGCTGCTGTCCGTGGTGAGCTCCTGCTCTATGGAGCACAGGTCGGCCATCAGAGAGTCCAGGTCCACGCCCTCCCTCTGGTTCAGAGCCTCTGCAGTGGATATATTAGACATATTGTATGGAACTTTACACATATATAAGGCCTTTTATAAGAATTAGACGACGCCTTTTATAGGCATAATTAACAATCGTCAATATGTAGTTCCCAAAATCCTGTAATCATTCATTCAACTCAATTCATAGTTTCCTTTGATGTGGTTCACATCACATCAGCAGCAGGTCAGGTCAGGTCATCACTTTATTTAACACTAACATGGCCTGTAACATGGTTGTAACATGTCTCCAAACATATGTACACATATCCACATCTCCTCACACCTATACAGGTACACAGTAGATCTAGATGGATACACAGTATCTAGAGAGCTCTGAGTCCTACCGTTGATGTTGTAGACGGAGAAGCGGTAGGACAGGTTGGCCATGTTGCTCTCCTGTCTGAGAGGAGCCTTCTGCTGGCCTGGACGATCAGGGCGGCCATCATCCAGACTCTAGATAGATAGATAGATAGAGAGAGAGAGAGAGAGAGAGAGAGAGAGAGAGAGAGAGAGAGAGAGAGAGAGAGAGAGAGAGAGAGAGAGAGAGAGAGAGAGAGAGAGAGAGAGAGAGAGAGAGAGAGAGAGAGAGAGAGATATACATCCCTGGCCCAAGCTGTCGTCCCATCTTGCTTTAAAAAGTCTATCATTGTACCGGTGCCCAAAAATAGTAATCCATCATGTTTGAACGATTACCGTCCAGTGGCCCTGACCTCTGCAGAGGTCGAAACCCGGTTCTATCAAGGACCCGGTTCCACTTTTTTTAAACCCGAAAATCATTAACGTTTGGGCTGGTCGATACCACTATCGAGTCCCGTAGTTCATTTATTTATTTTTTTGTCCCGTAGGTCCTGTAACGTAATGTTGTGTCCCTCGAGTCGCGTCACGGCATTTAAATCAATAAATCCTATCACTGCAGCGTTTCCACCAATGTTTTTGAATGGAATTTTAGGCTAACAGGTATTACAAGTAAAACAATTGATGTCTGGCAGTTAACTTTGCTTGCGAGGACGGCCGAACGGGCGAAAAGGGCGAAAATCATTTATTGTAAAGGGGGGAACACAACCTCAATGGCCAAGCACATTAGCATTGTGCATCAAATAAAGACCCAATGCAGTACCATCGACTGTCTCCGAGTTGAAAAGACTCTGTCTCCTCCTTCTCCTGTCGCACCACAGACGGGCCCGTCTCAATCATCCACTCAAACTACGAGCGGTAATCGCACACACAGACATTGTCGCTAGCCCCGTCGGTGTTGTAATCAGCAGCATACAAGCTAGTTATCTTAAAAAGTAAATAAAGTTTCAGATGTGCTGCGTGATGATGTGTTGAGGTTGGCTCAGTAAAACGACTGTTTTACTGATAACCTTGTTTTAATTTTTAACAAGGTTATCATGATGCGGTCAAATCTAACATAAAGAAACGATAAATTTAGTTTTTGGTGAGAAACATGAGTAATACTGTATTATTCATGTTTCTGTATTACCAATACAGTTGTATAGTGCTTTAATAATTTTAGTTTATATAACAAAAACTACTGATATCAATATTTATTAAGAATTACATATTTCATTTAAAATGCAATTCTTTTATTTCCTAAATATTTTCCTCATCACTAAAAACGCTTTGTATTTCCACCAATTAATAGAAAAGTATCGATAGTGGTATTGATAAAGACTCGGATCGTTAAGGAGCATCGAAAATGGTATCGATATCAATAAATATTAATGATCCCTATCCCTAAGTGTGAGTGTTTGTGTGTGTGTGTGTCTGTGCGCGTGTGTGTCTGTGTGTGTGGATATGTGTGTGTGTGTGTGTGTGTGTGTGTGTGTGTGTGTGTGTGTGTGTGTGTGTGTGTGTGTGTGTGTGTGTGTGTGTGTGTGTGTGTGTGTGTGTGTGTGAGTACCTTGGTGAGTTTCTCCAGCTCCCCTAGCCATGCTCCAAACATTTGGTCTAGATCCTGGTCCTCCTCATCGCTGTCCGCCTCCTCACCCGCATGTTCCACCTCCTCATCTGATACCTGCTCCATCTGAGTTAGAGAAGAAGAGGAGAGAGGGGGAGGGGGGAGAGGAGAGGATAGGGGAGGAGACAAGAGGAGGTCAGAGGAGTAGAGGGGAGGAGAGGAAAGGGGGAGAGGAGGAGAGAGGGGGAGAGGAGGAGAGAGGGGGAGAGGAGGAAGAGAGAGGATGAGGAAAGAAGAGGTCAAGAGAAAGAAGAGAGGGGGAGAGATTTAGGCCCAATCTCAATTCTTTTTTAGCCCTACCCCTCGTTATTGAGTGGCCCTAGTTTTTGGGTGGCTTGGACTTGCCCCCTGAAACAGAGGGCCAAGTGGAATTCTTCCCCTACGAAATGGGACAACTCTTCAAGTCCATCTTGTCTCGTTTGTAGACTTCGACAGCATTTAAGTAAATAGAAGCGACAAGTTTGTTGGCAGTTGTTTTGAGTTTCCCAATACCGGCTTCAGCTGTGGTGATTTTTTCTTGCGTGGGTTTCAAACATTATTTCCGGTTGTCAGCGAATCTGAGAAATGTGGAAAAAATACCGTATTCAACGCCTGGGAATGCTGGTGGATCCGTTTGAGGTATGTAGAATATACTGAAAAACGTGTTGTTGTAGTTAGCTTAGCTACACAGAATGCTAGTATGATAGCATGTCAGTATTGCTATATTAACTCATGTTAATGTTGTTAGATCAACCCCTTTGTGACACCTAATGTAAAATAAACAGTTTACCTTGATTTGTGTTTCTATCCGTGTTCAGGTCTGATAGGATACCATACACATGCATTGTTTGTTACTGGTTTCATGTAGTAAAAGTCCTTCCAATTCAGACTTAATGATGTGATTTTATTTCCTTCCTACTGCAAGTTAAATGTAAAGGTGCCCATCCTGCGTTTGTTGTTCAACGTAGAGTTTGAGCTCTATGCTTATTGCTTGTCTCCGGTTTGTGTACAAGTTATTTCATAAAACTTTAATTTCAGAATAAATCTTTTGATACAATATCTGTCTCTGGAATTGTACTGTTTAGTTTTGTCTCAGGAATGTAACTATTACCTACATGGTAAAACGCGGTATGATAAGATAAGAATCGTATTCATGCTCACAATCTGCTATAAACTGCAATATTGTACTTTATTTTGCATCGAACATTGTACCAAAAGACAATATATAAGACCAGACCCTAAATAACCCTAAATAGAACTTGAGGTAGTGTGCCATCAATGTAAAAAATAAATATCATACAAACAAGAACCAGTGATATAATCAAACTAATATTGCACATTTCAAAAAGTAATTAACGGTCGGTTTTGAACCGACCGGGTTGGGGGCTTAAGCAGGGCTCTAGACTTACTTTTTCCAATGGTTCCAATTTTTTTTTATCAATTTTATCTTCAATCCAATACCTTAAAATAAATGATATTCAATAGCATTTTCGATACCACAGGGAAATTTTTTTTTCATCTTGGTGCCAAAAGAAAGATTGTTGTGCAAGTGAAATATTCAATGGGGAAACTATTTGGTTAGAGTGGATAAAGCTAGAATGGTAACGCTTTATTTTAAGATCTTTTTAATAAGCCTTAGTTAATAGATAATACGACTTTAACAACCTTTTTTGGTTGTTAAAGGAAAGGGGAAGTTTGTTCTTGATTGGTTATTTTTACGAGATTTTGTCAGAGAGTGATATGCTACTGTTGGAATCAGTGGAGGCTTAGCTTTCATATACGTAATGTATATTTGTGCAGGTCCAATTTCATGAAAATTATCGCTATTGTTGTGCATGTGCACAGTTATGAAACCCAAAACCTTGTTCTTGCATGGGTATACATGCGTCTTTTGACTTTCCTTGGTAATTTGTCTCAAATCCAAAGTACTCCTAAACAGCACTCCTGCCGTTTTCTTCTCTACCTAAACCGGTTGCAGAGGCGCTGCACTTGACATGCTAGCTGTGTTGGCTAACTTTAAGCTAAGACTGTCATGCAGAGCATTGAGACTTGTGCCGAATCACCGTGAGAGACGTTAGTTACGTATTGTAACTCTAGATTCTATGAGTATAGGCGCAGCCTTTTAAGGCTATCACTATTGGATTTTCCCTAGGCGCAAGCCGTAGCACTGAAATATTTGTAATCCCCGCCCACCAACAGCGTGGGCCTCAATCACGTCTGCAGGGCCTCAATCACGTCCGACACACGTCAGCGGGCGCCGGCGGACGTTCTGCTCCCAATAAATAGCTTTTCTTCAGCTATTTTCCTGTAGGCTCCGGCGTTAACTGGGGTGTGGGGAGAAAACAGCCGTCTTTAGTAAAGAGGTGTTTCTCGCTGTCACTCACTTCTCCCTCGCCCCGTAATAGCCTTCGCCGGCGCTTGTTGGGCGGGGCATCGCCCCATGAGGCCGCTGCCCGAGACCTTCGCTGGCCGCTCGCCGCAGCCTGCGATGGAGGTGGGCGGGGCTGGTAAGCCGGGCGAGGATGCCTTTTTAAAAGTACTGAAGGGCTGGCTCGATCAATAATACGAGGTTTATTGACGGCCTGCCTATATATAGCGGGAGAAGCGTGTGAAACAGTTATAGCCGAGCCGATAGGCTCCGGCGTTAACTGGGGTGTGGGGAGAAAAACAGCCGTCTTTAGTAAAGAGGTGGGTGGCTCTTAAAAGAGCGGTTGTTTTCTCGCCATCACACGCTTCTCCCTCGCCCCATCATAGCCTTCGCCGGCGCTTGTGGGGCGGGACATTTCCCCATGAGCCCGCTGCCCGGGGCCCTTGCTGGCCGCTCGCCGCAGCCTGCGATGGAGGCGGGCGGGGCTTGTAAGCCGGGGGGCCAGGAGGAGGAGCTGCCGGCGGCGCCGTAACAGTGGCTGTCGGGGGCCTATGGCGGCGACGGGAACCTGAGGCGGAGCGCTGCTGCCGGGGTGGAGGCGGAGGGCGGGAGACGGGTCTCCAGAATTTCTCTGCCACCTCGGAAGCAGCCTGCATTTCGTCGACCATAGATGACAGGCGGGGCCCCTACAGCCCGTCCGGGCTGATGGGGCACTCCAGCAACTGTCGCCTCATCAGCTCAGGGATGCCCGGGGTCTGCTGAAGCCACAGGTTCCTCTGTGGTGCTGCCATGCCGCCGTCCGGGCAGCTGTTACCGCACCGGTGGAGCAGAGGCAGAGGATGACACCGGCAGTTTTCGCCATGTCGACTGCCCGTTCGGCCAGACGATGAGGGTCAGCCGCCACGGTGGAGATGTCATATGCCAGCAGGGCGATGTTATTCATAACAGCCTCTTGCTGCTTCATACACTGATGCGCCCTGCCCGTAAGCTTGGCCGTCAGCCAAGCTTTGGGAGTGGGGCGGCGGCCGCCGAGCCCCGGCTTCACTCCAAAGAGCGGGATCCAGCGGCGGTACCGCCCTGTAACCCTGGTCTGTCAGACCCTCTGTCTTCGTGACCGGGATGAATGTTTTCACTGGGGCTCCGAGCTTTCCGGGCTCCGCCGCAGCCCCACTGAAGTACGGTCTGATGGCGGGAGAAATTGGCCAGATCGGGTCGAGACCGACCCGATATATATCTACAGAAATAGACCTCTACAAACATTTGAGATTGTTGCCTTCCTGCAACAAACAGGAGTTTGATGTGATAGTCACTCACAGATCTTTTAGTTTTAAACACATTATTTTATGTAGCATAATATCTGTTTTTTCAATGTTTTCATTTTGCACTTACGTAAGCAATACGTAGTTCCTATTTTATATATTAAAGTTCAGTTCATGTGCCAGGGCCTTTGTTCATCCACGTTTTTACTTTTTATGTATTGGTTGCGCCTCTACAAGATTTAAGATGTTTTCTGAAGCCCTGCCAAAGGAGTTTAATGTGAAAGAAGTCAGAGCTTTTATTTTTATTTACATTATTTTCAATAGGTTACTACCTAGTTACAAGGCAAGCTACCTTATATTGTTCTGTTGGAAGCAGTTTTGTGAAGTTAAATGTTTATATTTAAATGTGATTAAATGTTCCCTTATCACAATGAACACATATATCGTGATTAATATCGATATCGATCAATACCGAAAAAATAATCGTGCTAATAATTTTTGGAATATCGCCCAGCCCTAGCGGGGGGTGTTGCAGCCTCAAGCCCCCAGCTTCCATGCAGCTGGTCCGGGCGTTGGGGGGCCAGAGGCATGGGCACCACAAGGCCAAGGTTTGCTTGGCGATAATGCCCGGAAGCTCTGCCACCAAAGCGCCAACCACTCGAAGTGAGGTGGTGGCAGAGACGGGCAATGCTGCTGCCCCGGGCTCCGACCTCTCCACTCGGAGAGGAGAAGCCGAGGGAGACGCCCCCTCCTCGCCGCGGTCAGAGTCGTCCGACTCCGAGTTCACATGGAGGGAGAGGGCATCGTCGAGCGGGACAGTAAAGTCGTCGGCACATTCAGCGAAGACGGCGGCAGTGTCGGCTCTGCGCTGTCGGTAGTCCACCGGCAGCGCCTTACAATGCTGACACAGGCAGAGCGGCGAGAGCGTCAAGAGGGCATGTTCATGTCCCAGGCAGTCCTCGCACACTTCATGGCCGTCACGAGGCAAGATGTAACCCGTGTTACACGTCTTGCAGATGCGGATGGTCTTGGAGTCCATGGTGTCCATCTAGTTATGCTACAAGATCGTCCTGAAGAAAATGGGAGCAGAACGTCCGCTGGCGCCCGCTTGTATCTGCGAACTGCGGCCCTTTTGAGGCCCTGCGGACATGATTGAGGCCCACGCTGTTGATGGGCGGGGAATACAAATTTTTCAGTGCTACGGCTCGCGCCTAGGGAAAACCCAATAGCGATAGCCTTGAAAGGCGAAGCCTATACGACATAGAACCGTGAGCGAGTGATAGGAGGAGGGCCTATGTCGGCACTTTTGTGACGTGTGTGTGTGTTAACTCGCTGTTCTAGAGAAGAGAGCGAGAAAGCGGACCTGGTATTTGTGTATCGATACTGCAGAGAATGATTATTGTAACAATCTCAAAAATTCAATATCGATATTTGAAGCAAAGACCCCAATCTCTGTCTCTGATTGGTTTGGACCACGATATGAGCCTACCTTAACTGTGAGTTCCTTCAAAGGAGATCAAACGCTTCGTTAGTAGAGAGAGAGAGAACAGATAGGATGGAAGTTTAGGCGTTTGCATTGAAAACGCTAGGTGCACCAGTGCGACCCAGGAATCATTTTAGGCGCACCATTACAAATTTTAGTCGCATGTGTGACCAAATTGGTCGCACTCTGGAGCCCTGGGCTTAGGGCTACAAATGCAGAAGAGGTGCCTGAGATGGAGGGGTGGGCTCGGTGGTGGCAGAAGCCTCAATGATCTCCTGAAAGAAATAACGAAAGAGAAGGAATTATATGGCAGAACTGGGTGATATGGCCACATGTTATCTACAATTAGGGGTGTAACGGTACACGTATTGTACCGAACCGTCACGGTACAGGCACTTCGGAGCAATTAGAGGTGTACCGCGGTACGTAAATGTGGCGTACATAGCGTTAATATGGCGAATGTAAAGGCTTGTTTTGCGATGCGGAATTTAAAACTTGAAGTCGGAGTTCCAGCCGGACCGTTTAGCCAAAGTATACTACTCAGACTCGGTAATCCGAGTCGGAGTAGTACACTAAACTTCCAAAGCTTTTCAAATCATATTTGGTATTTTATTGGTCCTTAAGGTGCAAAGTAAACAATGTAAATGTATAGATCTTTATCTATATCTATATGGATAGATAGTTTGTGGCAACCCGGCTTGGTGAGTGAGCCGCCTCCTTCCAATAAGCACACGAACTGGAGCTTACTTAAAGCCAAAATGGCACTTATTCAATAATAAATTATATATCTGTCAAAGCAGAGGAATCAACAGTCTTGTTCCTCCAGCTGGAATCACCTCACCCTCGAGACTGGTCTCACCGCACACGTGAACCAGGAGAGCCCTGAATGAGTGTGGAAGCATGCTTTTTAAAGCATGCTTCCCACCTGCTCCTCAGGTGCTCCGCATTTCAATGATTGGCACCGATGATCTTACTGGCGCCATCTGTCGGAAATCTGTGGTACACCGCCTCCACAACCTGCCCCCTTGGCCTCCAGAGGCGCTGTGCCAGAGACGGGTTGCCACACTCCTCAACCCTTTGATGAAGGCCCGGTGCACCTCTGACTGACCAGCAACCCGCGTCGAGGCTGGATAGGGTGTTGGCGTTGGTCCGCCCCGGCCAGTGTCCCCCCTGGAACCTGTAGGACCTCTTGCCGGACCGGTAGTCCTGCCCGAAGCGTAGCTGCTCCTGCTGCCGGCGCAGCTTGTCCCGCTCCCGCTGGATCCCGTACTGCTCACGCCGGCGCCCAAACCGGATGCGCTGCCGCTCACGCTCCAGGAACTGCAGCTCCAGGATCAGGTGCTGATCCTGGTGTGGAGAGACTGGTCTCTCCACACTCATTCAGGGCTCTCCTGGTTCGCGTGTGCGGAGAGACCAGTCTCGTGGGTGATGTGATTCCACCCGGAGGAAAAAGACTGTTGATTCCTCCAAAGCTGAGTTTTTTGGTTTGCTTTGTTAGATATATCATTTATGAATGAATAAAAGTGCCATTTTGGCTTTAAGTAAGCTCCAGTTGGTGTGCTTATTGGAAGGAGGCGGGTCACTCACCAAGCCGGGTTGCCACAAGTTATACCAAAATAAATTGATTGTTACCAAAATAAATGAAAGACACTGGATTGTCAAAAACCACATCACATTCTCCAAGCTACATGGCATTCTTAAAATAATAACTATTGAATGACTCGCAAGTGACAGTAGCTAATCTTCAAACCTGAGGTCCCTGGAACATATGGATATCATTGTAACCTTTTTCCGATTCAAAAAGACCACAACCTACAAGTTTCACGCCATCAATCGACATGAACTATGATCAATGTTCGCTAGCAAGTTCCCTAGCTAGAGCCATGCATACTAGTGATTTTGTGTTTATGCTTTTATAAAAAAAAAAAAATCTACATTGAAACAACACAAGGATAATGCACTGGTCGTTTTTTTTAATGATTTTTAGCAAAGAAAACAATTACATTTGTGGTTTTCGATACTGTCGCATCTTTCGCCGCCATCTTGCCTAATATTTTTCTTGATTTTAATGTTTTTCGCATGGCATTGTGGGAAATGTCTCCCCACCTTACCCCTAACCCTCAATGAAACGACTATTGGGACAGCCCTACTCCACGCGTGGACGCGCAAAAGTGAGGTGTAGGGCTAAAGGCCAATTTCTACCAGATCCGTCTCAGAAGCGTCACGGCAGTTAACGTTTGCCGCAGACAATAGAAACCATTCTATTCAATGTAGGCTATTCCACTGGCTACGGTCTTGGCACGGCACAGAACCGTCCCCAAACCGGCACTTCGTTTACAATACTTGCCTCTTCTTTTTTTGAAGGTTGCCGGTTTGCAGCCGTGTCTCAGAACAATTCTACAGCCAATCAGTTTGCATTTGTTCATGAGTATTCATGACCTCACATCGACCCCTATGCAATTCACTACCAGGGTAATATTATACAGTCTATCTATGGTATCAATAGCTAATCAGTGGCACCTTGCTAATGGTTGAAAACTACAACAATTACGATGCAGGATTGCTACAGACTCACAGAAAGCATTACAAGTTATTTTAATGTAAAAGCCTACCTGTAAAAACAGTCCAACATAATCATATAGCATAGTCTATGAATATTCATGAGTTTACACTTCCCACCGATACATTATACATTAAGGTTACAAAAAGTCGCTGAACCATATCTCAGCCGGAACGTGTCCAGACCACTTCTAGTGCGGATGCAGTACGGAACACAGCCGCTTCGCCGCCATACCGCTTCTGAGACAGATCTGGTGGGAATGGGCCTTAAGGGCTAGGGCCAAAGTGGTGTTTTACTTCCTCCCAACAGCCAGGCGTGGCTGTGTGGGTACTGCAGCCTGGAACTGATGTTTCAAATGCATCCCATAATAACACGCAGCTTCTAAAAAAGAGACAACCCTGCAACACTACTATCAGAATGTGTGTGTGTGTGTGTGTGTGTGTGTGTGTGTGTGTGTGTGTGTGTGTGTGTGTGTGTGTGTGTGTGTGTGTGTGTGCGTGTGTGTGTGTGTGTGTGTTAGGTTTGAGCCTCAGGCTGCATGTTACAGTTCCAGTGGCCCAGTGATGTTCCTGGTTAGCCAGCCATCACACACACTCACACACAGACACACACACACACACACACACACACACACACACACACACACACACACACACACACACACACACACACACACACACACACACACACACACACACCTACCAGTTTTCGTTTTGTACCAACACTTAAAAGAAAATAAATCGAGTTGAATTCAGTTAAAAAATAATTCTTCGCACATATAATTCTTAGCTGTCTGTCTCACCCTAACTCTCTGCGGCACCGTAGTTGTGGATTATTTTTGTATGAGCTGCCAGCCTGGCTTGGACAATGGATGAGGTATTAATACCAATACTCTTTGGCTGGGATGCAATGATGAGGCATTAGAAAATCAAGTCATTTTAGCCGGAATACCTACGTAAAAAGCACCAGACCAGGTTGCTAGTACCATGGACAGTATCAGAGCGATAACCTGTTGAACTAAATGAATGTGGTAGGCTACACCACGGGATGCATCTGCAGACCACCACATAAATAAAGGTAAGATGCGATATTTATTGCTTAAGATTTGCTGGTGCTGTGGCAAGGTATCTACAGCTCACACACACACAGCACTCGCAAACGCATACATACACCGCAAGCATGACACACACACACCGCATACACACACTGCACACACATGCACATGCGCACGAACATGCATGTAAATGCACACACACACACACGTCACACACACACACACACACACACACACACACACACACACACACACACACACACACATTAGCCTACACACACACGCGCGCACACACCGCACGTCAAGACAAAGGCAGCGACACATACACGGAAGCACACACACGCACGCAGCACACACACACACACACACCCGCGCACACACCGTACGTCAAGACAAAGGCAGCGACACACTCGCCGAGCTAAGACGTTATGATGTTTAACATAACCCGCCATCGACACACGCGCAGGTAAGAACAAACACACACGCGCACACACTGCAGCGACACTCGCCCAGGAAAGACGTTATGTTTTTAAAAATAACGGCGCCGCCATCGACAAACGTGCCCAGGTGAGATCACCCACCCACACACCGCAGCGACACACTCGCCCAGGCAAGACGTTATGTTTTTAAACATAAGGCTCCGCCGTCGACAAACTCTCCCAGGTAACAAGGTCTGTCTATAGACTAGAAATTGCGATAAAAGTAGGGATAGAGACAATTTCTCATCTCGACCATGTCATATAAAAACCGTTAAATTCAAATATTGCACCTACTGGCATATCAACACATAAGTCACGTGATCTCAAAGAGACAGTGACCCTATAACACAGAACGAAAAGATGTCAATAACACAGTATGGTGAATTATGTCTATAGAATCCACCACAAGACTACACTTTGTAGCTCAAATGTAATATTACTCTTCTCCTTGAGCCTCCCGAAATGTCTTTACACTTTGTTGCTCAAACTTAATATTACTCTACTCCTTGAGCCTCCCCAAATGTCTTGCGATATTGATAATATAGTGTATATAAAACCGAATGCAGAGGGGGCCCCCGTGCTGCACGTCAGAGAATGTCAGTGTATGGATACAGAAGAATTGGAAGCAGACATTTTGAAATGGGAAAAGGATTTTCAATGATCAAGGTATAAAGAAGTACATTAGTTATTGGTAAATAAAAAGCTTAGATACAATACTTTGCATACTTATAAAATTGAAAAAAAACCTTCTGAGAAGCAAGCAAAGGTACTATGAATTGGGGGAGAAGACGCACAAAATTCTGTCTTCGCAACTGAGAAAAGAAGAAAGCTCTAGGATGATTAATTCAATCCAAACTGAAACAGGTTCTGTATCATAACCCAACATAAATTAATGATGCATTCAAAGAGTTTTACACACATTTGTACATTTCAGAACAACATGGTCTCACAGGAATCCGTGAAATGACTACGGTCGGACGCTTAACTCGAAATCCGTGGCCACATCACGGAAACACGCCGATATCCGTGTGTGAGCCACGGAATAACAGCGTCATTTACTTGTATTGGAGCAATTTCCGTGGCCACATCACGGACTATTGAAGTGATTCCGTCAGACCACCGCGGATTTTGAGTTAAGCCCTCGCTGTGGTCAAATGTGGCACACACACAGATTGAAACGGGAGCACACACACAGATTGAAACGGGAATCTGTGTGTGTGCCACGGAATATCATTGTCATTTTACTTGCATTGGAGCAACTTCCGTGGACACAACAAGGACAATTTAAGTGTTTCAGTGAGACCACCCCGGGTTTTGAGTTGAGCCCCCGTGGTCGACTCGCTCGTTGAAACGGGGATCCGTGTGTGAGCCACGGAACATCAGCGTCATTAACTTGCATTGGAGCGAATTCCGTGGCCACATCACGGAAATCGGCGTGTTTCCGTGATGTGTCCACGGATTTCGAGTTAAGCGTCCGACCGTAGTCATTTCACGGATTCCTGTGAGACCAGGTTGTTTCAGAACCACCAGAAAATCTGAGTAACATTGATGGATTTTTGTCCATGATTGCACTGCTCAAACTTGGCCAAGAAGATCAAAATAGTCTTGATCTGCCCTTTACACAAAAATGAATTGGAAAAGCTCTGGGCTCATTGCAAGCAAACAAATCTCCTGGAGAAGATGGGCTTCCTCCAGAATTGTACAGGTAATTCAAGGATTTGCTCCTCCCAATTCTCAAGGATGTCATCAACTTGGCCTCTAAAACACAAACAATCCCTGAATCATTCTCCACAGCCATAATTACTGTAATTTACAAAAAAAATAGAGATCCATTGAATTGCTCTTCATATCGGCCAATTTAATTGTTAAGTGCAGATTATGAATTAATGTCCAAGGCCCTGGCTAACAGACTTAGCCAATACCTGTCACAATTAATAAATCCAGACAAGTGTGGCTTTATTTCAAAGCGCTCCTCAGCTAATAACCTATGTGGGCTCTTTAACATTATTCATTTAACAAAATCTGATACGGAACCCTATAGCTGTGGCTTTAGATGCTGAAAAAGCCTTTGATAGGCTAGAGTGGCCATATTTATTTAAAGTGTTGGCCAAGTTTGGGTTCGGCCCATTATTTATTAGTTGGGTTCAAACTCTATACCATAAACCCCAGGCAAAAATTAGCACCAATGGACAGATTTCATCCACATTCCCTTTAGGTAGATCAAGTCGACATGGATGCCCTCTGTCTCCAGCACTTTTTGTCTTGGCAATTGAGCCTTTAGCTGAAACAATTAGACAAGATCCTGACGTAAAGGGCGTTCAGGTGGGTCAGACAGTTCATAAAATGTATCTTCTGGCAGATTATGTTATTTTGTGCTTGAAATATCCTGGTAACACTCTTTCCAAATTACAAACTGTACATATTACTTATGGTAATAATTCAGGCCATAAGGTGAATTAGGAAAGAAGGGAAATTATTCAATTGACAAATTTTGATCGCTTCAAACTCCAGTGCACAAGTCCATTTAGGTTGCCTATGGATGGTATAAAATACCTTGGGATATTTGTAGACAACAACCTCAAAAACTTGTACAAATTGAATTACCTCCCACTAGGGATGGGCATTCGATTAAGTTGTCTTAGTCGATCGTCGGGAGAATTAATGATCAATTAGTCGATTAATCGTTAATATTTTACATTAAAATTAAAAAGAAAATTATATTCAAAATGAAATGAAAATCCTCATTGGGATCTTTATTATTAGATGAACAACTCAGTTAAAGGTCCCATGACATGCTATTTTATGTATTCTTTAATATAGGTATTAGTGGGCAACTAACACAGTATTCAAAGACGTTCCCTAAATTCAGCCGTGGTGCAGAGTTACAGCCACTCCGAGCCAGTCGCACATTGAGCTTCCCCCAAATGCGCTGTTTCGGTGGGCGTGTCAAGGAGGAGGGTGGGGGTGTGGCCCTGAGCAGCTTGCAGCCACCATGCGCTCTGTTTACAGTGGATGTATCGCAATGGCGAGGGCACACAGCCTTTAGCCGTGTTCTGTAAATATTCTAGAACACACGGGAGTCCTGGAGCTCTATATCTAAATATTATCATATAGCCTACACAGATATCTATATCATATAATATATATTATCACGGCCAAAAGCTGTGTGAGCCGATATTATGAATCTCAAACGACCGCGTTGGGTTCTCCGACGTTCCTGGTTCTTCAACGTCCACATCAATGTGAATACACACACTGTAACGCAAGTGTTTCTTGTCGGTTCTTTGACGTGTCTTGTATTTCCACAACGAGACTGTCGTGGGGGTTATCTGAGCCATGGTTGAGAAGGAATTGGGGGAAAGGAACTTTGGTTTGACTCGCTGAAGTACATGAACTGCGACATGCCGCCGGTTGCCGCGAGGCACCATCGCCCGGCAGCGGGCAGCCGGCAGCAGGCAGCGCGCGGTTCAGTCGACTTCAGGTTGATGTGAAAGTGGAAGAACCAGAGACGTCGCAGAACCCGACAAAGTCGTTTGTGATTCATAATATCGTCTGGAGGCGCACACAATATGTTATATGATATAGATATCTATGTATTATATGATATTATTTAGATATAGAGCTCCAGGACTGTAACGCAAGTGTTGTACACTTCCTTGTTATTTGGATAACCGTTCTGCTGTTGGTGTGATGGCGCATAACACGTCGGACTCTCGTATCTGGTATTTCTACAACGAGACTCGTATTGGGGGCTATCTCAGCCAAGGTTGAGAATGAATTGGGGGGAAGGAACTTTGGCTTTGACTCCCTCAAGAACATGAACCACGACATGGAGGACCCTAACCCGTTCTTGAGGGAGTCAAAGCCAAAGTTCCTTCCCCCCAATTCATTCTCAACCTTGGCTGAGATAACCCCCAATACGAGTCTCGTTGTAGAAATACCAGAGACGAGAGACCGACGTGTTATGCGCCATCACACCAACAGCAGAACGGTTATCCAAATAACAAGGAAGTGTACAACACTTGCGTTACAGTCCTGGAGCTCTATATCTAAATAATATCATATAATACATAGATATCTATATCATATAACATATTGTGTGCGCCTCCAGACGATATTATGAATCACAAACGACTTTGTCGGGTTCTGCGACGTCTCTGGTTCTTCCACTTTCACATCAACCTGAAGTCGACTGAACCACGCGCTGCCTGCGGCCGGCTGCCCGCTGCCGGGCGATGGTGCCTCGCGGCAACCGGCGGCATGTCGCAGTTCATGTACTTCAGCGAGTCAAACCAAAGTTCCTTTCCCCCAATTCCTTCTCAACCATGGCTTAGATAACCCCCACGACAGTCTCGTTGTGGAAATACAAGACACGTCAAAGAACCGACAAGAAACACTTGCGTTACAGTATGTGTATTCACACACACACATGTGGCGCTCGCACGGTCAAGTCTCATTGGCGGGCCAACGTCTCTGGGCGGGCCAGGCAGAGTAAGGGGAGGAGCTGAGATTCCTGATGACGTCATGAGCACAGACATTCCAAATCAGCGCGCTTGAGCCTCCGTTTTTTCAAAGGCGAGCAGAACAGCTAGTGCTAGTTTTACACCAAACGCAAGTTTTAGCCACTGGGGGACCATAGGCAGGCTAGGGGAACTCATATTTATGTTAGAAAACCTCCCAAAGTGAGATTTTCATGTCATGGGACCTTTAAACCAGATCCGTTCAATAGATATGCGCTACTCTGCTCTAAGCAACGGAGCATGCAGCTCGAAGCCGGTGCTCATAAACATAACTAAAAATAAACACAACCCTAGTTTCTTCCCAAAATAATAACAATAATAATATCAAAAAAACAATCATGTTATAACTTAACCAACCAGTCTACGGATTTTTGTTCAGAAAGATGAGCATGTTGACATGCTCTGGGGTCAGACGAGACCGCAGCCTGGTGACCGTCAGTCCAGCCGCCGAAAACACCCGCTCTGAGTGGACCGACGTTGCCGTGATGCACAAATACCTCCGTGCTAACTTGGCAAGGCGGGGGAACAACTTTCCACAATCCAGGGGCTCAGGAAGTGCTTTATTTCTGCTTCGATGCAAACCTCGCCTTGAGTGGTAGGCCTATAGTGCTCCCCAATAAGTCATTTTTTAAATCATAATGGTCCCACACCAGACTTCGCCGTGGCCTCGTCCGCGTTCCGATTCAGATCGGGCGAAAATAAGTGTACTGAAAACGGTCAAATCGCGAAGTGTGTCGCGATGTACACTTTTCGTACTCAACGGCAGCCATCTTAGCTACGTAGCGGAAGAGGGCGGAGCCATGCTGAGCCAAAGTCTGCGCATTTTCCACATAGTTTTTATAGCTTTTTGTAGCTGCTAGGCGCAAAGAGTTCACCGTTCAAAGCGGGATGTTTATTGCGGGGGAGGAGCCGCAAATTTAAATATTAACCCGTGTGGTAAAATGTTTAATTGCACACTGCATTAGTTTAATCGATGAAAAATGTACGTAATCAACGAAATTCTTAACGATCAATTAGTCGATCGTCGATTAATCATGCCCATCCCTACCTCCCACTGCTCAGTAAGATTGAGGAGGATTTACGTAGATGGGTGGGCCTTCCTCTCACCTTGATTGGCAGAGTTAATTCTATTAAAATGAATGTACAACCTAGATTGCAATATCTGTTTCAATCCCTGCCCATTCCATTGCCACAATCCTTCTTCAAAGCTCAATAGATATGTCAGACAATTTTTATGGAATTGTATTTAAAACATAATTGTTTTATGGGTATCCATTGGAAAGCTAACATGGGACTATGGCTCAGGGGGAGCAAATTTTAAAAACTACTACTTGGCAGCTCAAAAGAGGTTCATCTCATCCTTTTTTCAGGGCAGTGATGCCCCTTCTTGGACACAAATCGGACTGCACCCCCGATAGAAAAGGTCCACAGTGACTTCATTTATAAGTGTAACCAACTGTATTGTTAAAGGTAATATAACACAATGCAGTAGTGTTGCATCAATTCCAGATTATAAGGAGACTGGCTTGTATTCTTTAAAGAACTCTGATAAAAGGAATAACACACAGACACAGTGAGGCACGTTTGACCTTTTATCTAACGATCAATCAGAATCAATCAAAGATTATTCACACGATAATAATAACAACCCTGAACCTAAAACACTGAACTCAAACCACTGAACCCAAAAGAGGTCCCCAAGAAAAATAACAAACTAAATAAAATGGGTACCCAGCTAGTCTTTGAGTGCACTCAATTCAATGAAAGGGGCGTTCTGTTCCTACCACTACCGCTAAGGCCAAACGTTCTTGAGCAGGGGCCAGTCGATGACTGGGCTCTCTCAGAACGGGGTGTACAATAACCAGGACTCTTTCTCTTTCATGCACGTCACGTGAGTGGTCTTCTTTCCAGTGTTCACCTCCAATGCGAAGTCCTCTTGTTCTAAGTATCGTCAAATCTTCCTCCGTATCTTCTATTTCTTCCATGATATCCTTTCCTTCATTTCTCTTCAAGTCTCTATGTTCACTCTTCAAGTCTATGTTCGCTCTTCAAATCTCTATGTTCACTCTTCAAGTCAATTTTTTCGAGCTTCAAGTCTATTTGTTCGCTTTTCAAGTCTATTCCCTCCTGTCCCCTTTCTCGGTCTCTCTCACTTAAGGTGCGGCCACACCAGACGCGTATTTCGCGTACTTCACGTATGAAATCGCCATTTTTTCCATAGGGAACCATTGGTTTACGCGCGTATTACGCGTAATACGCGTATAAGCAACATTGTACGCGCGTATTGCGCGTATGAGGCGCGTGTATTTACGCGCTATACGCGCGTAAAGTGCGTATATCGCGTACATTTCAAGAGTTAAAAAAATTGAACTTTTTACGCTCATACGCATGATGATTAGCCGTATTGCCCAATCAGCGTTGAGCTTGACCCGACGTCACTGGCAGAGAGTAGTGAGCTTGGACAGAAGCATACGGCCGACATCTTTCTTTATTCTGTGTGGAAATAGTAACATAGTTACGCCATTAAATGCTTTTATGGAAACATTTCTAGCGAGAAATGTGCATTTTACTTTCATAATGTTCGCTCGGTGAATGTGAAGGATGTTTGGTTTGATAGTTATGACGAAGAGGGAATGCTCCGTTCACTTGCATGGACAGAGTCTCTGGTTACTAAGCAACCTCAACGTCTTGGCGGACTATTTCTCTGCTGATCAACACTACAGAAACTACACGAACAGAAATGGAGGTGGATCAAAATATCATCGTCGCCGTGTGCGGCCGTCCTGTCCTGTACGACACCACGATGGTGTCGTACAGGGACAGGAACAAAACAGAGAGGGCGTGGGTCGACGTGGCAGAGGATATTGGCGTTCCTGGTAAGATCAGTGAATAATGTGTGTGTGTATTTTGCTTGGCTTCAGCTATCGGTTGTGTTCTACTATGAAAAAAGTTAGCGCCGGTTAGCGGTAGCACCAGTTAGCAGTAATATTAAGTGATACTACTACAACAGACTGTCCCGCTTGTCAGGTTACACAACTTAATATGTATATATGTTCTTGTCAGTGGACGTATGTCGCAGGAGGTGGAAGTCACTCAGGGATAGGTATAGCGCGTATTGCGCGTATGCAACCATTTTTGACACAAAATGGTCAAGCAACATTATACGCGCGTATCTCGCGTAAAAAGTACGCGAGATACGCGTCTGGTGTGGCCGCACCATTACACGTCAAGCCGAGAACGACTTCTCCCGCGCCCGCCGATTCTGTCTCGCTGCGATAACGCTACTGCCTGTCGCATGTTTTGCCCTTTAAGGGAGCGTCAACAAAACACGGTCTCCAGTGAACCGTTTCAGTTAGGGGCCGTCGGGAATATATACTTGGAAAGATATATATATTATAGATATACACCATACACACTATATTATATACATTATTATAATATATATATTCATATATATTTTTATGTACACATATTACTAGATACCGCGAAATAGCATGGGCTACAGAAGCATAATTCTAGAACTGTACACAACAGGACAGATAACCCTATATTGAGGCATCTGATAAAAATTTGGTATACGGTTCACAAAAGTCTTGGATTGAAGGTGGGACTATCACCTAAAACACCTTTAAAGCAAAATGAACTCATACCCATGACTCGTGATAATAAGATTCTGGGCATATGGCATCATAAGGGAATCCAATACTTTTCATGTCATTTGAGCACCTGAAGAGGAAATATAACTTGCCCAATCAAACCTTTTACCGTTATCTCCAACTAAGATCCTTTCTGAGAGCTAATTTGGGTCCTGAATTGACCCTCCCTGTCATGAATGATGTTGAAAGATTTCTTTATGATGGGAACACGCATACATTTATTTCTAAAATATATCGCCTGTTATTGAATGAGGGCCCAAAGCCATTCATTCCAGCATAAGTCTAGAATGAAATGGGAGTCAGATCTCAATGTTACAATTGATGAACATTTTTTGACGGGATTCTGTCAAAACAGCTTGTCAACTAGGGCTGCAACTAACGATTATTATAATAATTAGATTAATCGGTCGATTATTTTTTCGATGAATCTGATAAAAAAAGAAACATTTGTAATTGCCGCATCTTTATTCAAAAACCGAACATTGCTTCAAATTCGCGGTGCAGACTGAAGTGTAAAAATATCAGGTTATGCTCCAACGTCCCGGAACTATTAAAAGTAATATTAAATGATAAAAAAATAAAAAACATAACTGGGATAACACAAAAGAAAACATACTGTTTTCCAGTGCACCGTCCCTAGTGACTCTGTGTCCCAGGAAATCGATGACGGAGAGACCAAACTGGCACTTGGCAGGGTTGACAATTAGCCTGCAGAGGGTGGCAAACGTTGCTCAAAAAATCATTGGCTGCCCTCTGCCTTCCTTAAGCACCATCTACGGCTCCCGCTGTCTCAGCAGGGCCAGAGGCATCCTGAAGGACACCACCCACCCCGGCTACCATCTCTTCAACCTGTTGCCCTCTGGCAGGCGCTTCAGGTCCATATATGCCAGAACAAATAGACTCAGGAACAGCTTCTTTCCTAAAGCTGTCACCATACTGAACTCAGTTCTGCACTGATGTTTTTTTTTGTCTGTTGGTAGTCTTTACTCTGTATTTAAGTTTTACTGTGTATTTTAAATTTTTATTTATTTATTTATTTATTTATATTATATATTGCTTTTGTAATTGTTATATATTTATATTCGATTACATGTATGCATGTATGGAGCTGCTCGTTGCATTTCGTTGTACTTGTACAATGACAATAAAGCTTTCTATTCTATTCTGTTTTGATGGAGAATAAGCATTACATGTTTGGTTGGTAATATTGCCATTCATCATCAGGCCTATTCCTGCTGCAGATGCGTTGCATTCTAAAAATAGATTTGATTAAACGAGTACTCGATTGATCCTCGAGGAATTCCTTCGATCACTCGAGTTTGGAATTTACTACTCGTATATATATATATATATATATATATATATATATATATATATATATATTATTATATAAAAAATAATCTATGCCCACCACTAATATATATATATATATATATATATATATATATATATATTAGTGGTGGGCATTATTTTTTTTTCTAGATTAATTTTGGAATTAATCTAGATTAATCTAGATTAAAATGGCAAACGGCAAAAAATCCTTTCGTTTACCTTGACAGCTGTCAATTATACTTGGCAACGGTGAATAATAATAATAATAATTCACCGCCGGAAGTAGTGCCCATGCAAGTGAACGGAGCATAAACAAAAATAATTGACAGCTGAACGTTGGGAAGGCCCATGCAAGTGAATGGAGCAGCATTTAGAAGAGCTGTGTAATGATCCATAATAATGTAAGGTTTAGAAGTTAAATATTTGAAAGTTGTAGAATTAATTAATATAATTTATATTGGAGTTAATTTGCTACAAATGTACTTACAATGTTTAGTCAGTTAATCATTTACATATTTATGTCACACAATTATTACTTAGATATTTACATGTTTAAATATTTAACACAGTCAGGATATTCTGTTGTATCTGCCGATTCCCTCACGTTTACCTCAGTCTAAATTCTAGCTTCTGACTGGTTAGTTCGGTCACATGATGGGTCCGACTAATATATATATATATATATTAGGGATGGACATGATTATTCAACGATCGACTAATTGATCGTTAAGAGTTTCGTCGATTGCGTAAATTTTCATCGATTAAACTAATGCAGTGTGCAATTAAACATTTTATCACACGGGGGCAATATTTAAATTTGCGGCTCCTCCCCCGCAATAAACATCCTGCTTTGAACGGTGAACTCTTTACGCCTAGCAGCTATAAAAAGCTATAAAAACTATAAAAACTACAAAATGACTATTAATGCAGGCTATGTGGAAAATGCGCCGGCGGCAGTCGTGATCGTCATTTCCGGTAAGTGCACCACAGAGTACTCGATTTGGAACAGCACTCACATCTAAAAAATGTGCGTACTCAAGTGAGTACAGATAGTGCAGATAGTGTACTTCCTTTAAGTATACTCATGGAAGTACGGGTATTGGAACACGGCAATGGCCACACACTTCGCGATTTGACCGTTTTCAGTACATTTATTTTCGCCCGATCTGAATCGGAACGCCCTACGTACTCAAACTTAGACTAGTAAGTACGGATAGTATGGATATATATATATATATACAGTATATAATGGATGTCCATGGTTAACCGATAAGATCTTTAACCGGTAAATACTAACGGTTCAAAATAAATTAAATCATCTTAATTTCTCTCAGATGACAGGAGATCGTTAATTTGTATTGATATTGACACAATTTTCGAGACTCCTTAATGATCCAAGTCTTTATTGATACTATTATACTTTTCTATAATTTTGTTGAATAAAACGTGTATTATTGCTTTAATTGCTGATCAAATGATCATAGCTCAAGATAGGATGTTAAACAGGCCATAATTCCAAGTTTTTCGTCAAAAACTCAAATTTCTTTCTTTTTTGTGTTGCATTTGAACACATCAATCATGTTACTGAGCCGACCTGAACACATCACATTTGACACGGTTTGCTACTTTTTTTTAAAACTAACTAGCTCTATGCTGCCAATTTTAACATGGATTTAAAAACTGGATTACTATTTTTAACTGACAGGATTTTCTACACCGTCCGGTTCTGTGATTACTACCGCTGCTTTGAATGACTGTTAATGCACGGGGTTCTGACTCCGAGCCCGTCTGCAGCAGCAGCTGACAGAGTTTTTGGTTGGACTAGATGGATACTGAGTTGAAGGATTTTTTTTTAACCCAAAGGCAGTGAAGGTAAAACACTTTTATATAGGACTACAGTCCAGTGGTAAGATATGACCAAAATGCAAGCTGTGGTCGCTCACATTAAAAGCTCGCTGTGGGCGTGCATTAACCATGAACCAATCTGTCGGCGGCTGGCTGTAAACAGTGCCACGCCTACGAGTGACGTATTAATTGAGCGACTCAACGAATCTATGACCAAATTCGTCAACGCTTTTAGTAATAGATTTTTGTCGATTTTATCTATTCGTTGTTGCAGCCCTATTGTCAACTATTATTAATGCCCAGTATAGTTGATTAACTATAATATTCATTCAAATCTAACCTGTCAGAAATGTGCTTCAGATGTGATACTGTATTTTGTTCCTTTTTGCATTGTACCTGGCTGTGTATGAAAGTTAGGCCTTTTTGGCATGATATAAGCTCCACTTTAACCAGGATCACAGGAGTTCATGTTCCTGTGAACCCTGAACTTTGTTTATTGGGGAACTTTACAAGTATTCGTCGTTCTCTAAACAGTGCACAACTCAAATTCATTGAAATTGCTCTAACTGTGACTAAGAAGTGCATTGCAGTGTCATGGAAATCTGACTCCCCTCTTCTTATTGACAGGTGGTCTGTTGAGATGAATAGCTGCATTACCCTGTAAAAAATCACTTATTGTCTCAGAATACGGTATAACAACTGTTTGAATTTGGCAGCCATATTTAGACCATATCGGTAAATCTCTTACTCCAAGTACTTAATGGAATCGTTTGAATTGACCTTCACACTGACGTTTTTCCTTGATTGGATAAGATGCATGTATACACCATAGCCGAAGTAAAAATAGTCGGATTAAGACCCCTAGATCAGTGGTTCTCAAACTTTGGTAGCACTAGAACAGAGACACGGAAACACATACACATACAGCAAGTGAGAACATGATCTCATAAATAAATGTATTTCCATTCGTACAGTGGCGGCTGGTGGTTTTTAAATTGAAGGAGGAAGGACTGCGTGCTTGGTTGCCATTGGCCTGCTTGCACTGTTAGTGGCGTATGGTGGCATAAGTATGAGACTCTTATGTGAATTGATCCACCAGTGGCAGCATTGTACTTTGAAAGCTGGTGGGCAGCATGTCTTGACTACAAGGGCAGAAGGAAAGGATGCAAAGCCAATTAGTCAAATCAGTCCTACTTTTGATTTGTAAAACTAAATAAAATAATCTGGGCCTAGCATTGGGCCTATTTTTGCCCTCAATGACTGAAGCTATTGGTTGTAATTTGGCTAATTACAATGTTTATTTTAAGCTACAATTGTTGTAGGAAAAATGAAGACACAATACCAAAAGTGATGCCATTTAAAATGCATCATGCTCTGAATTATTCACTAACATCCTTTCCACAATATCAAACAGAATGGTCAGAGTAACAGAGTAAGTTAAAAGAACAACAAGAACATTATTTCACAACTATTTGCATGGGCTGTAAGCCTAACATTGTTTGAGGCAAATATGGATGTTAATGGATTTTTCGGAATGTTGGTCATGGTGTTAAAGTTTGTTAAACCAATTAAGATTAAGGGACTTAATTGATAGATTAAAGGCGGCTGCATGCTTCAGCGTTGGTGTTACGTTGTTGCGCAAAATTTACTCAAAGCAATTCATGCTCCCTTTTAGGTTGCGCGTGTTGCGCGTGTTGCCAAGCAATTTACCGCCAGAACAGTAGGTGGAGTAATATGTGGAGTAAAGTTTTTCGTTGAAGACGACCTCGAGAATGACGTCTTTGTCTGTGGGAGTCGTTGGTTTGTTTATGTGCCAGATCGTGTTCTCCCCATACACAGTGAATGATGGCAACAGACAGAGGAACAGGGGTGATGAAGTTGTTGATCATTGGGGTTGTATAAATGTGCATATCTCTCTACATTTTAAAACGACATAATGTGTTGGCAGCAAAGTTAACTTCACTGATACTCCAGACAGGAAGTAGTAACCAGACCAGCAGACCAATCACAGCCTTGCAGGCTGCGCGGCTCGCGTAAAAGCTTACGTAAAAAATTACGCAAGTCTAGAAAAATCGCCCGACGCACGCAAGACGTGAGAAGTCGCGCAAGGGGTGCGCAAGGGCACGCAAGGGCCTCTTGCGCTTGCGCTTACGCTTACGTAACTGAGCATAAATCGGCCTTAAGTCAATCCTCCTCGCGGGAACCGCAGCACGGCCGCGGGCTCCGCAGCCCAGCCACGGGCAGCCCTGCCTGGCAGCGGGCTCAGCAGCCCGGCCGCGGGCAGTCCTGCCCAGCAGCGGGCACGACAGCCCAACCACGGGCTCCGCAGCCCGGCTGCGGGCTACGGAATCAGCAATATAACCGAACCGAGCCGCACTGTACCGCGACGAGCAGCGTCGCACCGCTCGACGGAAACGAGGCATACGACTGAGCGGGTTTGTTGGTTCTTGTAGCATAGACTTGATGGATAACCCTTCCCTCCAGGCTGCTCCACAGCCAGGGCTCCAGCTTATTGGTTCATAGCGCAGCCATGCGCTATAACAGACGTAGGCGGGATCCAGATCCCATAGCTCGTCACACCCACTCAGAGCTGCCAACACTTTCGGGGAAATGAATGGGAGTCAATGGAGGCTGAAGTAATTGTCAATAGGCAATAGGGGGTGCTATTGTCCCTTTACCGAGGGAACCGAACATTACATATACAAAGGCATTAAAGTAGTCATATTTGAGGGCATTAATTCATTAGTAGTCTGGGCAATCTACATTTTTTATTCCGAACAATTTTAAGGAGGATCTTCCTCTCCTCACTGGAGAAGCCTCCACTGCATTCATACTAGTATCTTGATTGTAGCTTATTGTTTTTCATCTAAAGTTTTTTATTTTTTATTAATTCCTCTGCGTATCACTTCATATATGGCATCGCGTTCAACCAGTGGTAAGCGTACCATAGTTTGAGAAGCACTTCCCTTGATTATTCAATTGATAGTCGCATTAAGCGTGCAGGTTTAGGTTTAAAAAGGTGGCGCAGAAGATGGAGGAAGCCGGTGTCGTGCCAATGTAGTTATCCTTATACGAAGTGTATCATCATCAACATGCATTCAGTACACACTTAGCTTCAATTTCACCCAAGGCGATAATTCAAAAAACTTGACTGTACTCGACTTTTTACAGAACCGTAGGTACCGGGGATGCAATTCCTCCGGACGTCACGTTGGCAGCATATACACCTACGAGTGTTGAGGTCTGCGGTTAAATGCATAGACATCTTATAGATAGACGGAGCATTGGCTGCTGGGACGCGAGAAATACGGCCGCCATCTTGGAGTGGTCAACCGGGAGCAGCAACAGCAGCAGAAACAGGATGCCGGGCTGTTGTTCAGCGTATTCCTGCTCAAATCGGCGGACAATCCATAATAGGAATCGGGGGATTACTTTTCACAAGCAAGATTTAACATTACCGTACTATTGGTATAATTAGTATTGAATAATAAAACACGCCAAACCATGTGGCCTTTATCATAGCTACACGTATGACAAAAAAACGCATGAAAATCAGTGGTATTCAGTGAGGTATGATTGATTAAATGCGCTGACAGTTCATTGCTCCAGCCAAACGGATTACACTGAGTGGAGCGGATGACCACTCCAAGATGGTGGGCCCGCGTCTCGTCAGCGCCAGTAGGCGGTAGCATTCGATGCTCCGTCTATCATATAAGATGTCTATGGTTAAATGCCAAAGGAACGCGGAAGATAGCAACTGCAGCTGCAGTATGGCGACACATTAGTGCCATAATTCACTAATGTGATAAAAGATGCATTCGGGCGTATTATATAATTGCACACGCGTAGATATTAACTGCGAGTGCGCAAATGATCTCTGCGCGCGCAAAACCTCTCGCGAAAGATGTTTTTACGCTCTCGCTTGAATTTAATTTTGGCACTATGGGGGAGGGAACCAAGGCAGGGCGGGCTTTCCTATGATTGGCCGTTTCTGATGCGCGATATTTGATTGACAGCCCTCCTCAGCCCTCCTCCATTCAATTCTGAATTGTACAGTAAATGGCTGAAACGATAGTTACTTATTGTAACTCTAGATTCTATGAGTATAGAGAGATAATTTGCACGCTCGCAGTTAATATCTACGCGTGTGGAATAATATAATACGCCCGAATGCATCTTTTATCACGTTAGTGAATTATGGCACTAATGTGTCGCCATACTGCAGCGAGTGCGACAGCTCCGCCTCGACTTGTCGAAAAAAATAGCAATATTCATGTCTGGAAGTACTTTGCGTTTGAGGCGGATGATCAGGGATTAATAATAGATTTCGCAAAAACCTATATGCAAACGGTGCCATCAAGCTTTTCAAACGAAAGGAGAAAACACTTCCAACTTATCGAAGCACTTCAAAGACAGAGAATTCAAAGAATTCAAGTTGAGTGAATTTAAATTTTCAAGTTAACGTTACAGTGTTATCTGGGTCATACTTATCCTGAAATACACTGTGAAAAGCGAGGGTCACATTTCCACAGAGCCTACCATGTAGCCCCCTTTACCATTTGCATAGCGCCACAACCACCACACACGTCAGTTTAATCCACTTCATTTATTTACTCAACATGATACATATTTCACGCTGTCAACAATGCATTAAATGTATATCCAACAGGACAGAGGGTTGTTTATGTTTGGTTGTAGTCTTTTCCCTCGGTTCTCCGACTCAACCGTAGGGATAGAACCGAGCGAAAAAAGACTACAACCAGCCGCCCCCTTTCCGTTTCCGGTCAACAAGTAATGAGTCTTCCAACAGAAATCAGTGGCCAAATAAAACATGACAGAAACTGTATTTTTTTATTCAGTATCCATGTTAAAAAGAAGAAGGAATAATGCCTCAGTTTGCACTTTATATTGTTTGCCAATGTTCTTTTTTTGTAAGGTTATAGTGGTTTACCAGCAGCCAAACCAATGGCAACCCTGCCTTGGCTGAATCTCTGAAGCTAAGCAGGTGTGGGCTTGGTTAGTAATGGATGGGAGACCAACTGGGAATATTTGAGTTGCTGCTGGAAGGGGTGTCGGGTGTTGGCTAGTAGGTGGCACTCTTCCCTCTGGCCAAAAACATCAATCCCCAGTGCAGTGACAGGGACACTGTGCTGTTGAAGGTGCCGTCCTTCGGAGGAGATGTAAAACCGAGGTCCTGACTCACTGAGGTCATAAAAGATCCCAGGGCACTTATCGCAAAGAGTAGGGGATTCCCCGGTGTCCTGGCTAAAACTGCCCAACCAGGCTCATTCAAGCTAGCCCCCTAATCATCCCCCTGTATAATTGGCTTATTCATTAATTCCCCCACTCTCCACCTCAAGCTGGTGTGTAGTGAGTGTTCTGGCACTGATTGGCTGCCGTGCATCACCCAAGTTGGCGCTGGTGGTGGTTAGTGAGGTTCCCCCCCCTTCACTGTAAGCGCTGCGAGTTTCCAGAAAAAAAAGCTCTCTATAAATTCAATGAATTATTATTATTATTTGTATTACTTCTATTCATTACTTGAAGTCTACATGACAGTGAAACTGTTTTTTGTAATGTTCAAATGTTTTTAATAAATGAGTGTATGTTGAAGTACATCGGTTATATTGCTTTATTTTTGTTCTTTACAGTGGTATCAAATTGGGTATCGAGAATCGTGGAATTTCACTGGTATTGGTATCGACTACTAAATGTCTGGTTACGGTATCGTGACATCCCTACTGTCTGAAAACATCATTCTCGAATGCCGCCTGAGTTTGTTGTTGCTGGTGACATAAAGAGGCCAGTCGGTGGCTCTATTACCTTTTGTTGAAATGGGTACAGCACCAGCTATTAGGGAACATTTATAAAAAAAAAGAAAAAAGTAAATAAAGCCTACCACATTTCCACCACATTTCTCCTCTCATGTATTTGGAGAAAAAGCCACGTACCGGGGTATGACATGCTTTGTCCAATGAATCGATTTTCTTTTGTATAATCTGACAATTGCAGTTGTCCAATTGAGGAGCATAGTCGAACTATGGCTTTAATCATATTAAGCTGTGCATGTAAACATACTGACTGTTTCACCGGGGCTGCCGCCAAACCAGTCAAAGACCAGACAAAGGCGATGAAGAGGTTGCAGTAACCAAGATGAAAAGGGAATTGTTCAATCGAAGATACCACAGCTGCTACATCAAATATGGCCTCACCGCAAAAGGGGATGTTGACACGCCCCCTTTGGTGTGGTACGCCACTGAAAGGGAAACCAACAGAATATTATGAGAGGAAGAAATGTGAACCAGAGAGCCAGAAGGAGATTCTGAAATCCACAACTCCCGTCCATGGAGCTGCTTTGAGAGCTTCCTATCAGGTGGCAAACACCACCAGATAGGCCACCAGATTCACCTTTGAGAAGGGAACATTGTTACGGAAATAGATTCTTCCTACAGCAAAGTGCATATGTCTTGAATAGCTAGGGCATGTTTGTCTCTTTGATAACACGGTAAGAAGGAGAATGGATGACATGGCCGAGGATGTAGAGCTGCAGTTACTTGAGAGGCTTCGTGTATCCCCATGGTATACCATTCAAGTGGATGAATCCACTGACGTGGAAAGTAGGGCAATTTTACGTCATTAAGTTATTTCTATCAAGATGACAGATAGAGGCGCACAAAGTGTCTGCTTTTAAGGCCAAATTGGATTAAGGGGCAGAACGAGTTGACAGAGGAATCTATGATATAAACACGCAGATTGTGTGGGAGAAAGAAAATGCAGACACCTGTGGACTGATGCAGGACCACCAGGTCAGTGGAGCTTCAGGTCTGTTTCTCACCAGGACCTGAGCACTGCATGAACGATACAATCTTCTCCTGATACGAAACAAGAGGACAAACTGCTGGAGGACTAAAAACTCTCTTCACTCACTTCCCTGGATTCAAGTAAGGATGGAATACCCAGAATTAGCCACACAGCACTAAGGATCTTAACACCTGTCCTATCTACATACATAAGGCCGGCTGCTTTTCCACCTTGACAGTCACCAAAAAAAGTTACGAAGAAGACTGAATACCACAAATGCACTTTTTTTGTCCTTGACGTCCATGATTGTTTGTGCCCTGTGGTCTGTGATCATCACCAGGTTCTTGACCCCTGGTCTACAGCGGTGCAAATATAATGTATTTTTCATGATGTTTTTAACCATTTAGAATTTTCTCAGAATGTACATTTTTTGAAGTCTATATATAAAAAAACAACTAAAATCAGCTTTTTTGTAGGGTGTATTTCAGTCGCCTATATTTAGAATTCTCAAAAACAGGCTGTAAAGGGCGTGGGGTTATGCTAATGAGCACTGGTCTGATTGGCCGCCTCATTGCCAGGTTTGAGGCGGAGAACAGAGATCAACAAGCTTGATGCAGTAGTTCACTGCCAACATGACTCCAGAACCAGAACCAACACACCGTAGACGTTTGAGTCCTCCCCAGAACGGGGGGTCAGGGGGGTTTGACCCAAACACAGAACGAGACAAACACAGATGGACTTTTCCTCTGCTAAAGTCATGGTTAAGATCTGGAACAAGTGGAAGGGTCAGCAGTAAGCCATTTGCCATATTAGGTCCTCTTAATATTATATATACAAATACAGAGACACCGCTGATTTAATAAAGTTCTTTAAATGATTGTCTTAATTGTCTTAATACCAAAATAAAGACATGTATATACATACATATATATATATATATACATATATATATATATATATATACAAAACACATATATATATACACACATATATAAATATATATATACACACATATATATATACACACATATATATACACACACATATATATATATATATATACACACATATATATATACACACACATATATACACACACATATATATACACACACATATATATACACACACACATATATATACACACACACATATATATATATATACACATACATACATACATATATATATATAAAACTATATATATAAATATTCAACATAGTAGTCTACCATACATACAGAATACATTAATATTAGAGCTGTCAGTTAAACGCGTTATTAACGGCGTTAACGCAAACCAAATTTAACGGCGTTAAAAAATTTATCGCGCGATTAACGTAATTATTTTATTTAAAAAAATATATTTTTTTTTTTTCTTTTTTTTCTTTGGCTCAAAACAAAGAAGCAGTAGCCTGACTGCTATGTTCAAATGACATTTGTTCAAAGCAGTCGTTTAATTGCACTATAGGCTCTTTTTTTGTATCGTCCTGTTTTGATCAGTATATGCCAATGTTGTTATCAATAAAAAATCATTTGCACAAGGCAAGCCGATGCACTTCAACATGTTGATAAGAGAATTAAAATGAGAAGAATTATGGGACAAAAAAATTGAAGCGGGTGAACTGCTCCATAGGATAAATTGCCGGCGAACCGCTCTATCGGAGCCTTCTCTCGGAGGGACGCTAAAGTGTGTTGCATAGCGACCGTCGATGCATAGCGGCAGCCAGGAGGGACTACTTTTTTGTATTCTTTAACAAAACGGCTACTTTGACTTTCTTTGTTTCTTTTTAAATGTAGTATGTCTATGACTTTCGTTTCGCCATAACAGTAACCGTTGTATAAAAGCAATAGATCACTTCAGTCAGTGGCATGTGCTCATTATACCACTGTGAAGGGGGTCGCCGGCCCTCCGCTGCGCGTCGGGGCCGGACAACGCCCCTTAACAGTGGTATAATGAGCACATACCACAGCCTGGCGTGATCTATTGTTTAAATATATTAGGGGTGTAACGGTACATGTATTTGTATTGAACCGTTTCGGTACGGGGTGCTCGGTTCGGTGCGGAGGCGTACCGAACGAGTTTCCATACGGACATATTAAAGGCCCACTATGCAACTTTTTTAGCCAAAATTACATTAATTATGCTGGTTGAGAGTTATTCTGATGGTTCTGCAACCATTTCTGGGTCGTTTGGTGGGTGTGTCATTGCCCCATGTTACCTCTCCAAGGAAAAATTGCATATGCAACTTGCTCTGTTCGGACCGAGACAATCCAGATGTGACGCAGCGGAAGTATCCAATCGCTCCTCGAAAATGTAGTCAGATTGTAGTTTTGAAAATGCTTTACGGCACAGACACACACCCAAACATGGCACCGGCTAGATATAAACAGGCAGTTGCGAGGCAATTGTTGCATACATCATGGATCAATCTACTGATAAGGGACCCAAGAGGCGACTGTCGGTGGAACAAAAGAAGAATGGACCAGAAAAGAGATCAGACACGAGTGAAAGGGGAACTATGCAACTTTTTTGGCATGATTTACCTTAATATAACAGGCTAAGAGTCATTGCGATGGTCCTATTATACATTTTTGTTCGATTGTTCGTTGTTTCGGCCTCCCTGATCTAAACCCGAGCGGTCGTTTGTTATTGGACTTCTGTGCTAGTCATGGATTATCCATAACAAACACCATGTTCGAACATAAGGGTGCTCATAAGTGTACCTGGTACCAGAGTACCCTAGGCCGAAGATCGATGATCGATTTCGTGATCGTGTCATCTGATCTGAGGCCGCATGTTTTGGACACTCGGGTAAAGAGAGGGGCGGAACTGTCAACCGACCACCATCTGGTTGTGAGTTGGATCAGGGAATGGGGGAAATTTCCGGATGGACCTGGTAAGCCCAAACGAGTAGTGCGGGTGAACTGGGAACGTCTGGAGGAGGCCCCCGTCCTAGGTATCTTCAACTCACACCTCCGGCGGAGCTTTTCTGGCATTCCTGTGGAGGTTGGGGGCATTGAGCCGGAGTGGGCGGTGTTCAAAGCCTCCATTGCTGAAGCTGCGGTGGCTAGCTGTGGCCTCAGGGTCTTAGGCTCCTCAAGGGGCGGTAACCCTCGGACACCGTGGTGGACTACGGTGGTCAGGGAAGCCGTCCGACTGAAGAAGGAGGCCTTCCCGGATATGATATCCTGGAGGACTCCTGACTCGGTTGCAGGGTACCGACAGGCTCGAAGGGCTGCAGCGGCTGCCGTGTCGGAGGCTAAGCAGCGGGTGTGGGAGAAGTTCGGAGAGGCCATGGAGAAGGACTTTCGGTCGGCACCAAAGTGTTTCTGGAAGACTATCCGGCACCTCAGGAGGGGGAAACGGGGAACCATCCAAGCTGTGTACAGTAAGGATGGGACTCTGTTGACCTCAACTGAGGAGGTCGTCGGACGTTGGAAGGAACACTTTGAGGAACTCCTGAATCCGAATAACACGCCCTCTATGTTGGAGGCAGAGCTCGAGGTTGATGGTGTTTCGTCGTCAATTTCCCTGGTGGAGGTCACTGAGGTAGTCAAACATCTCCGCAGTGGCAAAGCCCCAGGGATTGATGAGATCCAGCCAGAAATGCTAAAGGCTCTGGGTGTTGAGGGGCTGTCATGGTTGACACGCCTATTCAACATCGCGTGGGAGTCGGGTACAGTGCCAAAGGAGTGGCAAACCGGGGTGGTGGTTCCCCTGTTCAAAAAGGGGGACCAGAGAGTGTGTGCCAATTACCGGGGTATCACACTTCTCAGCCTCCCTGGTAAAGTCTACTCCAAGGTGCTGGAAAGGAGGGTTCGGCCGATCGTCGAACCTCAGATTGAAGAGGAACAATGCGGTTTTCGCCCCGGACGTGGAACTACGGACCAGCTCTTCACTCTCGCAAGGATCCTGGAGGGGGCCTGGGAGTATGCCCATCCGGTCTACATGTGTTTTGTGGATCTGGAGAAGGCGTATGACCGGGTCCCCCGGGAGAAACTGTGGGAGGTGCTGCGGGAGTATGGGGTAAGGGGGTCTATCCTCAGGGCCATCCAATCTTTGTACTCCCAAAGCGAGAGCTGTGTTCGTGTTCTCGGCAGCCAGTCAGTTTCGTTCTCAGTGGGTGCTGGTCGCCGCCAGGGCTGCGCCTTGTCACCAATCCTGTTTGTGATATACATGGACAGGATATCGAGGCGTAGTCATGGTGGGGAGGGGTTGCAGTTCGGTGGTCTGAGGATCTCGTCACTGCTTTTTGCAGATGATGTGGTCCTCATTGGATCATCGGCCTGTGACCTTCAGCACTCACTTGATCGGCTGGCGGCCGAGTGTGAATCGGCTGGGATGAGGATCAGCACCGCTAAATCTGAGGCCATGACTCTTAGCAGGAAACCGGTGGATTGCTTACTCCGGGTAGGAAATGAGTCCTTAGCCCAAGTGAAGGAGTTCAAGTACCTCGGGGTCTTGTTCGCGAGTGAGGGTACTATGGAGCGTGAGATTGGCCGGAGAATCGGAGCAGCGGGGGCGGTATTGCGTTCGCTTTACCGCACCGTTGTAACGAAAAGAGAGCTGAGCCGCAAGGCAAAGCTCTCGATCTACCGGTCGATCTTCGTTCCTATCCTCACCTATGGTCATGAGGGCTGGGTGATGACCGAAAGGACGAGATCGCGGGTACAAGCGGCCGAGATGAGTTTTCTCAGAAGGGTGGCTGGCGTCTCCCTTAGGGATAGGGTGAGAAGCTCAGCCATCCGTGAGGAACTCGGATTAGAGCCGCTGCTCCTTTACTTAGAAAGGAGTCAGCTGAGGTGGTTCGGGCATCTGGTAAGGATGCCCACTGGGCGCCTTCCTTGGGAGGTGTTTCAGGCACGTCCAGTGGGGAGGAGACCTCGGGGAAGACCCAGGACTAGGTGGAGAGATTATATCTCAACACTGGCCTGGGAACGCCTCGGGATATCCCCGTCAGAGCTGGTCAATGTGGCCCGGGAAAGGGAAGTCTGGGGCCCCCTGCTTGAGCTGCTCCCCCCGCGACCCGACCCTGGATAAGCGGATGACGATGAGGATGAGGATGTTCGTTGTTTCGACTCCCCCTTGCGCATCTTGGCGGAGAAAAGGAATATGTTTCTGCCGGCGACCCGCCGCCCACTCTCGCGGGAGTCTCGGGTCTCGCGAGGTAACGAATTGCTTTACGGCACAGACCCCCAAACACGGAACCGGCTCGATATAAACACAAGTAACTAAGGGATTGTTACATTAAAGAGACAGAGAACTAAAAAGAGACAGAGAAACCCAATGTCGGAGGAACAGAAGAAGAGAAAAGGGAGACTGACCTACAGAGAGGCAAGACACGAGTAAATGTTGGGCAAGCTTTTCAGGAATAGCGTGAACTGAAAGAAAAAGAAGACTGCAAATCAGACGCCGACTTGGCCGTGTTGCTTTTGAAATTGAAAGTACCCTTGGGTGAACTTTGTCTTCGTGGTATTCTTGATGTTCATAGTCTCTGTACAAATGTGTTTGCTCAACCATTTTGTTGTGAGCCCTGTAAAAATTGTTTTCTCGACCGTTTTGTTGTGAGCCCTGTATTTTTCTAGCTTGCTTGGTTGCAACCATATAAACACCTTTGTTTCCATGGGTGTTTTGCTGTTCGTCTGTCTCGTCCCCCAGATACAGACTGAATCCCCGAATCCAGGTTCTTGTTTATTTAGATTATTATGTTGGCCAACACTCTTACACTGATTGTTCTGTTCAACCTAAGATAACACACACACATATATATATATATACACAAATATATACATATATACATACATACATACATACATACATACATACATACTAGAGCCCGACCGATATATCGGCAGGCCGATATTATCGGCCGATATTAGGCATTTTTCAAACTATTCGGTATCGGCATTTATAATGGCCGATAAATGAATATAAAAAATAAAAAAAAAAGTCTGTCCACCAGAGGGCGCTCTAACGCCCAAACCCGGTGATTCAGCCAGAGTTAGGCAGAGTGAATGACGGAGATTGACGGTGATCATCGGTGTTGTTCATGTGTGCAAGTGTGTTCATGGTAAGTTGGCAAATGTCACGGGACATACATTGCTTGAATAACAATTAAAAGAACATCCCCATCAATTCTCTAAAGTCGATAAGCATGACTTAATTCATGACTACCATGTCCAGTTTTGCTGTTGTTACGTGTTAGCTGAGAGTGAAAAGGATTTAAAGGATAACTACAAATAACCAATGTTAGGGAAATGTGTTTGTTTTGTTGCGCGTTTCTGGATTTTTTTTTTAATATATATATATATCGGCCGATATATCGGCATATCGGTTTTTTAAATCACAAAATATTCGTATCGGTATCGGCCTCAAAAATTCTATATCGGTCGGGCTCTAATACATACATACATACATACATACATACATACATACATACATACATACATACATACATACATACATATATATGTATATATCTTTATTTTACTTTGCTAAAAATATGTATAATATTTCTGATATTGCATAGCTTCTCCCCACCCAATTAGGCTAATAAAGTAATGATAAAAAATAAAATAATCAGCCCATCTCCTGCTTAATCAGGAGATGGGCCAGCCCGAGGATAGGGACGGGAAATATTGGCCCGGCCCGCGGGTCGGGTCAAAGGGAATCTAAGCTCTATGTGTGAGTGCCTATCTCCACCTACTGAACTACGCAGGGAATATAATCCTTAACCCTGCAGTGTTAGTGCCTTGCTCTACCCACTGAGCTACACAGGAATATAACACCATGTAGCGTTAATACATTGCTCTACCTACTGAGCTACACAGAGAATATAACCTCTAACCATGTAGTGTTAATACCTTGCTCTACCTACTGAGCTACACAGAATAGTAGCCAGCTAGTGCCTGGCTCTAGCGGTTCTCAGGGAGTGCAGGGTTAGGATGGACAATAGTGTCTGCAGATGCTGCAGACTACCACAGTTCCTTACCACAGAAGAAGAACCACTCATTTCACTTATCATGTGTGGAAATTTCCACTGAGACACAAACACACGAGTCCTGATCCCACTTTCCACACTAGCCGTGCGCCCTCCAAATATGTTCTGCCAGAAACAACAGCTGCAGTAGGAACCACAAAAACCAGCTGAATATATAAATATACCATTAGAGGGGTGGAGAGAAGAGAATGGGAAAGCAGAGGAGAGAAAATGGAAGGTGAGGAGAGGAAAGCAGAGCAGAGGAGAGGGAAGTGAAGGAGATTAGAGGGGAGGGGTGGGGAGGGGAGAGAAGAGGAGAGGAGAGAGGAGGAGAGGAGAGTGAAGAGGAGAGGAAAGCAGGAGAGAGGAGAGGAGGAGATGAGTGGAGAGGAGAGGAAAGGCGGGGAGAGAGAAGAGGAAAGGGGAGGATAGGCGAGGAGGAGGGGAGGAGATGAGAGGATAGGAGGAGAGAGGAGAGGCGGGAGAGGAGAGGATGAGAGAGGAGAGGAGGGGGGAGGAGGAGAGAGGAGAGGAGATGAGAGGAGTGTAGAGGCGGGGACTGCAGGGAAGAATACCATTGAGCCGGAGAACAGAATGAGTCACACTCTTTCACAATAACTTAATGAAATTGCCTTAAACACAGGCTCCCCCCTGCACAGGCAGGGAGGAGGAGGAAGAGGGGGGGGCAATATTCTGTCTGTATATCAGAGACACACAGAAAGACAGAGGTTAACTCCATATTATCGAGTTATACAATATACTTATTTGAGATTATAAACCAGTTCGTCTTCCAAGAACCCCCCCCCCCCCCCCCCCCAACACACGTACACGCACACACACACACACAAACATACACACACAGTAGAATATAACAACAGACAAGATGCATGTGTGATTAGTGTAAATCACTAACGGTGCCTGATGTGTTAGCCGGCTGATGTGTTAGCTACCTACCATAACGTACTGCTACCTATAACCTACTACCATAACATGCTACCCCTTGGAAACTACATCCTACTACTATCTAAAACTACTACCATAAAATACTACTTATAAACTACAACCTACTATGATCTATAAACCATGACCATAACGTACTACTACCAATAAACTACTACCTACAATGTACGTACTATGCCCTATTAACTACTACCATAATGTACTACTATCCATGAACTACTACAATGAGGTACTACTAAATTGCTACCTTATATGTACTACTACCTATAAACTACAACCTACTACGATCTATAAACTAGTACCATAACATACTACTACCTACCATAACATACAATCTATAAACTACTACCACAAATGTACTACAACCTATAAACTACTACAATAACATACTGACGTATAAACTACTACAACAACATACTACGACCTATAAATGACTACTACAAACGTACTACGAGCTATAAACTACTACCATAACGTACTTATACCTATACACTACTACAATAAGGTACTACTACTTATAAACTACTACAATAACAACGTCTGGAACGGCACCCCTGAACACATTACAGCATTACAATCCATCACACAGTTCAAAAAGGCATACAAACTTATACTCCTCAATACCTACACTTGCAAACACTGTTCATAGACCACAGTATATGAGATTGTCCTACTGATGTGCTCTGTTCCTGTTATGTACTGTATGTAAATGTGACTTGTGATGTGTTGTTGTGTACCTATTATATGGTATATGTGCTGCAGAACAGGAACCTGCTGGAAATCAGCTTTATACTGAGTCAGGCCCGTTTTAAATTGTAACTTTGTAACCACTAATATTTCCGGTATAATAATAAACAAAAAAAATAAATAATAAAAAATATAACGTGGGCTACGTACTTATACCTCCTGCCTATCTGATTTGAGGACTCTCTCATATAGATGCTACAACAGAACCAGACCTCATTTGTGATGAAGGGTGACAGCAGACAGACAGACATCCGAAAATTAAGTCACACAGACAGATAGACAAACAAACCCTTACACACGCACACGCGCGCACACACACACACACACACACACACACACACACACACACACACACACACACACACACACACACACACACACACACACACACACACACACACACACACACACACACACACACACACACACACACACACACACACACACACACACACACACAGTGTTTTCCAGAGAGAGGGCCGTGTGGTTGTGCGGCTACAGAACACGCCCATATCCGCGGCACGCCACGCCTTGTGCTCCGGGTCATCATCCTGTGGTCGGTCGGTGTTTAGGCCGAAACGGAGCGAACCGAAACACTGAACAGGCCCGACGACACGTTTAGCACGAGCTACCCATTGCACCAGAGCACAAAACACAAAACACAACACACACACAGGCCGAGGCCCAGGCCCCCAGCTGTCTGAAGCCCGCATCTCAGTACCGAGAACAGAGGAGCACCCCCCCCCCCACCCACACATATCTACACACACACACACACACACACACACACACACACACACACACACACACACACACACACACACATATCCACACACACACACACACACACACACACACACACACACACACACACACACACACACACACACACACACACACACACACACACGTCGTAAGATAGCGGGTTTAGCTGGAGCTACAGCCGGGATGCAGCGCAGTGTGGCGGGGAGGAGAGATTGACTCACCGCTGCGGGACGGCGGATCGGCGGCGTTATTCCCGGGTTGTTGATCGGTTGGACCGAGGTACCGGCATGGAGTAAACCTCCTAGATACCGCTCACACACACACATACACACACACACATACACACACACACATGCACACACTGCTCCGAGCCCAGCTCCATACCGTAAAAAACGGGGACGCGCCTGGATTCCCTGCGCGCTCCCGATGGCTTAGACCGCTGGTTGCTCATCTTACTGGGATATAAAATATATTATACACCATTTCTCATTATAATATATCATAAACAATGTTACATGATGCACTATAAATCATAGCTTATCATATTCATCATAAAGGCCTAATGTAAAATATCTATTGGACTACAATCCATATCATCCTATAACCTCATACGTAACATAGTTCCTATGTAACTATGTCTTCCATATGTATCATACATAGATTATAATAATACAGCATGTATCATATCATGCTACAAATATTATCATACTGGGATATTATATAGCTGATTATTAATGGTATTAATAGTATCATATCATGTTTAATATCGGATTTCTTATATTATTAATATTATAAAGAGCTGGAAGAGGACAGCCGGCTCTTCTGCTCAATTCGTTCAATCGAATCCATTTTGTTATTTTATTCTGTTTCTCAATGTCACACACACACACACACACACACACACACACACACACACACACACACACACACACACACACACACACACACACACACACACACACACACACACACACACACACACACACACATAATACCACGTTTGACTTTCCCTTCAGCTCCCTATTGCCTGTTACAGTAGACAGTCTAAAATATTCTACACGGTTAGACACTGACACCATGTGGTCAATAACTGCTATTACTGTGTGTGTGTGTGTGTGTGTGTGTGTGTGTGTGTGTGTGTGTGTGTGTGTGTGTGTGTGTGTGTGTGTGTGTGTGTGTGTGTGTGTGTGTGTGTGTGTGTGTGTGTGTGTGTGTGTGTGTGTGTGTGTGTGTGTGAGTGAGTGAGTGTGTGTGTGCGGGGGGGGGGGGGTTAAAGAGAGATTTAACCCAAATTATCCCGCGCTGTACGAGGTAATGGGATCCGCCTACACAGCTGCTTTGTTTCACAGCGAGCCAGGATGGCTGTCACGTGGGGAAGGTTTTATCCAGGGTGTTTGAACTGCAGGATGTGATCAGAATCTTCTTGGCAGGGTAATGGGGCAACGAACTTGCCCACAGGTTTAACAACAACAACTTCCTCATGAAATTTGCATATCTCAGTGAAATGTTTCAGAAACTCAATGAAGGAAATCTGCAGATGCAGCACAGACCTAGAGATGTGGGAGCAGCGGATGAAAGAGGCCGAGGGAATATAGACTCATTTGAGAACCTGAAATCATTCATCGAAGTCAACAAGCTCCAGAACACATTGATCCCATGTATGAAAACTCATATGTCGGCCCTACAAAAGCATTTACAGAGGTATTTCCCTGTGCAGGATCCTGCAAAATTTGACTGGATCAGAGACCCCTTCAGTGCGCAACCCGGTATCACGCCAAAGTGTGAAATAGATACGTTGGTCCACCTCGCAAGACGTGTTCAGTGTCACGCTTTGCCTGACCAAAGCGTGAGGAGGAGACGCTTTCCTCCGCTCATCAAAATTAATGGAGGAATAGCACCAACAGGGGGCGAGACGTTCTCCCAGCATTTGGTGAAATTGTTACGTAGCCTATATTAATCTGTATTATCTGAATGGGAAGAGAGAGCGGGAGAGAGAGCGGGAGAGAGAGCAGGAGACGAGAGAGGAGTCTACTACTGGCTAAACACAGGCGTAAACGGTATTATTCTCAATATTGAGTATTAGTATATATTAGTATATATGTATATCAATATTGATGTATTAGTTAATAATCTGTGAAAATAATGTACGTGAAATGTGTTTTATTTGCTACAGTTTTCACGGTGTTCCATAATTTTGGAGAATAAACTGGCTGTGGACATCAGTACGAGGCGTAGGGGAGAGCCGGGTCGATTGAAACACGGGACGATTGAAACACAGCGATTTCCTCGAGAACCACGCAAGGCTTTCACGTCAAATTTCGTCACTACGTTCAGCACGCAAGACTGACCAACCCCACGAAATTTCATGTAATGACGTCCCACCGTTCAAATGTTATCCCCCAACCTGTTTTAGAGACCGCTAACTAAAATCCTTCCTGCGGTATTTTTTTTGTAATAAATAGTTGTGTTTTTTGTCTCATGCCATAATAATATGACTATACAACAGATGAATTAGTACTTAAACCTGTGTTAAAGTGTGCGATGTCAGAGTTTTGAAGTTTAGAGGTAAAAAAGGTTTAAGTGTCAGTAGTCGCTGTCGGGACGATTGAAACACTTGTTTCAAACGCAACAGGAGTCATGTTATCCGGTTGACGTGGTAGATTTTGTTTAAATAAATAAAAGGATGTTCAACTGTGTATCCTTAAACATGACTTAGGACAGGGTAATAAGTGAATTTAATGCAAATTTAGTCGTCCAAAAGAAGAAAGGTGAGTTTTAATCGAAATGTGCATATTGACAATTACGCACAATTACGCACGGGCCAAAAATATATTTTAACCTATTTATATTATGCGGAATTATGTGAACTTTTAGCAATGACGAATACACTACTATGTTGTCCGGTATATTGCATAAAAACAAGAGTAAGTTCAATAGTTTCTTTTTAAAATATGCTGTTTCATTCGTCCCGCATGCGTGTTTCAAACGTCCCGACTAGGCGGGGCGTTTGAAACAGATGTCAACTTACTTTCAAAGTTAAAAAACAGCTCGATCATCCAACATATGTATTAAATTACACTTGAAACTAAGATAACACACATGTGAGTTGTTGATCACATGTTGAAATTATTTGTATACGTAACGTCATCTTTGAAAAAGACGTTTAACTGAAAAGTGTTTCAATCGACCCGGCTCTCCCCTACATTGTTTTGTAACCAGATACAATGATCTTTATTAATCTTTATCTGAATGGGAATTGCAATATATTACGACTGATTAACCATTAAACGTGTTTCTAATGACATTTCTAGCGAGAAATATACTTTTTACTTGCATAATATTCAGTCAGTGATTGTGTCTGATCTTTAGTTTTATAGTTATTAGGACGATTTAATCGTCTCGCTCGCATGTTTCAACGACATCAGGTTGCTATAGGGACGCTGCTTTCGCTGAACTAGCAGCTCACGTGTTTTCTGTGGTTGTGTTATTAAACCGTTACTTTATGCATCTTTTAATGATATCATCTTGTTAGAAACACGTATATCTGAGAGCCAACCCAGTCGCCAAAAGCATACGTTGACAGTTTACGTTTTCGTGAACACAGGATTATGTCGCATTTCAACATAAAATAGCGTGTTATACCTACAGTATCCGTAGCGCTGTGGAGGCGCCTGAAGAAAGCACAACCAACAAGGTTTTAAAGGCGCGGGTCACAGCTTTCTTGGCTACTTTCAAAACCCACCACAAAAACAGTTGGGGTGTAATATGCATTGTATATCTTTATGAAAACTCAGTCAGAACTATTAAACACCAGAGGATGGGCGGGGTTGGGCATTGGACACACACACACACACACACACACACACACACACACACACACACACACACACACACACACACACACACACACACACACTGCATTTCGCTGCTACAAAAAAAAAAATAGAAGAAAAATATTATTACTTTCAAAAACTTGGCCAAAGTGGAATATCTTTTAATTTGGGCTGCTTCTAGGACATTTTGGGTGGATTTTGAATGGTACGTGGGCAGGACGTTTTTTGCAGGACCTGGCAACCCTGTGCTGTTGCCCGAGGTGCTGAAATGCACTGGAACAGATCTGGATCCATGCCCCCCCCCCCCTTAAATAAATACTATGAAATGTGCGGCATATTTATGCAATTTTATGCAATGAAATTGCAGGAACTTGCAAAAAATGCAGGAACTTGCGGAAAAATGCGGGAACTTGCAAAATGCGATAACTTGCCACAAATGCGGTTTGATGAAAAAGAGGGGAAAAAGTGATTCCCCCAACACCCTGTTCTCACTAGGCTACTACCTTAATGTAAAGAGTCATTTCTTATTACTTTCAATGATAAACAAGCGTTCTACATCACAGAAAGTGCTGGGAATATTTAAGTTCTCATCTTGTTTTATTTGAGACCTTAAAACATGGCTCAAATTACAAAACAGTGAGTACAACTTCTGTAGCTTTACAAAAAGAATCTGCTACAACTTGAATAAAAATGAATAAATAAATAAATGTCCCTGTTTTACAGAGGTAGCTTTTGAAAAAGGGACAAAAAAGTGCAATCTTACAACTGTAAAGCTGCATCTAACGCTAGCCAATCATTCCTCATCCTCATCCTCCATCCCCTCTCCCTCAACGTCCATCTCTTCCCCCTGCACCATCTCCTCCCTCTCAAATGATCCACTGCAGACTCGTTGGTTGTGGTACAGGAAGACCAAGGCTTTGAGGTTTTGGTTGGTAGTTGATCTTCGGTTAGACAACACCAGTTTGTAGATGCTTTTACTGCGTTCAGCATCAGCTGAGTTTGAGACAGCATGTTTGTACCGTTTTGCCAAGGAAGTCAGCCCAGGAAGTCTCTCCTGTACGCTATCCCATAACACATCCAAATCCACCACGCCGGATGGTGCAGCTCCGAGTGCTGCTGGACCAAGAGTTTTGAAGTAAGAACCAAATTCATCACTCTGCACTTCAGTGAAACCTGGAATGGCCTTGTAGCTTGCTACGGAGTCATCGAGGAATGCGATGCGGCGAGGGTCAAACACCCTGACCTCCTGGACAAACTCAATGGCCGGTTGCCCATGTGACATGTACTTGGTGAGCTTTTCTTCATCGTTGTCATATGCCTGACCAACTGTGCTGAGGATCTGTGTCTTCGTGGTGTGTGGTAAGACAAACCCTTGAAAGTATTCGGCACACGCCTCATACTGCAGCTCTTTGTTGGCACCAAAGACCACCTGCAAATCCTCCAGATAATTGAAGATCTTTGTGGTCACAGGACGTCTGCTCTGGAAAAATAAATAAATAACACATATAGAAGGAAAGGAATTAGGTCAAGCATACAATATTTATGTTCAATGCAATTAATTTTTTTTACTTTGATCTTACCAAACTATTCATGTTGGTATGTGCAAAGGGGGTTAACTGATAAAGAAAAAGAAATGTTAATTGTACTGAGGAATTATGTGAAGGAAGTCCGGAGTCTCATCGAATATCACAGCAAGAGGTTAAATCCGGTGTAAAATGGATCTGGGATATGTTTAACATGGTAACGAAATGGGATGTTCATTTGGGAGCAAAAAAGTGAATGTAGACGCATTCTTAAATAGGCTGTTTTTAGCCGATTCTACCAAAACACTATAAACTTGGAACGATGGGGGCAAGTCTCATGGTAAAAACGAAATTGCTATTTTAAACCACTTAAAAAGATAGAAGTAGCTCGACACTTCTTTGGTAGTATAATAAGGGTCTTAAAATATAAAACGAGGCATTGATAACTTTGTAAGTGTACAGATTGTTTATTAAAAATGATATTTTATGCACACAATACCATCAGTAGTTATATGAGAAGGCAGCAGAGAGAGAGGTCATGTTTCCCGAAGCTCCGCTAGGCATTGGAAAAAACTACTTGATTCATCGTTCAGATCTACTGTATCTTATTTTATTTCATGATCATAATACCTAACAATATATAGTTTGTTTCCGTCGTCCTCCATCGCTCACTAGGCAACAATACATTTTGGCACTTTTTATGACTCCCGGATCAGACCGCAGAAAAAGCCTTGGACTTTCCTATCGCCAACATGCCTCTGTACTCGGATATCTCAGAGACTGGGAAATGTACAGACTGCACCAAACTGCAACAGACAGTGGCTTTATTTGAAACGAGACTAGCAGCATTAGAAAAATGCAAAGGACTCCTCCAGGATACAGTGCCGATGGGTGAGTTTGCTGAGCTCACTCAGATACAGCAAGATGATCAAAGCTACACTGTATCCTTCCCAAAGCTGGACAAGAGAGAGACAGTTCCAGCTGCGTCTCACTGGCACAGAGTCGGCGCTAAGCCAAAACAACATACCAAAGTGAATCAACAAGTTCACTCAACGCCAAATGCTAAGCTACCCAAAGCTAAAGTTACATGTATCAGCCGGATTAGCCCGTCACTGAAATTAACCCTGCCACTGAAGAACCGGTTCCTGCCACTTCAAGAGTCCACGAACGCGCCTGCCACCGATGCACCCCTGAGCCCCGAGATGCGTCCGGACGGACAGTGCGGACGGAGACGGTACGGACAGAGATGGAACAACCAGTCGCCACGGAGGCGGGCTGCGCATGTGTCTGCCACCGTCCAACAAGGGCCCATCTCAGAGAAAGCAGATGAACCAGACACTCTGATTATAGGAGACTCAACCATCAAGGATCTAACCGGTAAGAAGATCAAAACATGCAACTTCCCATATGGAATGGTTAGTGATATCAACCATAAACTAGCCAAAATCATATTGGAAAACCCCAAAATCTCACAGATTATTGTGCATGCAGGATTTAATGATATTCAAAGAGAACAGTCTGAACTTCTGAAGAGGGATTACACTGATCTATTGGATACACTGGACAAAATACACATCAAGTCATTCATCAGTGGACCCATACCAGCAGTTGACAGGGGAATAAACAGATTCAGTCGTCTACTTGCACTGAATACATGGCTTTCCAGAGTCTGCAATGAAAGAGAAAGGGGGTTTATTGACAATTTCAATTTATTCTGGGGGCGCAAATATCTTTTCAGAGCAGATGGCCTACACCCAAACAGGTTAGGCTCAAAACTGTTGAGGGAGAATCTTCTCTTCTCGCTTTCCCACAAATCTCCATGGTCTGACGCACAGGCCACAGTCAGAGCACAGGTTGAGAAGAAGCGAGACTACAGCATCCCCCACACATCTACTCTGCCACTATCTGACACACAGATAGCAGACAGCCCACAGACCTTGAAGAGAGACAACAGCCCGCCCGACGCCATCAACACTGTGCCTTCCCCCATCGCTGATGCTGGCTTGGCAAGGAACGGCCACCCCCCTCCTCTGCATTCCCCCATCGACGATGACCTCCAGTCTCATCTCTCCCATAGCCACAACAACAACTCCAATCTCTCCTCCCTTTGCGATTTTCCAGCCGAATTTAAGAAACTGGAATATGTTGGCATCAAACTTGCATCTGTGTCAATGATAGCATCGCCACGTCATGGCCACAGGCTGATAACACCCAAGAGGATGGCGCCCCAGCCCCCCCCCCTATACCGATAGTAGTCCTGAGTATTACTGAGACGAAAAAGGGTTCAGCCGTAGACACAGTATAAAGGAAGTTTCACATAATCTGCTGAACCCAAGGTTGCCTACGTCAAAGCAGGGCAACTTTCGCATTCATGCTGTAACCACTAAGAGAGTAAACAAAGGGAGACTTAGACACACTGCTAACCTCACAAATCTCATATCTATTGCCTCCAAACCAAAAACAACCTTAAAGCCTATCAACAACACCATCAGGATGGCTCTACTTAATGTGAGGTCTCTTAATAACAAATCATTTTTAGTTAATGATTTTATTACCACTTCTAAACTGGATTTTATGTTTTTAACTGAAACATGGCTGGAACAAAATAACAGTGCAACCGTTCTGATAGAGACAGCTCCTCTCGACTAACTTTTTTGATGCATGTAGATCTGGAAAAAGAGGTGGAGGGGTTGCTGTTATATTTAAAAATGTATTTCAGGGGAAACGGATGTAATTTGGTGATTTTCCATCGTTCGAATACCTTAGTGCTGTATTGAAATGCTCCCCCAGAGTTCTCCTATTAATTATTTACAGGCCACCCACATATTCTGCAAATTTTTTCGATGACTTCACAGAATTATTGTCTAGCATTTCCACAGAATTTGACTGTCTAGTTATAACTGGTGAGTGTGCAAAAAAACTTTTTACCATTTTGGACACATTTGAACTGTCTCAACATGTGAAAGAGGCTACTCATTGTAAGGGGCACACTCTAGACCTGGTTATCACAAAGGGCCTCAATGTTTCTGATCTCTCTGTGACTGATCCTTCCTTGTCTGACCACTTTTGTGTTTTCTTTAACATATCTTTTATTCCCGACATACAGACAAAATCAAACGCTGTCAAAAAATGGTATATCAATGAAGATTCTAATGTAAACTTTAGAAAACTTTAGTCATAGATGTCATTGCACCTTATAAGGTTAAAACGATTTCTGGAAAGCAAAAGGCACCCTGGAGAAAAGCTGCTTCTGTAACAGCACAGAAAAAAGAATGCAGGAAGGTTGAACGCATCTGGCGTAAAACAAAACTTCATATTCACCATGATATCTATAAAGAGAGCCTCCGTGCCTACAATTTAGACTTAAAAAATGCTAGAGAAACATTTTTCTCCAATATCATTAAAACCAACACTTATGCCGCTTTTCCACTGCATGGTACCAGCTCGACACGACTCGACACGACTCGACTCAGCTCGCATTTTTTGCGTTTCCACCGCGGTACCATGGTATCTGGTACCTGAAGTGGCTGCTTTTTCTAGTACCTACTCGCTCTAGGTTCCAAGCGAGCTGAGCCGATGCTAAAAGGTGACGTCAGCAGACGGCCGGCGACTGATTGGCCAGAGAGTGTGACGAAGTCACGAGAGCGACATGGCAACCATGCTGGTAACATCCATAGCAGCGCCGCAGCCAACATGTTCCACTTCTCCAACTTCTTCAACATGCCAGCTAATAATAGTAATGTGATCGATGTCCTCCATTGTTGTTATGTGGGTTCTTTCCATGTGTGGGTTGCGTATGTGTTGTTTGCGTCGCGTACACAAATACGTCACAGCCCTTTCGCGCAGCCGACCCCGCCCACGTCCAGGAGGTACTATTTGCGGTTGAAAAGCACCCGTGCTGCTACCGTGTCGAGTCGTGTCGTGTCGAGTCGAGCTACATGTGCGGTGGAAAAGCGGCATAATAATGCAAAAACCCTATTTGCAACTGTTGACAGACTGACCAACCCCCCAACACAAATTCCACCTGATCTCCATTCCACGCAGAAATGCAATGAGTTTGCAGCTTTTTATACTGATAAAATTGAAGGTATCAGACACGCCATCAATATCTCCACTTCAAACAAAAATGTTGGACTACCACCCTGTTCAGGCAAAAATAACGTGGCAACATGCTTTAATGTTATAGACTCTCAAAATCTTGTGGAAACTGTGACACAACTAAAGCCATCCACCTGTTGCCTTGATACTATACCTACCAACCTCTTTAAGAATGTTTTCGACTGCCTAGCAGTAGACATATTGCAGATAGTTAACAACTCTCTCCAGTCAGGCAATTTCCCAAAAGCTTTGAAAACTGCAGTTATTAAACCCCTTTTAAAAAAGCGGAGCCTAGATGCCTCTGTTATTAACAACTACAGACCAATATCAAATCTACCCTTCATAAGTAAAATCATTGAGAAAGTTGTCCTCCAGCAACTTCCTGGCATCAACTGGTTGCTATGACACCTTCCAATCAGGATTTCGACCCCTGCACAGCACGGAGACCGCCCTTATTAAAGTTGTAAACGACATCCGTCTTAACACAGACTCTGGCAAAACCTCAATACTAATGTTACTTGACCTCAGTTACTTGACCTACATTCGACACAAATCATGCAAAATAACAATATTGACCATCATTGCTATGCTGATGACACGCAAATCTATGTATCGCTATCACCAAATGACTATCGGCCCATAGATCTGCTGTGCCAGTGAATTGAGCAAGTGAAAGAATGGATGTGCCGAAATTTCCTTCAACTAAATGAGGACAAAACAGAGATAATTGTATTTGGTTCTAAAACGGAAAGGCTTAAAGTAACCCAACACCTTCACTCTCTGTCCCTGAAAACCTCAATCAAAGCCAGAAATCTAGGGGTTATCATGGATTCAGATTTACATTTCGACAGTCACATCAAATCAGTTACAAAATCGGCATATTATCACCTTAAAAATGTGACTTAGAGGGCTCATGTCCACCGAAGACTTACAAAAACGTGTACATGCCTTTATCACTAGTAAGCTTGATTACTGCAATGGTCTCCTTACAGGTCTCCCAAAACAAACTCTGAGGAAGCTTCAGCTTATTCAGAATGCTGCTGCTAGAGTTCTAACAAAGACCAAAAAATTTGATCATATTACACCAATTCTGAAATCGTTACATTGGCTTCCTGTAGGTCAGAGAATTGATTTTAAAATCATGTTGCTAACCTATAAATCCCTACATGGTTTAGGCCCAAAATATTTAACTGATATGCTTCCACTACATCAGCCTTCTAGACCACTAAGATCCTCTGAGACCAATCTGTTAATTATCCCCAGAGTAAACACGAAACATGGGAAAGCAGGATTTAGTTACTATGCAACAAATAGCTGGAATAAACTCCCAGAGGATTTAAGACTTGCCCCAACTCTGAGCACCTTTAAAACAAGACTGAAGACTTTTATGTTTGCTATAGCTTTCTGCTAAATCTTAATTGCATATGTTTTTCTTTTACTTATCTATTATTTTATTTTATTGTATGACAATGTTTATATGTGAAGCACATTGAGTCTGCAAGTTCCAAGCTTATAGTGTTTTGGTAGAATCGGCTAAAAACAGCCAACTTAAGAATGCGTCTGCATGTGCTTTTTTGCTTCCAAACGAACATCCCATCTCATTATCATATTAAACATATCCCAGATCCATTTTACACAGGATTTATCCTTTAATTAAAAAAACTCTCTCCTTTCACCCCTGTCCCTTTAACCCTTTTTTGGAGAATGGTATTAGTTATTTTTTCCTCTTCAGGTCTTCAATTTTAAGTGCAAGTTCTCCAACAATTTTGGACTGGCAGAGCTTTGCAAAATGAAGGAGCCTCTGTTCGCCTTTGATTTCATCCAGGACACTCCTCTCTGCAATGTAGAGCTCCGCTATTGCTGCGGTGTCCTTAACTGCGTTTCTAGAAACGCGTGCCTGATTGGTTGAATTAGTTTAAGGACCCGGCGGTACCTTTTTACAACATCCGATATTGTTGTCACTGAAAATGGAAAATAAATTAACAACAATAAAACACTAATATAAATACAGTTTACTGCTCCCCAAAGATTGTTGTGGTGTGTCTTAGTTGCAGGGTTAGTAAGTACTTTTAGAAAAATGAAATTTTCATAGGGGTGCTAATAATTCTGCCCTAAGCTGTATACACTATATGTAATGTCCAAACCTAAAGAAATACAGCATAAAGTATAGTTTACTTTACCTCGAAGTCCTTTGTTCTTTGACATCTTTGAAGCCTTTTTGCTCTCCTTTTTGTTTTTCTTTTTGTGCTTCCTCTTTTTCTTGCGGCCATCAGAGGAGGAAGAGCTCGTATCCCTGCTACTGGAATCTGTGGAGTCAGTGCTGGAGTTGGTACTCCAGTCAGTGTCTGACTCTGGGTCGGTGGCAGTGTTGTCAATTTTCTCACCTAAGAAATGACAAAAAGCAGAAAAATAAAACTTAAAACAACCTTAAAGTACAACTTTACCCCCAGTCTCAGCATAACTTCTCCCACTGCACAATTTAAAAAAATACGTTCTGACCAAGGTTCTGACGGCTGATAGTCGGGAAGGGGATGGCTGTAAAGGAGGCGGGGTTAAGCTAGCTTTCACTCAGGAAGATCTGAATGACATGATTTCCTAGAAAAACGGAGTGACACAAAGTCTAAAGGTACTGTCGCTACACGATGTGAGCTCATATGCTCATATGTCTATCAGACGTTGTGACATTGAGTGACCCTCATACGATGGGTGAACCCCAATATTGTTGTGGTATATTGTTGTAAAATTCTAGTGAAGCCACATACATTCTTGAAAGTCCTTAAAGGTCCCATGACATGAAAATCTCACTTTATGAGGTTTTCTAACATAAATATGAGTTCCCCTAGCCTGCCTATGGTCCCCCAATGGCTAAAACTTGCGTTTGGTGTAAAACGAGCACTAGCTGTTCTGCTCGCCTTTGAAAAAACGGAGGCTCAAGTGCGCTGATTTGGAATGTCTGTATTCATGACATGTGTGTGTGTGTGTGTGTGTGTGTGTGTGTGTGTGTGTGTGTGTGTGTGTGTGTGTGTGCGTGTGAATACACACACTGTAACGCAAGTGTTTCTTGACGGTTCTTTGACGTGTCTTGTATTTCCACAACGAGACTGTTTTGGGGGTTATCAGAGCCATGGTTGAGAAGGAATTGGGGGAAAGGAACTTTGGCTTTGACTGGCTGAAGTACATGAACTGCGACATGCCGCCGGTTGCCGCGAGGCACCATCGCCCGGCAGCGGGCAGCCGGCAGCCGGCAGCAGGCAGCGCCCGGTTCAGTCGACTTCAGGTTGATGTGAAAGTGGAAGAACCAGAGACGTCGCAGAACCCGACAAAGTCGTTTGTGATTCATAATATCGTCTGGAGGCGCACACAGCTTTTGGCCGTGATAATATGTATTAAATGATATAGATTTCTATGTATTATATGATATTATTTAGATATAGAGCTCCAGGACTGTAACGCAAGTGTTGTACACTTCCTTATTATTTGGATAACCGTTCTGCTTTTGGCGTTATGGCGCATAACACGTCGGACTCTCGTCTCTGGTATTTCTACAACGAGACTCGTATTGGGGGTTATCTCAGCCATGGTTGAGAAGGAATTGGGGAAAGGAACTTTGGCTTTGACTGGCTGAAGTACATGAACTGCGTCATGCCGCCGGTTGCCGCGAGGCACCATCGCCCGGCAGCGGGCTGCCGGCAGCAGGCAGCGCGCGGTTCAGTCGACTTCAGGTTGATGTGAAAGTGGAAGAACCAGAGACGTCGCAGAACCCGACAAAGTCGTTTGTGATTCATTATATCGTCTGGAGGCGCACACAGCTTTTGGCCATGATAATATGTATTAAATGATATCGATTTCTATGTATTATATGATATTATTTAGATAGAGCTCCAGGACTGTAACGCAAGTGTTGTACACTTCCTTGTTATTTGGATAACCGTTCTGTCGGACTCTCGTCTCTGGTATTTCTACAACGAGACTCGTATTGGGGGTTATCTCAGCCAAGGTTGAGAATGAATTGGGGGGAAGGAACTTTGGCTTTGACTCCCTCAAGAACATGAACCACGACATGGAGGAGAAAGGGATTGTTGGCGGCGAATGTCTCCAGCTTGAGTCCCGCTGAGGGACCACCGCCGGAGGCGGAGGTGCCTAAGCGCTGCCCGGCAACGATCCCTTCCTCCTCCTTGTCACGGTTCAGTCTATTCACATTGATGAGGACGTTGAAGAACCAGGAACGTCGGAGAACCCAACGCGGTCGTTTGAGATTCATAATATCGGCTCACACAGCTTTTGGCCGTTATAATATATATTATATGATATAGATATTTATGTAGGCTATATGATAATATTTAGATATAGAGCTCCAGGACTCCTGTGTGTTCTAGAATATTTACAGAACACGGCTAAAGGCTGTGTGCGCCTCGCCATTGCGATACATCCACTGTAAACAGAGCGCATGGTACCGTGGCTGCAAGCTGCTCAGGGCCACACCCCCACCCTCCTCCTTGACCCGCCTCGCTCCTCCTCATTTGCATTATAGCTACAGACACCAAAACAGCGCATTTGGGGGAAGCTCAATGTGCGACTGGCTCGGAGTGGTTGTAACTCTGCACCACGGCTGAATTTCGGGAACGTCTTTGAATACTGTGTTAGTTGCCCACTAATACCTATATTAAAGAATACATAAAATAGCATGTCATGGGACCTTTAAGTACAACTTTTCTCCAGCTTTACTACCCTTGATTTGCTGAAGGCCTTTGCTCAAGCTTGAGCAAAGCATTCTCCTCCTCCAGCTCATTTATTCGGGACTGCAGCTCTTCCGACCTTTTCTTCCATTGCACTTTATGTGGTTGAATATTTTCGATATTACTAACTGCAAAATAGGATAAAAAATAGAATATATGAGTCAAACCTTGTAGGAAAATTTAACATGTTAACTTTTGTACAATGGTATGAACTATACATGTATTACCCAGTTTTGGCATACTACTATCCTTTGTCATAGGTGAATTATCAGGACACACAACGGAAAATTATGGTTACTGACAGAAGTTGATGCATCAAAATGAATGCACCAGGGGCCGTATTCACAAAGGATTTTAGGGCTAAAAGTAGGTCCTAACTGGCGAATTTAGGAGTAACTCCTAAAAATAATGGGCGTGTCACTCTTAAATTTAGGACTCCTAACTTTTTTCACTAAGAGCAATTCACAAAGTATTTTAGGCCTAAAAGTAGCACCTAAGTCTAGGAGAGCTTAAAAGTCCTCAAGAGGACTCCTAACTCAGTAAGACCTATTCACAAAGAATCATAAATGCCTGCGAGACGAAATGTTAGGGCATTAAACTAAAATGTTTGGCCACACTACGTTATTTAGCAACAGGGGAAATGCAACTTTGCAATGCAGACGATTTAAAAATATCGCAACCATCAGTCAGCCGTGCCATAAACTTTCCTTTGGACATTCAACAATTACACAGGATCAAAGCCAACTTCATGGCAATTGCAGGTATGCCCGGTGTGGTCGGTGCTATTGACGGGACGCACATAAAAATAATTGCGCCATCAAAAGACGAGGACGTGTTCGTCAATAGGACGAAAGTGCATTCCATCAACACGCAGGTTGTTTTTGATGCAAATTTTAACATAGCCTACTGGATGTTGTTGCAAAGTGGCCTGGATCTTCAGCTACCCATGATTCGCGCATTTTAATGGAGAGTGGCCTTAGGCAGCTTTTTGAGATGTACCAGTTGGGTGTCACTTGCTGGGAGACAGTGACTATCCATGCAAGACGTGGCTCTAGACACCCTACCTCAATCCACAACCGGGAGCACAGTTAAAGTATAACATGTAAGTGATTACGCATATTACGCTTAGTCCTACGTGTAAAACACATCGTATTGGCTCTTTGACGCCTTTTATTTGTTGAATCCATATTTATTATTGTTTACTGATTTCTTCCATATATGCTAGAGCACACAAACATACACGAAATGTTGTGGAGAGAGGAATTGGGCAGATGAAACGTCGGTTCATGTCCTCCACGGCGAAATACGCCTCACCCCAGAGAGGGCAAGCACAGTCATTACTGTATGTGCCATTCTACACAACCTCTGCAAGCGGAGGAACACAGCCAGACGATGGTGATGATGATGATGATGGCGATCAACATGACAATGAATTTGGCCGTGTGGAACCGAGTGGACCGGCATTTAGGGATCACTTTGAAAACACATTTTAGGTAAACACCTTGGCACAAATCAGTCAACACTTGTGTAGTTCATAACATTTATTTTCTTTTAAATTGTACGTATTTTTATTGTTTGCTTTCTCTCTCTTGAACGTGCAGGCTACAACGTCATTATCGTGGTCTGCACAAAATTGTCATCATGCGTGTATTCTGCTAACTGCACTATAACTACTTAATAGGAATTCATTTCTAGCCTAGGCTATTTCCTTGTTTTTCGGTGATTCAGTGGGCTCGTCTGAACAACCAATCACCGAACTGACTGCTTCTAAACTCGTGCATGAGAATTGACGTAATCCATAGCAACGGCGCGTCACTCTTAGTTCACTCTTTGTGATTTAGTAAGAGTCGGTCTCAGCGGCTTTGTGAATAACTTTTAAGAAAAAACTCCTACGTAAAATGTTTTAGCGCGAGTTAGGAGCACTCCTAGCGGTAAGATAAAATGCTTTGTGAATACGGCCCCAGATGTCTATATTAATGTTATTGGTGTCCAAAATCACACAAGAAATTGTTGGTTATAAACAATACATTTAGCATTGTTAGGCCGCGTTCACATCTAGCGTTTTTTTAAATCTGCCAGCGCTTGTTTTACATTATATTCCTATGGAGCAGAGCGTTTCTGGAAAAAGTCACGGCCACTTATTTAAACGCCTCTCCCAGCGTTTTTTTCTGCCATACGGAGCGTTGAAAAAAGTTCAACTTTCAGGAAGAAAGCGGCCGACGTCAGGCGTCTTTTGGGCAACTGACCAATCACAAGTGGAACATTGACACTTCGTCACGAAGGAAACTCTCAACTGTCAAAACAAGAAACAATGGCACTCGGGAAAGTGCCGGTGGAGCGATTAATAGTTTTAATTACAGAACATGTCGAGATCTACAACATGTCTAATGGGCTCTATCCTGGATACATAGTAGGCGGGTAACGTCGGGTCTAGAATGGGTTCGTTGATAGGCAATAGAAAAAACGCTCTCGGCGCTTTTAGGGCCAAAAACGCTGCCAGCTTTTCTTTTTGTTGAAAAAACGGTTGGCTCAACTTTTCCCTATTACAAAAAACGCTAGATGTGAACGCGGCCTTAAACAGCAAATGAAGTGGATGTTATAAATAAAGACATTTAGAGACAGGACAAAAGGGCATTATCACTGTGGAATCACTTTCACACATTTTTAAAGGCTTTCACACATTAAAGGCATTATTAATAATAATAATAATAATAATAATACATTTAATTTAGAGGCGCCTTTCAAGACACCCAAGGTCACCTTACAGAGCATATAGTCATCATAAATCGTTGAAAAAAAAACAAGACATTGTGGAAAAAAACTAATATTTAGCCTATAGTACAAGCTTTTATACATTCATATTTTGATTATTTATGTGTATGTTTTAAATTGAGATATACAGGTTTTAAAACTATAAATTCTCACATTTTCCTTGAAAACCAAGCCAGTACAATCATAATTCCTTTTTATATATAGCATCGAAAATCGCAATATTGGCCACCATAATCACATCGCACAAATTCTCCAAATCTTCGCCACACTTATTGGATGCACCGCTGGCGCAACAGGCATCTCTGGAGGGACGACTCTTACCAGTCAGACGTTTCGTTACATATTAGTGGTATTAGATCAGTGTCATTGGGAGGGTTTATACAAAGATTCTTGAGTTGAATTTACTACCTTTTTTAATACCTTCACAATATTTTTTAATACCAGCACGACTTCAAGCTGCAACTGTAGCAGCGTGAAGTAAAGTGATGAACAGTAAAGGTACGAACACACCAAACGCGTACCCCGCGTACGATTTACGCACGTAACGCAGCTAAAATGTTGCTTGACCATTTTGTGTCAAAAATGGTCCTACGTACGCAGCTACGCGCCTGTGGCTGCGCTGGATTTAGGAGTCCGAGGAAGGAAACCCAAACGCCGCCGTGTTTGGGTGCATGATAGAGCTTGGATCGGGTTAGATTAAATAATCTCAGATATAAATAACAATAATCGGGTTAAATAACTTCACATGGTGTGTCTGGTGTGTTTCCAGCATTCGTAGTGTTGATCAGCAGAGATATAGTCTGCCAAGACGTTGAGGTTGCATAGCAACCAGAGACGCTGTCCATGCAAGTGAATGGAGCGTTCCCTCTTCGTCATAACTATCAAACCAAACATCCTTCACATTCACCGAGCGAACATTATGAAAGTAAAATTCACATTTCTCACTAAAAATGTTTACATAAACCGGGCGAGGCTAGCCCATTTTTAGGGGTGCTGAAGCACCCCTAAAAAGGGGCTCAGCACCCCTAAAACTTGGGAGTAAGAAATGTTATTCTAAATTTTTTATTTGTTCGTCTTTGAAATTGTTAAATAATGTCCAAAACATACTCTGTAGTTTTTGGTTTAAAATGTATATGTTAAGGAAGAAAATGAAAAAACATCCCCGCTTAGCAAATGGTATCATCCTCTTCTCAACCATCCTCCTCTGTACCTGCACCGCTCCGCAGCCCGACCGTCGTCCAGCGCGACTCACGCAGAGTGAGATCTGTTTAGTTGTAGTGTTGTGAATCAATCAACTAAGTAAGTTGCTCCAAAGCTGTGTCTCACACTTCTTTCCTTTTACCTAGAGTTGTTCCGATTCTGATACCATATCGGTGACTGCTGGAGTCCAGGCACCGTTTACCAGTTAGCTCGGTAGCCCGGTTAGCTCCGTTAGCTCCATTAGCACGGCTACCGTCGAACTACAGCGGTCCATTTATTCAGCAAAAACAGCAGCGCCACAAGTACCTGTGTAGTGCGTACGTGTGTCTCTGTTGTTAAAGTTTATCGTTAGTTTGAGACTCATTTTAACAATCGGGAGTCATGTCAACATGACGTCAGGTGCGTCTTTTCTGGTGTGTGTGCGTCGTCATGGAAACATGAAGCCCTGCCGGTGGTGCGGCGTTTGGACCCGAGTGAAAACATACGTGTGTACAACTGAAAAACGAACGACATAGCACTGTGGGTAGAGTACTGAAAATCTATACTCAAGTAAAAGTAAAATTACCTCCTTCAAAATCTACTTAAGTAAAAGTAAATATTCCAATTTGAAAACCTACTTGAGTAAGAGTAAAAAAGTACTTTGTTTTAAAGTTACTCAAATTATAAGTTACTTTACATTTTTGTATTGGAGTGCTTGGATCAGTGAAAAAGACATAACGTGTTAGAATCAGTAGCGTGCGGTGCCCCTTCATTTCGGTGTGGCAGAAACTACTGCGTATGACCACACCCACAATTTATATATATTTTTTATATATTTTGAGCTACATTAAAACATGTTAACTAAACTAATTGTGAGTAAGAAATAAACTAATAGCCTAATGTTACTGCACGCTTTTGAAGTGCCATCCGCAACACTCGTCATATGATGTCCCTTATAGGGAAGTTATTTCTTCCATATTTTATTTTAACAACAGGCGAGTGCATTGCAAATACATGAAAAGTAGAAATACAAGTCATCAATCAAGCAGACCTTCGATTTGGAACTTGGCCCGACGATGTGTGCAAATCTCTCAATAACAACACTTTTGAAATCAGATATTTCTCAATAACAGCTGTTTAAATCAGGTATGAAATCAGGTATGCAATTTGAATACCTGCTGAAATAAATAAATAAATAGTTTTCAATGCCGAAAGATACAGGCGGAGTAATTCCTAGAATATGACCATGGGGCAGACTACTTTACGACCATATGGGCGTCTTATAGCGCTGATTGCAATTCTTATTGCAGCCTGCAGGGTTATGCGAGAAACATACGGAGGGACGCGGTCGTTGAGCTCCGCCGCCCCACATTGCATGACACGTTAAACTCAACTAGAATCGCCATCATCAATTTGATATCAACAGACCAAAAATAGTCGGAAAGCCTACAGAAACTATAGATAGTTAATGTGACAATCACATTATTAACAATAAACTTGGAGCAATGATTTACTGAGGAACTATTTTTTTGGGAGCATGCTTTTGCAGGGAGTTCGCCGCCCCACCTGCCCATATGGACGGCACACGGCTGGTTAGAATGCGTGAGTGAGTGAGGGAGAGAAAGAGATGCACTCCTAAAACATTTCTTCACAAGTTGTACAACAAAAGCAATATGTACAACAAAAAATGTAATTTAATTTCAAACAAATTTGCATTAAGCTCTGTGCATGTGACAAAAGGCAAGAGCTTTGTAGGAACACAACCAATTAAACACAAACGAGACTGACTTGGTTGGCTGATTGGGCAATCAGATTTATCCAGCCTACGCACATAGCATGCACGCACACTCACAGAGCCAGACACGACAATGACGAAGTTTGTGAGTGGTCTGCAGAATACAGTGTAACATAGTTTCTTTAGAATTATATAAACTATAGCCTACGTGGACCGTTTAGAATTATATAAACTATAGCCTACGTGGACCGTAAATCCGCACCCCCTGGCGAAAATATCTTCCTGCGCGTCTGTATCCATGCGTTTTTAGTCCTCAGTCCCAACGTAACGGTCGACTCACGTTGCAACCTAGGGAAAGCGCGTCGCTAACGTCTACGCTTGTATTACAGTCAATAGGGGTGTAACGGTACACGTATTTGAACCGAACCGTCACGGTACAGGCACTTCGGTGCGGTTACAGAGGTGTACCGCGGTCCGTAAATGTGGCGTACATAGCGTTAATATGGCGAATGTAAAGGCTTGTTTTGCGGTGCGGAACTTAAAACTTGAAGTCGGAGTTCCCCCCGGACCGTTTAGCCTTATTAGGCTCGGCTCGCACGTGCGCGAACTCGTAGTAGCAGTAGCAGAGCGCGATCGCGACTGTGTGTGGATTGATGTCTACTAGCGAACTGAGAGCGAACTGCATGGCGAGCGACAACAGAAAACCGGAGCTTGAAGATGCCCCCCTGTCATTTAAATCCCAAGTGTGGGAGAACTTTGGATTCCAGGTTAATTATCACAATGGGGAAAGACGAGTGGACAAGTCTCCTCTCCTGGAACCGTCACCTTATCGTGGTGGAGAGGTTTGCGTGTCCCTGTGAACCTGAGAGCTGTGTTGTCTGGAGCCTTGTGCTCCTGGTAGGGTCTCTCATGGCAGAGTGGTCTCAGGTGAGGGGCCAGACTAAGAATGGTTCACAAAACTCCAATGAAGAACGAAAAAAGAGGAGATGTGACCCGGCCCGGAGGAAGCCCGGGGCCCCCGTCTGGAGCCAGGCCCAGACGGAGGGCTCGATGGCGAGCGCCTGGTGGCCGGGTTTGCCACGGAGCCCGGTCGGGCACAGCCCGAACAAACTACGTGGCACCCCCCCTCTCTTCATCCCATGGGCCCACCACCTGTGGGAAGACCCGTTGGGGTCGGGTGCGCAGCCACATGGGTGGCAGCGAAGGTCAGGGGTCTCGACGGACCAGACCCAGGCTGCAGAAGCTGGCTCTGGGGACGTGGAACGTCACCTCGCTGTGGGGAAAGGAACCGGAGCTTGTGAGGGAGGTGGAGCGCTATCAGTTAGATCTGGTGGGGCTTACCTCCACGCACAGTCTCAGCTCTGGTACCGTACTCCTGGATAAGGGTTGGACTCTATTCTTCTCCGGAGTTGCCAAGGGCATGAGGCGCCGGGCGGGTGTGGGGATACTCATAAATCCCCGGCTGAGCGCCGCGGTGTTGGAGTTTACCCCGGTAGACGAGAGGGTCGCCTCCCTGCGCCTAAGGGTTGTAGGGGGGAAAACTCTGACTGTTGTTTGTGCGTATGCACCAAACAGCAGCTCAGAGTACTCGGCCTTCTTGGAGACCCTGAATGGAGTCCTGTATGGGGCTCCAGTAGGGGACTCCGTAGTTCTGCTGGGAGACTTCAACGCCCACGTGGGCAACGATGGAGACACCTGGAGAGGCGTGGTGGGGAGGAACGGCCTCCCTGATCTAAACCCGAGCGGTCGTTTGTTATTGGACTTCTGTGCTAGTCATGGATTATCCATAACAAACACCATGTTCGAACATAAGGGTGCTCATAAGTGTACCTGGTACCAGAGTACCCTAGGCCGAAGATCGATGATCGATTTCGTGATCGTGTCATCTGATCTGAGGCCGCATGTTTTGGACACTCGGGTAAAGAGAGGGGCGGAACTGTCAACCGACCACCATCTGGTTGTGAGTTGGATCAGGGAATGGGGGAAATTTCCGGATAGACCTGGTAAGCCCAAACGAGTAGTGCGGGTGAACTGGGAACGTCTGGAGGAGGCCCCCGTCCTAGGTATCTTCAACTCACACCTCCGGCGGAGCTTTTCTGGCATTCCTGTGGAGGTTGGGGGCATTGAGCCGGAGTGGGCGGTGTTCAAAGCCTCCATTGCTGAAGCTGCGGTGGCTAGCTGTGGCCTCAGGGTCTTAGGCTCCTCAAGGGGCGGTAACCCTCGGACACCGTGGTGGACTACGGTGGTCAGGGAAGCCGTCCGACTGAAGAAGGAGGCCTTCCGGGATATGATATCCTGGAGGACTCCTGACTCGGTTGCAGGGTACCGACAGGCTCGAAGGGCTGCAGCGGCTGCCGTGTCGGAGGCTAAGCAGCGGGTGTGGGAGAAGTTCGGAGAGGCCATGGAGAAGGACTTTCGGTCGGCACCAAAGTGTTTCTGGAAGACTATCCGGCACCTCAGGAGGGGGAAACGGGGAACCATCCAAGCTGTGTACAGTAAGGATGGGACTCTGTTGACCTCAACTGAGGAGGTCGTCGGACGTTGGAAGGAACACTTTGAGGAACTCCTGAATCCGAATAACACGCCCTCTATGTTGGAGGCAGAGCTCGAGGTTGATGGTGTTTCGTCGTCAATTTCCCTGGTGGAGGTCACTGAGGTAGTCAAACATCTCCGCAGTGGCAAAGCCCCAGGGATTGATGAGATCCAGCCAGAAATGCTAAAGGCTCTGGGTGTTGAGGGGCTGTCATGGTTGACACGCCTATTCAACATCGCGTGGGAGTCGGGTACAGTGCCAAAGGAGTGGCAAACCGGGGTGGTGGTTCCCCTGTTCAAAAAGGGGGACCAGAGAGTGTGTGCCAATTACCGGGGTATCACACTTCTCAGCCTCCCTGGTAAAGTCTACTCCAAGGTGCTGGAAAGGAGGGTTCGGCCGATCGTCGAACCTCAGATTGAAGAGGAACAATGCGGTTTTCGCCCCGGACGTGGAACTACGGACCAGCTCTTCACTCTCGCAAGGATCCTGGAGGGGGCCTGGGAGTATGCCCATCCGGTCTACATGTGTTTTGTGGATCTGGAGAAGGCGTATGACCGGGTCCCCCGGGAGAAACTGTGGGAGGTGCTGCGGGAGTATGGGGTAAGGCGGTCTATCCTCAGGGCCATCCAATCTTTGTACTCCCAAAGCGAGAGCTGTGTTCGTGTTCTCGGCAGCCAGTCAGTTTCGTTCTCAGTGGGTGCTGGTCTCCGCCAGGGCTGCGCCTTGTCACCAATCCTGTTTGTGATATACATGGACAGGATATCGAGGCGTAGTCATGGTGGGGAGGGGTTGCAGTTCGGTGGTCTGAGGATCTCGTCACTGCTTTTTGCAGATGATGTGGTCCTCATTGGATCATCGGCCTGTGACCTTCAGCACTCACTTGATCGGCTGGCAGCCGAGTGTGAATCGGCTGGGATGAGGATCAGCACCGCTAAATCTGAGGCCATGACTCTTAGCAGGAAACCGGTGGATTGCTTACTCCGGGTAGGAAATGAGTCCTTAGCCCAAGTGAAGGAGTTCAAGTACCTCGGGGTCTTGTTCGCGAGTGAGGGTACTATGGAGCGTGAGATTGGCCAGAGAATCGGAGCAGCGGGGGCGGTATTGCGTTCGCTTTACCGCACCGTTGTAACGAAAAGAGAGCTGAGCCGCAAGGCAAAGCTCTCGATCTACCGGTCGATCTTCGTTCCTATCCTCACCTATGGTCATGAGGGCTGGGTGATGACCGAAAGGACGAGATCGCGGGTACAAGCGGCCGAGATGAGTTTTCTCAGAAGGGTGGCTGGCGTCTCCCTTAGGGATAGGGTGAGAAGCTCAGCCATCTGTGAGGAACTCGGATTAGAGCCGCTGCTCCTTTACTTAGAAAGGAGTCAGCTGAGGTGGTTCGGGCATCTGGTAAGGATGCCCACTGGGCGCCTTCCTTGGGAGGTGTTTCAGGCACGTCCAGTGGGGAGGAGACCTCGGGGAAGACCCAGGACTAGGTGGAGAGATTATATCTCAACACTGGCCTGGGAACGCCTCGGGATCCCCCCGTCAGAGCTGGTCAATGTGGCCCGGGAAAGGGAAGTCTGGGGCCCCCTGCTTGAGCTGCTCCCCCCGCGACCCGACCCCGGATAAGCGGATGACGATGAGGATGAGGATGAGTGGACAAGTCGAAAGCTGTGTGCAGACATTGTTCAACAGCGATCGTCTATGCAAATGGGAACACATCGAACTTGCACAAATTTTCGCCCCCGGTACAATTTTAACGTGACGGCACCATCCAGGTGTTACTGTCACCGCTGCAAAATGAAAAAAAGTTGTTCAAATCGTTCAAACCCAGCTCCCTACACTATTTAATCAACCCCTACACCTGTCTGGGAATTCAGAACGGGCAAATGCCATCACCAGGTCTATTGGTGTTTTCATTGCCTCTGACCTACGAGAGGCAATGAAAACACCAATAGATTATAAAATACATAAGCTGTAATTTAAGTTAAGGCTGCAGTTGCACTTTTATTTAATGATTGATTATATTTATGAGAACTTCAGAGCTTTAGAGAGCTGCAGGAATATGTTACAAACTCTTTGTTTACATACCAGCTTAAAGAGCCTAGACTGAGCATTAAAACTGGATTTTTCATTAATTTTATGTTAGGGTTATTGGAGAATTGCATCATTTTATTTGTATGTTTCATACTGACAGCTAAAACTGTTGTGTTTAATTCGTTACTAATTAAACTTATGTTCGTTCTGTCAAGCAATCCGTTTTTTCACCATAACTATGAACCGAACCGTCCTGTACCGTACCGTGACTTCAAAACCGAGGTACGTACCGAACCGTGACTGTTGTGTACCGTTACACCCCGTCAGCGAAGATAATGTTTTTATCAAAATACTCATTTTAATGAAAGCAAAATGGAAAATGTAATTGAGTAAAGAGTAGAATTCTAAATCAAATATTTACTTGAGTAAGAGTAAAATTACAGACTTAAAAAAGGAACGTGAAAAGTACTCGTCACCCGAAAAATTTACTTTTTTACTCATTTGCGTTACTTGTAATGCGTTACTACCCACCACTGTGTATACCACCAGTATGTGTGAAAACACTCACTGTGGCTTTTTTAATAAATTGTTATTTATTCATAGATTTATATCAGTTATTTTTCAGTTGTGTCTGACTATCAAACTAGACAATAAAAGAAAGTTAAATGTTTTTCTTTTGCTGTATTCATTCATGTTTTACAGAGGATTTAACCTGAACCAGGCTTTGCAACAATAATAATCACATCACCTTCATGCAGGCGTAGTAGTATATACTAACTCCTAGCGTTACTGTGTGTGTGTGTGTGTGTGTGTGTGTGTGTGTGTGTGTGTGTGTGTGTGTGTGTGTGTGTGTGTGTGTGTGTGTGTGTGTGTGTTGCCTGCCAGTGAGCAATGGACATACGACAGTTCTTTAAAAGAAAAAAGACAGATTCAGGTGAGAGACTAGGGATCTTCTTTTTCTTTTTTTTCCTGAAAAGTGTTAAGCTAAAGTAACATAATTTAAACCAGCTATCTCTATGTTGTATCAAATTACTTATAGGCAAAGGTCCCCTGCTTTTCTTTTTTTTCAAACCCGCAACGGAGAATACAGCTTCTCTTGTGAAAGGAATTTGTGATTAAAACATTAATGTGTTTCTAAGCCCAATAATAATAATAATAATAATAATAATAATAAAGATATTTAAAATGACACGCCTCTGTGTGCATTTTGATCATATTCTTAGAATCTGTAAATGGTCTCCATAACATTTTTGTGACATGACAAACTGACCTCAACTCTCCTGCCTACAATATATTCGTGTATGATTGTCAGTGTCAAAGGAAAGAGAGAAAGATGGAGATGGAGAAGGAGAAAGGGAAAGGGAGAGCATGCAAGAAGAACCAGGTGAGAAAACACCAACAATAAATTGACATAGTGAATAGTGGCAAGCAAAACAGTAACTACTCATAACCCTAGACTAACTTATTGGCATTAAGTAGCCTAATTACATTTACTTTTTGTAACATTATTTTACACCACATTTTTTCATATTAAAGGAGGAGGAGAAGAACAGGGAGAGTCCATAAGGGATGAGAGGGAATCGACTAGTGAAAGAAATGAAGAGACTGAGGGAGTGCAACATAGAGACCACCAAGCCAAAGCAGCAGGGACAGAAGAGAGCTGTGAGAGCTGTGACTTAGGGGATAAGGACACTGGTCCTAAACAGTTAAAGCTGCCTCAATACCCTCATACTCAGTTTGGCACACAAAAAAGAGCCTTTTAAGAACAAAAATGTCAGAAAGGATGCACTTGTTAAAGATGGAGTGAATGGACTGGCAAAAGGCACTTGGCAAACTTCAAAAACATGAAACAACACAGTCACATAAGGACAGTATGGTTTGTTGGAACAGCTACAAAGCAAGCCTGTCAAAAGGTAATGTTGTGGAGCAGATAGAGGCAGCAAGTGCCACTGAAATCAGTGAAAGAAGGGAGTACCTAGAGCGTATTTTGGCAGTAACCTGCTTCTTGGGGAAGCAAGGCATAGCATTCAGAGGTCATGATGAAACTGATGAGAGTCACAACAAAGTCAATTTCCATGTGCATGGCACTTTTGACCAAATTTGATCCCTTCTTGCAGAGGTACACAGCCCCTTCAAACACCACATACCTCTCATCTGATAGCCAAAATGAGATGATAGAGTGCTGTTCACAAGAACTAACAGAAAATATCATCAGTGAGATAAAGGGAGCAAATATGTATGCCATTATGGCCGATGAGGCCAGGGATGGAAAGACAGAACAGTTGGCACTCTGTGTTAGGTACGTATCTGTTGAGGGTGCTGTCAAAGAAAGGTTCCTAGCCCTTACAGAGGTGTCACAGTTTGATGCTACTTCGATAACAGCTGCAATTGAAAATCAGTTGGTAAAGAAGGGCATTGCTCAGTTGAAATGTGTGGCACAGACCTACGATGGGGCAGCTGTCATGAGTGGGGATGTTGGGGGTGTACAAGCCCATTTTTTAAAAAAAGCACCCTGAGGCAATTTATGTGCATTGCTATGCACATGAGCTAAATCTTGTTTTATGCCACACATGCAAAGCTGTCTCTGAAGCCACAGAGTTCTTCAACATGCTGGAGAGTCTCTATTATTTCTTCAGTGTCTCCCTTGTAAACCACCATAAGTTTGTAGACACTCAAAAGAAGTTAGGGTTGCAGCCAAAAGAACTTGTGCAGTTGTCAACTACACGCTGGGCATGCCAGCTTCATTCTGTGACTGCAGTGATTGATAATTTGCCTGCTATCATTGAGCGCCTCTCCACAATCAAGACACCTACAGCAGTTGGATTGAGGGCAAAACTCAGTAAATTCTCCTCAGTGTATTTGCTGATGGTTTTCCACACTCTCCTGTCTGTAACAGCAGGATTACACAGATACCTACAGAAGGAGACAATTGACATTGCCCAAGCAGTGACATACAGGGGCGGACTGGCCATCGGGAATACCGGGGACATCCCCGGTGGGCCGATGGCACAAAATATAAACCCACCGGCCCACGCCCATCATCGCATCAGCCCTACAATGGTTAACACAGCGGCACAAGCGTAATTTTCTCCAAGAGCTATACCTATCTAATCGCACTGACTGACTTTTATACTGCTACTCGCAATCGGTCTTTTCTTACTTTGGAAGTCCAAAGTAAGAAAAGATCTCCACCTTATTAATAAACACCTCTAAATTGGTTCTTACGCAGCCAAAGTGTTCTCAGCTGTGCGGATTGAGGTAGAGAATTTGGATTTGCATACATACACGCAACGCGGCACCCAGTTCTACGCATGCGCTCAACCCATGAGGCCCAGCTCTTCGTTGCCTCTTCCAAACTCTTGTTTTAGGTGTTATTAAATATCACTCACTCTAGCTTATATTATATTTTATTTATTTTGTGCCCTTTCCTTTTATTGTTTATTTATATCACATTGAGTTGCATAAAAAAATAAGTTGCCTTTCCTTGCCTTGCGTCATTCTCTAGCAGACTAAGTTGTTTTTGAGAGTGAGAGAGCATGTCGTCGGCACCAAAACGAAAAGGTGGAGCTGAAAAGCTAAGAGATAAAAAGAAAAAATGTCTGGAGGAAGGTGCCTCAAAACATTTAAAAATATCTAATTTCTTTGGAAAACCACCGACTGGTGACAGTGAAAAGGTAAGATGTGGCGTTGACCTTGCCAAATGTGAGCTTTCTATTCCCAGATGAGGTAACGTTCCCTACTGATACCACTGATGTTCACACCCCATCGTATGTTCTGTTCTGTTCATTTCTAATATATTGTTCATACTAATTCTACCCTCTGATTCCAGTTTCTTTATTGTGTGGTCTTTCTCTGCTGACATTCATTCCTTAAGGCTTTGTAGTTATACTTGTATAACCATCTGATACTAGCCAAGAGTTAAGCATATTCATCTAGCAAACTATACCTACCTTGGAGTGTTAGAATAGCCAATAATCATTTTATTCCATGTGTCCATCCAGGCAAATTGGTGGATCCAAACAGTCAGTGGACCACTGACTGTTCGATACGCGCGATCCATTGAGTGGGCAACGCGGCGTGTACTTAGTGGGCCGCGTGCCGTGTATTGAGTGGGCCGGTCTGACAGAAACTCCCGGGCCACTTTTTTCCCCCAGTCCGCCCCTGGTGACATACAAAAATGCAGTGACTGACACCATGAAGCAGAAACGCAGTGATACCACTGCTGCAGATCTTTACTCCAGAACGAAAGCTATGTGTGAGGCAAACCAGATAGCAGTCTTAGAATCATCCTCAGGACAGAGGCGGAAGACAAAGAGAATGGAGGAATATGTTGTTGAGTCAACTTGTGGGGCAGGCAGTGAAACCTGTGGCTCCTCAGAGTCTGAAGATCTCAAGAGGAAACTTTTGTTTCCTTGTCTGGACCGAATGATCTCTGAACTTGAGAGGCGTTTTTCTGGTGTGAATGAGGAGGTGCTCAATGGAATTCAGGCATGCAGTCCAACCTCAGGCCACTTCTTGTCTGAGTCTCATCTGACAGCACTGGCTCTGCATTACCATATTGAACTTAAGTCAGAGGAAGTGATAATTGCAAAAAACTTTCTGAAGCGCAAGATTGAGGCAGGTACAGTTCAGGACATGCTAGCAGTGTACAAACTCCTAGATTCAGAAATGTTCCCTTCACTGAAAGCTGTTATGCAGGTTGCCTTGACAATACCAGTTAGCAGCTGTACATGTGAGCGGTCTTTTAGTGCCTTGCGTTGGCTCCATACATGGCTCAGGAGGACCACAGGCCAAAACAGACTCCAGCACCTAGCTGTGATGTCCATTGAGAAGGAGTTGCTTGAAGGAATTGAACACCAAAGGGTCATTGACAGGTTTGCCACCCTCAAAGTTCGACGACATAGATTAACTCTCCCAAAGTAGAGTGTATCACCTGCATACATGGAAGAGCCAAATGGGGATTCAGGGGAAGTACAATCAAAGATTTCCCTCTCTTTCTTTTTTTATATCTTTAATTTCTAAGTATTTTCAAGACCTGGGTAAAGTAAACTAATCTAATCTAATCTAATGACTGTTGATACAAAAGGAGGCACATGGAGTTAACGGTCAGTAAAACCAGCTGAGTGAAGAGGGTTTTGTGTTTGTTACAGGGGGCTGTGTGAACTGTCACAATAAAGATGGTGTTCTGGAAAGGGCTCCAAAAAAATAAAAAAAATCTTTAGAGTTAGTTGAACCAATGTTAAAATGATTAAGTTATTTTTCAATAGACATATTTTTTGTTTTTGTGTGAAAAAAGGGTGGGTGGTGTGGCAATGGGGCTCATTGAGTGCTCAGCACCCCTAAAGCTCTGACCCTAGAATCGCCCAAACGCATTTAATGGCGTAACTATGTTACTATTTCCACCCAGAATAAAGAAAGATGTCGGCCGTATGCTTCTGTGCAAGCGTCACTACTCTCTGCCAGTGACGTCGGGTCAAGCTCCACGCTGATTGGCTATCGCGGCTAAGCATCACGGATACGAGCGTTGAAAGTTCAATTTTTTGAACTCCGGGCGTAGGCGCGTAGGTGCGTATATACGCAGCTCATACGCGGCTAACGCGGGTAAAATGTTGCTTTAGCGCATGTAACGCATATACGCAGCTCATACGCGCGTAAACCAATGGTTCCCTATGGAAAAATTGCCGATTTTATACGCGTCTATACGCGGGGTACGCGTTTGGTGTGTTCGTACCTTAACAGTAAGGCTACAACACTTTGCCCTTCACAAGCCATGTGACTGTGGGTCAATGTTAGTCACAATGGTGGTAGAGTACTTGAAGAGCCAAATATTTTCTGAGGGGGTACTCATTGTTAAAAAGTTTGAAAACCACTGGCTACCTCACTTTCTCTGTCACTCATACACTTGAATGAATAAACATGTGTGAACATTGAAACTACACCCAGGGGTAGGCAACCTTTATATTTTTGTCCAGAGCCACAAAACGCCTTATAAGTGGAGAAGCCGGTACAATTTCTGAAAAGTATGCTGTTGTGTTTTCTGTTTGAGAATTGGAGAACCTTCAGGCTCACACACACACACACACACACACACACCTTCCCGTGAGGATGGACACTGGGGTTTCAACGGCTTTCAGTGTGCATATTGTATACAGTTCTCTGCAAACCTATGTCGGCATCATGCCTTCAGTGTGTCTTGAACAACCACAAAGGTTGCACATATTATATTCATATTTTATCGTATTTGTCAAAACGCATACTAGACTGTAGATAGATTTGAGTGAAGTTACCAACACAATAGATTGCTGAGTTTTAGTAACCCATATATTGATTTAACATAAATAACATGAATACCTTGTGCATGTGTATATTTATTGCACCTATCTGTTCTGTTTAATGTTAATTTCATATGAAAACTCATGGTTATAATTGCATAAATAAATCTCTGTACAGGGTGGGGATTTCAACATGCAGCCTTTCTTGATGTATATTTGTAAAGGGAAATCTTGTACCTATTTTAGAACATTATTCTATTTTTCTTAGAACCTAACAATTATTCGTAGGTGTGTACTGTCATACCTACATCTCTGACGTTTATAATAAACCAAACCGTTTGAAAATCTGTTGAAAATTGAGCAAGTTATGGTTATTTAAGAAGTACATGTACCACTACCAACACAATGTTACAGGTGAGCAGCTTACTGTGGTAAGATTGCCGCCAGTGGTGACGTTCAACTCCATTGGCCAGCAGCGCGGACGAGACATCTAGTTCTATATCTATCTATGGGTATTAACGTCGTCACCTCCCAGCTAAGCAAAGCTAACGTTACTAGCTCTTGCCGAGCCCGGCCAGAAACAGTTTGAGTATTACAATAACTTTACAAATGTGTCAACCCAACTTACCAGCAGTAGGCATATCGGAGCTTTCTCCTTCATTCCCCCGCTGTCCTTTTGCCCGGGTAGAGCGCTCCGGCCTTTCCACCATAGGCCTATTCATATTTTGAGGCGAGGCCGAGGGTTGATCCGATCTTAACTGATGAAAAATCCTATGCTGGTGCTGAAACAAGAGATAGGCCTAACATTAGTGGTTCACACATACAAGTAATGGCGCCTGCTTTCGAAATAAAACAATAACTGTTGAGAGAGGGTTGATACTTACTAGGGCTGTCACTTTTTATTCGAAGTTCGAATATTCGTTCGAAGGTGGGGTGAAAAGTTCGAATTCGAAGTGTAATTCTCCATTCGAACTGTGTGTGCTGCCGTCTCATAAGAACTTCAGACCATTTTAAGTAGTCTGCTTTCGATCCAGCAGAGGGCGCGCTAAAATTTGATATCAGTTTGACCTGTTGCCGACCCTCTTGGCCTGGCTATCTGTATCGAATGTTGAATCAACATTCGATACAGATTTTTCACCCCACCTTCGAACGAATATTCGAACTTCGAATAAAAAGTGACAGCCCTAGTAAGTATCAACCCTCTCTCAACAGTTATTGTTTTATTTTGAAAGCAGGCGCCATTACTTGTATGTGTGAACCACTAATGTTAGGCCTATCTCTTGTGGGTGGAAAAGTCACAAACAAAGACAAGGCCGTTTGTCGTCTTTGTAAAAGAGAGCTGTCGTACTTATCGACAACATCAAATTTGCGCACTCATCTGCTAGCTTACCACCGAAATGTAGCAGCAGAGGAACAACTGCCGAGCGGAGCAGCACAGAGTGTACAGCCGCGCGAGTTATTGTTAATGTGTAAAAGACAGCCGCACTTGTGTGTCGGAGCTTCCTCTTGTTGTGTTTACAAATGTGTTATCAAAGATGTGTTTTTATCCTGTGCCGTTATGAATTCAGTAGGTATACGTGATTTCCACAAGAAATAAAAAGAGCAACATAAAAAATCAAGACTGTTGTCGTGTTCTATGGGGGGGGGGGGGGGGTCGAATGTATTCGAATGTATTCGAATTAATTATGGACATTCGAAATTCGTTCGAATTTCATTTTTGGAAAAAGTGACAGCCCTAATACTTACCATAGCGACAAGATCCAATTTATTTTGCGCAGACTAATAGCTTATTTCAACGGCACCGAGTTGGCGGTGCGGCTTAGCCAACCGGACGGTAGAAGCGCTTGATTATTATGATTGAGTCAGGCATCAACCAGGGAATCAGCCCAACCTTAGCGGTGGGAGGTGTTTAGATGTAAAAATCAAGCGTACCTCCACATATTGAACCAATAACAGAAAAGTGCGCCAGATTTTCAAATCAGGGACTTTTTGGCCAGTAACATCAGTTATTTCCTCTGCCCACCGGTGCTATGGCTTCGCTTGCGGGAACACTTTTGAGAAAAGTGAATGTCAAGGAGACAAAAAAAACATCACTCAAGTTGATAACATGGTTGCAAAAGAAAAGATTGCTGCAAAGAAAAGTGAAATGCAAAAACTGCAGACACAAAATGAAGATGGTCTACTATACACAGTCCACAGACCTCCACATCTGGTAAGTGTGCTAATGTTATTAATTATTGTTAACTCATGGGCCCATCAGTTGTTTGGCAATCGGCACAACCATTTAGGTTGGAATATGATATTATTGCGAGTTTCCGCGCCTCCACCGCGCAGCAGCTCGCCGCCTCCCTTCATTTCAATGAGGGAACGCGGCAGAGGGGAGGCGGTTGCCCTACCGCTCAGCTTTCCCAAACTGTGTTTGTTCTCTCGACTTTATTATTCGTAAAAGCTCATACAGAGACTATTACACCGGTATACATGTTTTAAAAGAGAAATACATGTGATGAATTTCTGGCCAAGCTATCCCAACGAGGATGATTTGTTTTAAAAAGGTCACTTTTCTTTTTTCGTGTTTTGATTTCCAAACGGATATGGATTGAATGGAAGATACACGGATTTTGGGGCCATAGGATTTGGTGCCCCAAAAAAACAAATGCTAATATTGAAATATATGTATGGTAGTGTTACGCCCCTGTGAGGGGGGTATAGAAATAACAACGAGGACGCAGTGTTGTGGTCAAGTCCAAAGTTGTAATGGTGTTCACAACATTCAACAAACAGTACATTCCTTATGCAATTCCAAATACCAGATATATCTGTACAGTATTCATAAAATGGCATTTTCACAGCATGCAAAACCAAACAACCTTCAAAACAACATTCAAATAAACAGCATATTAAAGTGTGCATTGTTTGAGTACTAAGTACTACATTTAAAGCTTTTCACCATAAGACATCTTTCCATAACTAAAAAGAAAGATAAACCTCTCAAAAGTATTTTTTACTTTAACACATTCTTCAATAAGTATTATTTCAGCTAAAACACACTAACAACACTGTCTAACGACACTTAAACTGAATACTGTACCAGCTTTTTTTTTTTTTTTTTTATATACTTTATTGTAGGATCATTTGTTATTCTGATGAGTTATTTTTACATTGACATCATCCCACAAACATATATATATATTTTTTTATATATATATATATTTATTTAAATGTAAACAATATAAATAAATGGATAAGTAACAAAATAAAATAAAAAAATAGGTAAATAAATAGAAAAAAATTATAAATCTCATCTCATCTCATTTTCTTCCGCTTATCCGGGGTCGGGTCGCGGGGGGAGCAGCTCAAGCAGGGGGCCCCAGACTTCCCTTTCCCGGGCCACATTGACCAACTCTGACGGGGGGATCCCGAGGCGTTCCCAGGCCAGTGTTGAGATATAATCTCTCCACCTAGTCCTGGGTCTTCCCCGAGGTCTCCTCCCCACTGGACGTGCCTGAAACACCTCCCAAGGAAGGCGCCCAGTGGGCATCCTTACCAGATGCCCGAACCACCTCAGCTGACTCCTTTCTAAGTAAAGGAGCAGCGGCTCTAATCCGAGTTCCTCACGGATGGCTGAGCTTCTCACCCTATCCCTAAGGGAGACGCCAACCACCCTTCTGAGAAAACTCATCTCGGCCGCTTGTACCCG